>NW_027286069.1:35993350-36593350 GCF_022747635.1 Hetaerina americana
AGCGGGAAATCCTTATGTGGTGCGGGCCTCTCCGCGGCGAAGTTTCGAGGGCCCAGTTTGGAAATCTTTGCACTCTTTCACGCGCGAAACACAGGCCAGTGGAGAGGGGAAGATAAACTAAAGCGGATTACCTTTGGCGAACGTCTGGCGTGCAGGTTTAATTATGTTTAAAAAGAGCATGGAACTCCGGAGAGGAAGAGGGAATAAAATTACGCCACACTCACCCAAAGTCCGGAGGAGTAACTGGCGGGTGGACGCGCGCCGTTCTCCGGCATATTGCACTGGATTTGCTCGAAAAGTGACCAAATGTAATAATAAGCTTCTGGTTAATTTCTGTCATCTGCTCTGAATTTATTCCCTCAGGTTCTAAAAAAAGTCAATACGGCAATCAAAAACCTGTGCTTGAACATCCAAGAAAATTTAAGTAAACCAAATATTTATTAATACTGAGCAATTGATTTTGGCCTGGAGATCCTAATTTTTATGATTTTATAATACCCTTTAAATATTCCGCGAATCCTAGGAATTTTCTATTTCATTATAACTTTTTAAAAGTAGGAAATGGTATACACAGATTTGACCTATTTGAGCCGCTTGCGGCAGCAGATCTATTAAAGGGGACGAATGAGGAAAATTTTAAAAACAGCAATTACAGTTCATAGAGTAATTTAAAATGAGGATAAATATAGGTCGGAGAGAAGAAATTTCTATATTTTCCCACAGCAGAACAAGCAAATCTTCGCAAAAATGACCTATAATATTGTATTTGGTGAAAAAATGGATCATTATCATTACACAAATCCACTAAAAGTCAATTATTGAAAAGTAGGGTCAGAGCTCATCCTGACCAAGCCCTTAAGGGTATGGCACACACACTTCTGGCAACTTCCCATGGGGAACAACTTCCTTTTCCTGTACCACCATTCCCATTCCCACGAAGTTTTCGTGGTCAGGAAATTGTACAGCTCAGATTTTAGGCTAGTCGAGCATTCTGCGTACTGCGTACCTTAACGTTCACATGAAATGGTGAATCTACCTATTGATAGACATATTGAAAGTGCATTGCTTTTCTCAAAGTATTAGCTTCTCAAGCAAGGAAAACATAAGGGCCTGCGATTAATGATGTCTTAATGCAAGTTCTTTCAGACATTTATATACCCGAGGGTTCTGCGCCTAATTACCAGTTAAATACTCGGGTGTGAGCAATATCCTTCGGAGGTAATAGTTCTTTTATTCGAGAGATAAAAAATTGCGGTTCTTATGATAAACAGTTATTTAGTCCCTAGTTGAACCGAGCAATATGTACCTACCTAGTCATTGATAATCTTTATTGGCTGATTTCATCATTCGTATGCACTATCTCTATAAAGCTGTAAAGTTGATATTTTTCCAGTGTCTTGCAAGACCTACCTTTCTTACGCAGTCACTTAACAGAAATAAGAAATTCCCTAAGGTATTCTAAAGCTTGGATTTTTGTTTACTATATATCTAAAGCTCGACAGGATCGTAGCCAATAATGTTTATCAGATATATACAGGCCGAGTGATTAATGGGAAGCATTAAATTTTGTTCAACACAAACAAAATTCCTTGCCACGTAAACCCACGTAAAGTTGCCATAAATAACTGTTTAATTTTAATTTAAAAACGATAAATATTTTCTAATAAACAACGTCGAACGAGTTTTTAATACCAGCAGCCACCATCAAGTTCGTTAAATTTTTTTTGGAAATCTATATTATTGCTATAAGTGAAGCAGTCGATAACAATAGTTATTTAATTGACTTAGAGGAAACTTAGGAACTATTTCAATGAAATAGATGGATCGTTTTCTTCTACTATTCTTCATAATAAACGAAACATTCCATTGAAAATCGAAAAATAAAAGTACGAGGGTCATCCGGAAAGTAGTACCCGTTCGTGAAATAAAGACACAAAAGTAAATATTAACAAACATAAAAACTTTTATTTGAAAGAGGATACTTTAAACTACTTCTCAACATAATCTCCAAGCAAATTAAGGCATTTGTCATAACGTGTGACAAGTTTCTGTATTCCTGCTGCATAGTCCTTCGCCGCCAGCTCATTGAGATACGCGAGGGACCCATCTTGCACAAATTTTTGCATAATGCAGATGGTGTTTAACAATTTCATGAACAATTGTTCGAGAAACATTGGGAAAATGCTCACAGATGTCATCAATTGTGACGCGCCGATCGTTCCTCACGAATTCGTCAACTGAGCTCACCAGTTGGTCTGTAATGACAGACGGTCTCCCCGAACGCTCATCGTCGTGTGTGTTCCCCCTCCCCATGTTGAAGTTGCGACACCACCGCCGAACAGACGACTCGTCCATTACATTGTCTCCATACACCTCCTTTAATTGGCGATGAATATCACATGGGCGAACGTTTCTTGCATTGAGGAATTTAATCACTGCCCTCACTTCACAACTGGCGGCGTTCTCAATTTTTTTAAACATTGTAAACAATCACAGAAACAACACAGGCAATGCTAGCGTCACGCAACTTGGCTCAGAGAAGGCAGACAAGCCACTGAAGCTATCTGACCTCGTCCAGCGGCTACTCGCGTCGTCAGCACTTCATGCGGCACGAACGGGTACTACTTTCCGGATGACCCTCGTGTATATATATATATACAATACGTTTATATGCATATAAATATATTTTATACAAATAACAAATAACATGTGTGTGCATGTATGTGTGCATGTATATATGTATATGTATATGTATATGTATATGTATATATATATATATATATATATATATATATATATATATATATATATATATATATATATATATATATATATATATATATATATATATATATATATAAGATTTGGACGGCTCATTAGAACACAAAATAAAATAGATAACACATAAAAGAGCAATCACATTTTAGATTCTTTGAGCTTCGACCTTCTCTGAGGCCTTCTGTGGGTCAGACTGCAGTCTTCAAATTAGAAGAATCAAATGAATTCAGCTAATGGTCACTCCACATGAGGAATTCCACGCACGCCCCTTACCTGTAATTTCTTTTCGCGATTCACTCAAGTACACTGCCACTCCTCAAAACACGGGCCTACAGGAAGAATTTCCCATTAAATCTACGTTACCCCCTACCACCCAGTCGGGTGCCTCCGGGAACCAGGATGGAAGAGTGGACTGTCATCCTTCTGAACTCCTTTAACCTAACCCACTCCACCTCGACCCAATTGTAAGACTCCCCGCCGTGCTCACCGGATATAAGTCGGAGGCAAGGGATAAAGAAGCGAGCGGGTGGCCGTCTGGATTGAAAAGGGGGTGGGGCAGGAATCAACGACTGCATCCGGTGGCCGGGAGGTCTGGGCGGGTGTGTGTGTGTGTAGGTGGATATTGTTGGAAGGAATCCTGGCGCCAAGCAGCGACGGATAAAGACACCTACCGTCCCTTAGCTTTCCTAAAACGCCCTTTATCACACACACACAAAAACGTCTCCTTTTCGCAAAAAGGTGATGGATCTAAAACTCAAACCCCTCCACCAAAACTCCCTCGCGCACAGCTCCTCATCTATTCACCCCAGGATTCGTGAGGAGAGGAGGAAAAATAAGGGAAAACATCTCCGGATGCCTTAGGTGACCTTAAGGGAAGAAGAGATAGGAAGCCCCACCCATCCCGGGGATGAGGGGCGGAAGGGGGCGGGGGAATTGGCGGGGGTGGAGGTCTACTCGCCTCGGCCGACAAGCGGGCCCCTCCCTCTGTGCCTTACGTCATCCAGCGCGGATCGAGGTCGGTGAGGTAGGAGAGAGACGCATGAAGATCTCGGAGAAAGAGCCGAAAGAAGGAAGCGTTCAGAAGAGGTTTCCTAGCTGCGTTAATTTCATTCGCGATGCGCCGCTTGTCCCTTTCCTCAAACGGATATCAGGACTTAGGGAAGTTTTTTTTTCAAATTCAATCCAATTTAATTTACACTTGAATATGGTAAAGCTTGGCGTAGATTAATATAGCTACCTTTATTAATTCCCAGCTGATTTAATTTTATTAACTTTTACTTATATTTTTCTTAATCTCGTTAGTGTTGGAGACGCGGACTTACCCTCAACTTTTGTTCCCCGAAACTGCCAAGAATAAATCTGCTAGGATACCGATAGCGGGGAATCTCTCCCTAATTGGAAATTTCATCAGTAGCATGAATGGAAGGAATCAGAACTCGAGTGAAGTGAGCATTTCTATTATCAAAATGTGACAATTTACAGAGCACAATTGGGACACTCTTCGTTATCCCGAAATGACACCTTCTGTTATATCCGCGGATGCGTCAGCGTACATTACATTGTGAAGTTCCAATAATGACAATTCATCGTGACAATGGAAAAAACGTATAAAATATAACTATTTCTCGGGGGATAGGTTTCGGAATGTCTCTTTGATAGGTGGAAAGTACTCATGATTACGACGAAAGCACACGGAGCCTTTCCCTATGAGTGACGGTGAAATAATATGAAGCTTCACGTTTTCAAAAAAATATTTTACATAAATGTTCGAAACTAGGAATTTTTTCGCCCATACGCCATTGTTGCTCGCTCCTCATTACTGCTCGCAACTGCTACTCTCTCGCCAATTTCCCGCGGTGGTCTTGCCGCCCACTGGGTGCCTCAGGCAGTCGCGTGCGCTCACGCGTGAGCGAGACAACACGCGCCCCTCGTCACGCAACCGGAGGCACATCCGGAGGATGCCCGTTCCATTGAGGGATGGGAAGCGAAGGCGTGGGGACGACGACCCGTTGCTGAAATGATAGGCTCATTAAAATATCAACCTGTGGATTTTCTCGGTGGCTCCACACGGGGAAATAATACATTCGGAATGTGGGAGACGATGGAGGTTGCGAAAAAAAGGAGATTCACTCCCTATAATGAAGGGAGGGACCTTGGGTATTTCGATATATGTATATTAGAATTTCCAAAATTAGCAATCGACCCATTTCTTGGCCAATAATGACCGAAATTCGCCCTTCCGATGTTGTCTCGCTAACGCATAGATTTCCTCTTGCGTAGGTAGGGAATGACGGGTTATTTGAGCCTCATCCCTAATTGGCTGCGTGAGCATTGTACGTATCATTCAATAATGGGATGAATAACGTATATGAAAACGTCACGTCAAATAATTGGTCTCTCTCTATAGGAGCAAACAAGTTTGACCTCTATACTGAATACAAATGAACTTTCCGAAATTTTATATAAACAACCTACAGAATGATTTTTATCCTTACTATATTCAAAAACCAATACTATCTCCTCTGTTATATCTAGGGCACCATTAGTCAGATGCCTCCATAGAATTTATTGCAATACGATAAGAATGGTAAATATTATTTCCGATAACGATATTTAAATTTTCGACTGAAATAAAAAATGAATGTGGTTTCTATGCATATTGGGTAAATCCAGAAAAGCATCTACTGAAGTTTTGATGTTACCAAACCATAATAAATTTACGTGACAAAACTTTGTTATGAATAATGGTATTTATCAAAATGTTGAGCACAGGTTTACGAAGTGTATCAGCATGCTGGTTTGAATTAATACATCAAATTCTGCATCAGAGATGACTTCCTTTCGTTTCCCACAAACGTACAGAATTTAAAAATAATAATAAATAATCGTCTTCAGATGATATCGTCACTGTCTCCCACTGATCCATTTGATATTATTAAAAATAGTAATAAAATGCATTATCATTAATATTTTGACCATATTTAACATCATATAGTGTTTAAGAAGAAGAAAATCTAAATTATATCAGTTATTAGAGTAGGAAAATCGAATGCCAATGTCTGTCGATGTTTAGTGGTGGATTAGTAGCACGAACAATCACGGAGTCGTATTTTGTCAGAGGTGCGAATAAATTTGTAAACTCAATGAATGTCAAGAAACATTCCATCACTTCCAAAGGAGCTCAAGCCCCCTGTTAGAAAATGGTCGATATTTTTAGTGGTTCCCTATCTTTTTCCATAACTTATAGAATATTCCACTTTTATTACTGTAATTACGATCTCGTATGTTACTATTAATAAATGTACAGCTATTCAAACGAAACTCATGAAAATCATGATTAAAACTTTGTAAAACGCTCAACCATAGCAAATGAGAACATAAACAATGCTGTACGAGAGCGTTACTAATTAAAATAGGTATTTATAACGGATGTCTCATTTTGAAATACTAGCTACCTTAAAAGTAGGCACTCACATTTCCCCGCTCTGGAGCCACGTCAGTCTAATGAAAAATGAAGCTCCAATTCATGCACTCACCTGAAAGGAAACAAACACAGGTATGTAATTTAATTAAAATTTAAAATATCTGCATTCTACATGCTTAATATCAATACTAGCATCACATATGTTTGACGTCACGATTCTAATAAATGAAGTATTCATCATCATGTGAACAAATAGGTCGCATCTGTGGATACATAGGGATTCCATGAGACTAATTGCACTGATGAGTAATTGTTATTGCATCAACTCTGACAAAGGATAAAATTTTAATGTTTAACAAATTCATCCTTCTCTCCCAATCATTGTTATGGCCAGAAGGTCATCCCTGAATCCGTTCCTTATGGGTAGAGGCGTAAATGTGTGACAAATAATTTTTCCCCTTCAAATCACGTGTGTCAAAATTACAAGAAATGTGTGCCTTAAAATGATCAAAGATCGTATCACAGATCGATCTTTAATGAATGCACTGATATATTAACATTTCCATCAATGGCATTCAAGAGCAGAATTTGAAATAAAAATACAGTTCTCTTTCGAGTCAGCTCGGTTAGTAGATACGTACAATAATGGTCTCATTTTTTGACCAGGCCATATCTAATGAGGAGATCTTAATTGGTGACAAATGCACGCATTGGTTGCGGAATGAAATATTCACCACCATCAAGAAGGTACGTTCACCAATCATCGCTTAAATTATACGACCACGCAGATTACCAGCGCTAAATCTAAAAATTACGTACCGATAATACGAACGCTCCGTCGGAGGATATGGGTTGGAATTAGATGTATCTCGCGTTTTCCTTGTGGAGCGGGAGAATCTGGGAGAAAGCGAGGGAGGCGAGGGAAGGGGCGAACGAGAAACATCATCCCTTGAGGCGGAATTAAGTTTCCGGGCTCCTAGACAGCGAGCGCGCAGTCATAGATCGTAGTCCCATTGGCGGCGACGGAGGGTGAGACCGGAAAAACCAAGAAACCCCATACAAGTTGGGATAACTTGATTAAACGGGGGAAAGATAGTCGTACTCCTGACGTTCTTCTTCTCCCTTTCCCCCCTCTCCCTCCTCCCCTCGTCCCGAAACTTGCCCGAGTGGAAAAGTTTCAATCAGGCGATGGGACGGGCGAAGATGGAAATGGGAACAACCGATGGGCCTGCAGCGGAGGCGGGTGGGAAAGAGAAGGGAGTGAGGATTGGTTGGCAAGGGATGGCTTAAAGGAGAAGCCAGGATGGGAAAGAGGGAAGCGGGGGCTGTTTTGGTGGGAGAAAGGGGCATGGAACGATCCGCGATCCTTTCGAGGGAAGGAAACAAAGCAGAAGCGGCAAGGAGTCTTCTCCTTCTTCGTCTCCACACCCCCTCCCCTTCGCAACCACCCCCTCGCGTCTCGCGACCCCTTCCCCCCATATCTCCACCGATGTATAGACGTTTCGAGGCAATTTCTTCTCCCGCCCTCAACTCCAAACCCCACGGCGTACACGACTCCCCTTCCACCCACGCACCGCCGCCCCCCCCCTTTCCATCCCCGAAAATTTTCCCATTTAATATGCTTAAAATTTACATTTTGCAGCAGATTCCGCGAGTCGTCCTAACTCCGCGCTCACTTCCCCCTCTTTTTCCCACCCCATAAAACTACCATCCGCAAACTCCCCTTCACAACCCGCACCCTCCATCCGCACTGACGACTGGGCCAAACTTGCCCAAACCCACCCCTGCGCACACCCCTCTCTCCCCCCATCACCTCTCTCTCTCTCTGCCTCCCCAGACGAACGAACCTTATGGCCCGCCCATTTTCACCGCATACAAAGTGCCCCCCGTCCCTCGACTTCATTTGAAATTTCTTTTTTTCCGTCTCCCACCAACCCAATCCGTTCCGCGGCGGGAGGAATTCTCCAATTTCTCCGGGAAAATTCAAACACCGCCATTATGTGGGCGCCTGGCTGGGAAATGGAGGATGTTTCTAATAAGGAGATTACGCGGGAGTGGGGATGGCGAGGTAAGGGGGTGGATAGAGGGGGAGGGAGAGAGAGAGAGAAACAGGAGGATGTGAGGAAGATGATGGGATGGGTTCCTCGGAGGCGATTGAGCGGCGGTAGATGGCGCGGTTATGGAGGGAGAAGGGGGGCATTGGCAAGAGAGAGCGGCGGCAGGGAAGGGGGATGCGGCGGTGCTAATTTCGACCTCCTCGATAAAGTTTTGGGAGTTGATGAAAAAGGACGATTATCATTTCGAAGAGGGAAATGGGAGTCTTTAAATGAGACGGAAAGGGTATATATACACGTACACTCAAATATAAATTTACATATGTAAGTAGATACATGCATGAGAGGTGTTAGGCGGCCCCCAAGGGGGTGGCGGATGGAGTGGGTGAGGTGGGTAGATTACGACCCTCCTTTTTATCCCCCGGATGGAACTTGGGAGGATGGTATGTGCGTGGCGAGGTGGCGGCGGGGAGAGGGTGAAAGGAGACGACAGCAATGATGAGCTGAGCCAAATGAAAACTCTTTTGCTAGAGTGATGTACCCACCCATCCTCCCTGCTGGGCGCCTCTCTAAAATGAAACAGCCGAGGGGAAGGTGATGGAAGGAGGAAAACCCCGCATGTGGCGTAGTTATATATGCGGTTAAAATTATGCGAAGTAAGGAGGAATGCGAGTGGCGAAAGGAGTGAGTAATGAGAAGTTATGACACAGGAGATTCTATGATAAAGATACACCCGTGAAGGCAAATGATAGTTATGTGGAGGCAATAAGCGAAATTAATGCGAAATGAGGGATGGGACGGTATAAGGATCGTAAATCTAATAATTTAACTGTCCTTCCGAATTAATGGTAATGGATAATGTATGCTGCTGACATAATTCATTTAATAGATTTTATAAATCTAGTTCACAAAACTACCGTCACGGATATAGAAGTAAGCAATCATTTTTCTTCTAGTAAGAAATTAGCTGCCATATGTTAACTTACGATCGGTATTCATGTCTCCCAAAAAACAAATGAAAACATTTCGTACAAGCATCTGTGCTGTAAAAATGGATTTTTTCTAGTTTAATGAGGATTAGAAAGTTGGCTGAATTCCCGACAAAATGGCAAAATAAGATTAAAGTTTCAAATTAGCTCAAACCTAATTATGGATTCGGAAAGAATTCGAGGACGCCCTCGAATAAAATATTTGCCAAACTTTAGCAAGGAGCTAGTTCGACCATAAAGTAGTCTACAATGTAGCAGAAAGTGCATGGTGGAACATTCATTCCATCAGATCCATCAAATGAGTTGTTTCTCGCTTGTTTGTTGTCAACGCAATTGAAACCCTTTAGGCTAAATTACCCCAACCACGGTGATAGAAAAGTGACCAGTTTCGGTTAGTCAAAAAGAAAGGGACAAAGGGCCAACGTGTGGGTTCTTACAGGGATGGAAAAGGTAAATATTTTGAGAGGAAGCCTGGAAAGTCAATGACATCCAACCACTTCTAAGGGCTTACGGTGAAAGACTACTGCAGAATGATTGAAGAGGGGGAACGGAGAGAGTGAGGGGCAGGGTGCGGATGGATTCGAGCGCGAAGAGGGCGGGTCAGAGCGTGGGGTGGGGGTGCAAGGAGAGAATGGGACGAGGAGTAGCGTGGCGGGGTTTTGGGTGGTAAGAGGAAGGGTGAGAGGGTGTCTGACGCGGTAAACCACGAAGTCAGAGAGAGACTGCTCCGTTCCCACATCGCCCCGTTTCCTCTCGCCCTTTTTTTTCCAACTTCACAAGTATCCCGATCCCCCTCTAACGAACCGTCGAAATCACGCGGAGATAGAGACCCTCGCTCACTGTGCCGGGATACATCCATCTTCCTCTTTTGGTCACTTATCCGGGCCCATACTCGTCCCCCCACCCAACCGTCCCGTCTTTCTGTCCGGGTGTCCACCCTTTCCTTTAGGGAGGGTCGCGAACTACCCATGGGGAGGTTTCCAACCACTTCCCTCAGTTCTCTTCGTACTTAAGTCCTCCAACAGTGGGCTTTGCTCCTCTCACCCAGCCACCCCTTCCCTCAGCCCCAACACCAACCACCCTCCTCCGCGTCCCACGCGTAAACGCCCGTCAAATCCCATTCAACACGACTTCGCCTCTGTAGCTATTGAAATTTTACTCGCGGACGTGGATTTCAATCATACTCCCATCTTACGTAATTCCCAAAAGCTTCGAAAGTAAGACACGTTTTATCGCTAACCGACTTCAATTTGGACGATAGCATTCGTCGTCTTATTCATCCGCGCTACTGGTCACGCGCATAAACTAGACACGAGCCGAAATCTTTTAATAATGAAAGTGTGAGGAGCAACGGATGTCTCCGAAATTACAAAGTCAACCGAAAAAAATCTCGTTGGCAATCTTGATGAAAGGGATTGATTTTGCTGCGAAATATTTGCGAGTAGGATATCCCTCCCTGAAATCATTTCAGTTGGAAATTTGGGTGTGGAATCGGCCATGAGGAAATTCGCCGAGAATAATCGTATCACAGAATGTAAAGCAGGCAAACATATCAGAGTAATGTTAACACTTCGTGCTGGAAACATGGATTTACTGAAAATATTTACTGATCATAAAAACCTCCCTTAACTATAAAATAAATGTACGCGCATTTCCTACTAATTGGCAAACATATAATTAACTGTTTAAAATTTTTGACCTTATTACATTAAATTGAGTAGCTTCAGGCGTGATGTGGTGGAAGTCGAACATAATGAATAACTGATTGAAGCACTTTTCCACTTGATAATATCAAGTGGAAAAGTGCTTCAATCAGTTATTCATTATTACATTAAGTTTTGCTCATTTATTTGCTCATCGTTAAATTGTCATGGAGAAAAAGGGCACAAAATCTCCGAAAGAATACTGAAAAATACAGCTATATTCCTAGCCTGTAGCAAAATTCATGGGAGATTTGAAGCAATATCATTGAATAATTTTTTTTCCAAAGCAACATAAATGCCAGGAGTCCATTATATTTTACAAAGTCACCCGTTAGGAAATAGTAAAATTTGTTAATATATTAAAAAATTGAGCATAGTGACGACGCAATTATCCTATTCGTTTACTCGTAGCATATTGTTCGTTCATAAAATTGGTCGCCTATTTTTTATTCATCCCAGGTGGGCGCAATTTACATATAGATAGAAAAATTCATCTCAAATGTATTTCTCCTCCCTCTTTCTCCTTCTGCAGCATATACTTCTACCGCTACAAAAAGTAAGGAAATGTTAACTGTGCTTTGAGAAATGACGAGTTGGTGCCATGCTTTCAAAAGGGATTGACTCATATCACTCCTTGAGTCACTATTTTCCCTTAACCATGGGGTGACTCGCAATTTTACCATAACTCCTGTATGATGTTTTTTATTATTTCATATACTGGAAAAAACCAATACATGCTAAAATGGCCGTTCAGAGAAATGTTTTCAAAACTTAAGGGGCTAATTAGAAAAACCATAGTGATTGCCTTCACAATAATTCATTGCCGAATTCAGATATTGCCATGGAAAATACCCAGTAAGACCGTGAAATTTCTGAAATTGCATTAATCTGAAAAAATGTAATTAATTGCAGGCTCTGAATATTCGGCACACTTCCGTACTCCTAAGGTTCTTAAAAAATATTCTTCGGATTCGAGGACCGATTTCCCGAGTTTGAAACAAATTTATCTGACTACTTTACGAAAACCTTTTTCTGCTATTTTACATAACACGACGTGAATCGATTCCGCGACCTTTGGATAAGCAGCAGTTGAGCACGTAACCCTCCTGACTAACCAAGATAAAAGATTCTTCAGCAAGAGACAAAAAAAGACTGGTAAAAATAAAAATACAAGCATTAAAGACAAACTGGTTCTGTTTCCATACGAAAAGTATAAGGGGATGGGATACTGAAGTCAAATCATCATGGTTTCATCCCTACTTGGCAATGATTATGCAATTAGGGCTATTTCTTGCCGAGGGCATTAATTCCGAGGGAATATTACGTCCCAGAACGATGAAGTTTTCGAAATTTCAGCTTCTCTACGATTTTGTTCCTTCCTTATACCCCCAAAATATTCTCCCGATCCACCATAGCCACTTTTCCCCTCATCCTCCCACCCCCTCCAATGCGCCGCCCCCCGCCCACCGACTCTCATCCTGCCACACGTCCGCCCACCCGCCCTTCCGTCGTCCCGGTTCCCCCACATTAGCCGAAGCTCAGTGAAATCTCCCACTTCATTCATCGGTCCACCGAAGGGACCGGTCCCCTTTATCACGAACGGAGCAGAGGGAGAGATGGAGAAGAGAAAGGGAAGGAAACAAAGGTGGGGAGGCGGGAGAGGACCAAGACGAAAGGGACCGTGAACCCTCTGAATTAATAAAGGCCGCACCTGCTCACTTAGACTTAGACGGCCGGTCACACGTGCGTGCAAGCGTGGGCAGGGGAGTATGGTCACACTTGCCATAGGCACAGGAATACGGAAACAGCTTATAGAAACTGGTTTTGGATTTTACCTGCTTCGATTTAGTTTTTTCTTCCTCGCTCCGCCGCCTTAGTCGGCTTCAAAGTTCATCTGCCTCGCCCTGGTGATGCGCCTCCAGAATGGGGCGTAAAACATCGAGTGAAAAAGATAAAAAATCGTTGAACAATGACGATATTGATTAATTAAATCGGATTGATTTTTGGATTCATTCCAGGTCATAGAAACAAAGAGAAAATTTCTAGGAAGAGTTTTGTTTTTATAAGAACACGGAGGTATCTGGAAAAGATTTTTATGAATAAATGCCGCGGATATCTTAGCACAATCAATAACATACACACAAAGAGACATGCACGAGGAGAGGACGACTTCGAGCCGTTCGTCGTCTGGAGCGGGGGCGTTCTGTGGAGGAGGGTGGGTACTCGGCGAAGGAGGACGTGGACAGAGGGAGGTTCAAGAGAGTGTGACGGTGGAGGGCAAGAGTTCGATGTACGGGATTTTGGACGGGACGGGCGGGAGGGCGAGAGACGGGGAGGCAAATGGAGTGAGAGAGACGGGAGTCATAAATTCATCCCGGCCCTCGTATGCGCGGGGAGCGGGAGAGGGCCAAGGCACCGCGACCGGGGGCGAGAACGCTCCTGGGGGTTGCGGGGGGTCGGCCGTCGACATTCCGGCCTCGACGACGGAGGGGAGAGGCATGCGCTCAGCGCGGGGGAAGGGAAAAAAGTGGGAGGGTGGGGCGTCGCTGTAACGCCCTGAAAACGATGATGAGGATAAGTGGAAAGTGAACTCAATTCACAAACAATAATCACGGATAAGTCAATAAATCACACAGGCTATTGAAAGGCGAAGCCCTCATCTGTGCGAAGCTCAAGTTGAGCCAGCCACTTTATGATGCGTTGTAGTTTAAAAAAATACCCGCACGTTCAGCATGGTTGAATGCGATCACCTCTTGGTTTACATTCCTTATACCGCCTACATAAGCATACTCATTGGCTTAACGGTACACTTAATAATACATTAAAGAGATCATTCCCCACAGGTATTTTTCTATACACAGGTACTTTTAACATGCAATTTTTTATTTGGTGAGAAATAATAGTCAACAGTTTATAAACAACGAAACATTTTCGACGATTTCGACGTTAAATGTCGACACTACGGTCGTGAAAGACGTGTAAGTCGTGTTTTGTAACTACATCAGTGAAATTCTCACTTCCAAAGAAGTAATTCATTAATTATATAATAATATCCATGTCTCGGGTGTGCGGGATCTTTGATCCCTTTACCATTAAAAATGAGACATATATTAGGAGAAACTATCACGCATCGAATATTGTTGCTGAAAATACGATTTTTCAACCGTTTTTTGGCCAGTTTTCATTTTTCATCGCTGCTGGTGAGAACTGGTTACAGAAAACGCCCTCATTCTCAGTTTCTAAAATGATTCTTAATATGTTCAAATTTTACAGTGGCTAATAAAAAAGTATTACCTTTTTTATGTTTTTATAATAGATGACTCAAGCATTATGTATGCCGAACCTGGTTCTCTCATTCTGTTTCGGAAATGGCATCGCAAAAAAGGTAGCATCTCCTAAGAGTGAATATAAAATCCGTAAATGAAACGGATATGTGTTCAACTGGTGATAGCAAGGAGTGGAGAATTAAGATAATGCACAACTCGGTCTAATATTGCAGAAATGATATTGCATCAGTGTGAATGTTCAAAACGTTAATAGAGAGTAATCTTCCGGACTGGCTCCTGAATCAATAAAAATAAATTACCCCTTAAATTACAAAAGTGATTAATAAATTATTGACTAAACCTTTCACCATGTGTAATACTTCTAGTAATAACTGAAATACAGTTTTAGGCATGCTTAAAGATGCCTCATTAAAATATAAAATAAGGTTTTAGAGGTTTATTTTAAGGAAGAAATCTTATAACTTCAGGGATATGAGTAGAAGGAAGCCTTATCAGTGCGACTCGCCGAACATTTTAAAGTTGAGGAGAAACAATTTGTGGTGAAAGATGCTAGCACATAATAAAGGGAAGTGGAAGAGGAATAAAGCATTATCTAGCGAAGGAAAGAGGAAAAGTTTTAGAGGAGATTTGTGGGGATCCCAACGAGATTATATGCCTCAAAATTAAAGACATAATTTAACTACTTCTTTATAATTATTCCCCAGGTGAAAGGGAGAGAAACTAATTAGTTTATGCAGCCAGTGATGGAACCTTAAACTGAATAACCCTCAGAGAGGTGATGAAAGTAGACCATGCAATACGAAAACAGTGAGGCGTAAAATGATTAGCCTACGCTTTATAACGTCTGTGGAAATAGTTTTAATATGTGATTATTTCAAAGCTGGTACTAAAAATGGAAACAATTTAATAAATGAATTCCTACCAATGAAATACCAAGATTTTGATCGGTATAACTGCAGAGAAAATTATGGTGAGTGAAGCGTGAAACATTCATGAAGGGAATCCATAGCGTACAAGGCGGAATGGACAGATATAAATATGGATACCAGGATATCCAGAAGGATATCTGAAATTATTAAACCTAAACTAACCGTTCTGAGCGTCAATTCGTGGAATTCACTTAAATAACTATCAATACCAACTTAATTTTCAAATGTGCATACTTTGTTATTGATTTGCGGCAACAGTTGGCACAATGCATCAAAAAGATTTCCTTTCAATCAGTCTCTAAGAAATATTCATAATTTGTAATTAAAATAATATAATTAGACAAATTTAATGTTTACAGAAATCAACAATAATGAAAAGTAACAAACCTGATTTTATTTTGAGCAAATGAAAAGAGTACGCAATTTATCATAGTATCGAACTGTCTTTCGTCACTTAAGATATGACCAGCATCTCGTCAGGGTGATATAAATTAATAGTTTCCCACCTCCGCTTGAAACCAATGGCATTGGTATGAAACCGTAAACTGTTAAATCCAATACAGCGCCGAGAGAAAAAAAAGATTAAGACATGCACGGGTGGTGACCTAACACCCCCCGATACACGCCCTTGCGGCGGCTTGCGGGGTAGTATGTAAATATACATAAGGAGAAATGAAAGACGAACCAATACGACGCCATGTATGTCTACGTAAGATTCATGGCAAATTAATGCAGGTACAAGGGAGAAGAATGCCTCCTTTCTATATATATCTCCCTCTCTCTCCTTCGCCGATGGACGGACGAGTCGAAATTAAAACGTAAAAGAGCGGACACACGCACCCACCGCAAACGGTGACGTGGATGGAGAGAAAAAATGACCAGAGAAAGCGGAAAAGGAGCCGTGCGATAAAAGAGAATACGAATTAAGGCGGCTGGCTGTGTTTCTGTCGAATGAAAACAAAGGAAACTTATGGTCGATGGGTACGATAAGGAATAGGCGTCCGTTAAGGGACACGTCCGAACAATTCCTCGCCGTCGATGCGCTGCATCGAGCCATAAATCATAATGGGCGAGCCCATTTGACGCCGAGGCTCGTCCTTTTTCCCGGCTCGTTCCGACCCTTCGGAGACGAGAGCGGGAAGGGTCCGCATTTGAGGGACCGCGTGGAAACCTCTCAACCACCCTTGTGGGGAACGTTGTCCGCGGCCCACACGCCTCGTACCTGCGCCTCGACAAGTCCGGAGCCGAACGAGAAGCTTGAGCGCATTGAATAACCGACCGACAAAAAGTTTACGCAGGAGTCATTAATTCACGAACACACGCGTCCGGTCTTGCGCGTACCTGGTGTAACACAAGAACAAGTTTTGTGTACCAACGCAACGACGTGGTGGGCATGTCTGGCACACCGAGCGCAGTCGATGGAAAAAATATTTACCGCTCAAAAAGCATGATGAGGCGATGCAAGTGAGTGAATCGAAGAGCAATTTACTTTCGCCACACTGAAACCTATCAATTCCTCAGCCCTGAAATGTTCTGCATGTGAAAAATTATTTCTGTATGTACAAACTAATTAACATCTGTTCTATTTGAGCAGTAGTTACGAGTCGTTTTTGGATTAGGGATACGCAAAATACTTAAAATCTGTATCTTCAATAATGCCTTAATCTAAAACTTGCCAGAGTGTACTATTCCAAGTCAAGAAATACACTGTACGAGCATTTCAAGTGTTGGCGAAATTTTATATAAAGGATACGGTTTAAATACCGTTTACCGTGGAAAAATATTTAATGGAGAAATACACTGTGAGTGTCAGACCGAAACTATTCGTTATTTTATCATTGAAAAGTAAACGGCCATTAAATAACTCCCGCATGCGTGGGATTTACGAGGTTTTCTACACTTATTGATTGATTGCAATGCCAAGTGACGCATTAGGCGTTCAAGGGAATTGAGAATTTACATAAAAAATAGTGACGGATATTCATCGGACAGGCATACTGTACGTACTTCTGCCAAATAAATGCCGGATATCCGAGAAGGTGAGAGGCGTTAAGATTTCTACGGAGGACTCTCCAAAGACAATTTGCGTGCGGCGCCATCTGAATAAGTGTCACTTAAATCCAGTAATGATGAAATAATATGGGGCCGCGACGAATTTTTTTTTCTCTCCCTAACGGAGGAGGAGGGATAAAGAAAGAGAAATCCGCCGTCGGCCCACGGGAATGGAAATGCGTCGGAGACGTTATTAAGGCGACGACGTGAAAACGTGAAGCGCCCGTCCACGTGGGAGGAGGCAGCGCCGGATTCCTTGCTCCGCGGAGAGAGGGCAATCCCCGAATAAATCTCAAAACAAATTGGAGTCCGGGACATTTATCACAAAGATTTTGCCTCTTCTCCCTTCCTCCCTCCCCGGAGAGAGAGAGAGAGAGAGAGGGTGTGTGTGTGCGTGGACGGGGACCAGATTTATGGTCGCGCGAAACAGATTTGAATGGCGTCTCGAGGATATTGGGGGATGACTCCCTTTAAAGACGCACATTTGCACGGAATTCCATGACTCGAGGGGATCCTTCTTATTTTTTTTTTTTGGCATTCGAGGATTTTTGGGTAACGATTTTCCGGCGCACACCGATCTCCTTGGAGAATCCTCAGAGATGGGTCTTAAAGAGAAAGTGAATTCTGTCGCATGGGCAAGCAGCACTCATTTCATCGGCGGAAATTTAATTTTGACGCGAGGGGAATGAATGGCGATACGGTGACAGCTGAGAAGAATCGTAGTGGGAATGGAAATTGGAAATGGTGGGGAATGAATGCCATCCCCTCCTTAGAATAATTCATTCCTCAAGTGAAATGTCCATGTTAAAACATTGGGCGACGTGATCTGATGAAGTAAATAATGCCACAGGGAAACTTCGAAGAAAATATATATTCCCGGTGACACTCGCATATTCTGTCTGCAATTTTTTTCATTTCTTTCGACTATGAATGTGAAAGAATGGGGTCCAAAAGAAGCGAAAGAAATTAATACTTTTGAAATTTTACTTTTTCCGCTTTTTTCTCTTCGGAGGGTTATGTAAATATTAGACCGGTGGCTCAGGGAGTATTTTCTCCCAAACAGGGAATTGAAAAACGAACATTTCTGAACTATTATGAATTGATATCTCGAGCTTCAGTTAATTAAAACCTACAAGACTCACACCGTTAGTGGCAAGTTATACCGAATGCGTTAGAAATAAGCATTAGCAACTCTTTCAACACACAAGACGATCTTTTATTGTTGTGTCCTTAATAATAATAAGCTCGCATTAGATGCTCAAAAGATTGAATTTATACGGCTGAATAAAATCAATTAACATTTGTAGGCTGAACCATTCAGCAGCACGCTAGACTACGGTTACTCGTTACAGTGGTATTCTTTTTGGCCAACTAGCATGATAGGGATTAACGCAGCCATTAATACGAAAATACTTATCTATAGGAAGGAGAGTAGGAGAGAAGGCAATCATGGATACAGTCTCTAAATGAAAAAAACATATGTTATATAAAACAGCATACTGGGTCTGCACAGAGCGCGGGATTCTTCGTATAAAGCAGAGCCCGTGCGTTTGCAAAATTCTGAAAAATTCCACCTGCATTTTCCTACGACCGATCATTTGAAGGGATTGATTCTAAGAACCGGATATGCTTCTCTCTACCAAATACCATGTTTCATATTTCAAGAATAATAATGCTTTTGATACGCTCAAGGGTAAACTGTGGTGTTTACTTAAAAAACATAAAAGGAAGTACAATAAATACAGAATAAATTTAACATAATATGTAAAGCAAGAACGATTAACATATTCATAAAATAATAAAGAGATATCATACACCGTGAAACTTCGATTCCCATCAAAATATAGGGTATATTCTTCCCTTCCCAGAAGCAATACCTGTATACTATAAATATATTCACACGATTCCGACGTAAAAAGATAAAATTTGGAGGATCACAAATGCGGCGCCGCGATGACGTATTTTCAAATGGTTTGCTTCGAATCAACTTCGATTATTTGCTTGGCACACAAATTTCCAATTCTCTCGCGACGAAAGAGGATAAAACACGGAGCACACAACTGAACCGAAGAATGGATGTGCCTCTCTAAGGAGGCGCCACTCCCCGAGAACGCTCGCGAAGATTAAGACGCTCCACTCCTACTCCCGGAGCAGTCCATATTCGGCCTTCATGACTCCATCGTGTTTGGGAAGCGAGAGACAAGCATATCGACGCAAACAAACAAACGATCCGACCCTTGTCATTTCCATGCCCGCACACTCACGCGCACACCCCGTCCTTGGTTCGTGCGCCCACGAGCAATCGCGCATGCGCACGAACGACGTCATGCTCCGGGGATATTGGGATAAGGGAAATAGCGCGTCCTTTCCGCGTGGTTTAGGAGAGAGAAGAGAGGATCGGTTAGGGGGGGGGGTGAAATCATAGCACTCAATTTTTTCCCTCCAATACCTAGAGCCCTCCGAAAAAGTCTATGGAGCGTCAATGAAGAAAAAATATCGGAAGCGGGTGGAGGAAATTACGAGGGGAAGGAATGAGCGGGTCGAAACCATTACGGGAACATCCAGAATTTTATCGCTACGGCGCAAGCGCAGTTAAATCATGAGGATTCGGTTCGGTCATTGCGGGCGACGTGTTAAATTGGCATTTATTTTACATTCGAATAATTTATTTGTTTATCATCCAGTCCGATAGTCACATCTCCCCATACCGCGCCAAGTCATCAGATCCGCCCCTCCCCCCTCCAGCCTGAAGACAATCCCTGGTCTATAACGAAAAAATCTGCAATTTGGATTTAAATGGTAGGAATAAATATGAACTGTGATGGTTTAGTAATAACGAAAGATATTCAACGGCACACTAAAGTAATGGCATACTATGCTATAAATAAAATGGATTCATAAATAGTACACTCAAAAAATGCTTTCAAATCCTTTTAAAAGTTTCTCCAGTTTCTTTTTTCTTTGACTAACTGGTCATTTCGCCGACGTCAATGCTAAGGATGACCAAAAAAAAACAAATTTATTGGCGATGCTATCTTATATTTTTTATATGCATGTCATTTTTTCTTCACATTAAGCATTTCAATGAATAGAAAATTGGCGCTTATAACTTTGAAGCCCAATGCTTATATTAAAATGAAATGTAATTTATCTTTTCTATTGGTAAATAAAATACAAATATTAGGAAATTTCTCAATTTCATTTAATACGTCATTCATTGAAATGCTTATAAACCGACAGGGCCCAATCATCTGTACTAGATTTAGTTGATAAAATGACTTCACGAAAAACGCACAAGAAACATTTTCTAGGAATGATATAAAGCAAACGGATAAACATTTAAAGAGTAAAAAAGAATGGATATTGGTCGGAGTAACTTAAAGCATTATGGAGTGTATCCATATTAATGATGGGAATGAACCCCTGTAACAAAACTCTGTTATATCTGACGGTTATAACTTTTAAATCGTACGAAAATTCGTATGAAAAAGTTAACTTCTGAGAGAAATCATCGGAGAATGAAACTGTTTTAAAATAATATACAAACATGGACCTAAAGCTATGGCCACCCGGAAATTTCTCGGCTGAACAACACCCGACAAAAAAAACGCGAGATCTCCCAAAGTTCCACGGACATGCCACCGTAAATTGAAGTTCCCACACACTCTCTGCCGTCCCGGTAGCGGACAAAATTTCTTTTTCCGGATTACAGAATCGACGAAATGGATTATGGGAATAAATGACGCCGATATGACCGCGTAAACAAACATATACCCGGGCTAAATGGAGGAATTCTGGCTGCCAGGTTCGCTTTACTGGCCGAAACGTAGCCACTCCAGAGTAAAAAATTCCCCTGTAATCTCGTGAAATATGAGACTGAAATGGTCGATTAACAATTGCATTCCATCAAGATGGGTAAATTCCGTGCGCAACTACCATCTCTGTCAAGGTGGCTGTGCAAAACTTTGTTGCATATAATGCATATATCGGGACTTAATTTCCAAAATTCCTCTGGGCCGAGTTAGTATGTACACTAAACCCTGCCCTTCCTCAGTTGACACGCATCCGGAAATGGAGGGGGAGTTTAAAACCACGAGCGATTTCTTATGTAAGCAATAAAACGCACTAGGGGTCGTTTAAATCAAGGACTCCAATTAGTTTATACAAAAGGTCCATATTTAAGACAGTATATCCACTCATCAGTTCTGAATCATTGGTTTGTAAACCACGTCTTCTGAGATGTTGAATTCCAAGTGGAGTGAAAGGGATAAAGGATTGATTCATAAAATCCCCTGCCACACACCTTTTTGGTGGCTCGCAGAGTATTGATGTTTATGTAGAGGAACCTATATTTTAATAATATCCGAAGGGAGTACTTCACCGTAAGGAAGAGGGGTGATAGGCTAATTTCGTTTGAAGGACCCGAAAGAGTGAAATAAAAAGAGCACAATGAATGCAGATTAGATACATATTAAAATTTACTGATGATCTCGTGTTCCAATGGGTTGCGTTGTAAAAAAGTGATAGGATCCTTTGTTAAAAATAATTAAACTATTTCGCTAATTTTTATATAAACCGAAAAATTATTGCCGAATGAAATTAGTGTAAGTATACAAGTAAGTGTATTACTGAAACAGAGTTCAAGAAGGTCTGCACACAACAATTATGGCAAATAAGGAAATGAATTTTTGTGACTATATGGAGTAGGGAGCCAGATATGAATAAATTATAAAAGGCATAGACGGTGAAGAAATTGCTACAGATATTTATTTTCTCTCGGTGATCTCTGATGCTCCGTATGCCCTGGGGCAGAGCCGCCCATTTTGACCCCACCCATGCCCGAGGCGGGACTGGAACCCGACTCCTTAGGGTTAGGAACCAAGCGCCTCACCCAGCTAACCCGGCTAATAATTCCATATCTTTTCAAAATATTTATTTAATGAAATAAAAGTCCACCCGAGACCTTCAACCGTTTAACGACATGGAAACATTACGACATAGAAGATCATAAGCGACGGCATCATTATCCCCCAACCAAGATTACAACGGATCACCAAGCCTTGGCACCTCCTGGCGTGCCATCTTCCTAACTCGTCCTCCCATCTACCGCCCCTATTCCAATCCACGCCCACGTTCTCCCACGATCCCGGTGGCTCCAACTCCATCGTCACGAAAACATTCCACGCCGCCCGTTCAAATCCCTCGACGGCGCCCGGGTCATCCAACCCCGTCGCTCATCTCCGTATCTCCCGGGCAACTAAGCCTCGCTCCGTCCCGTACCCGCTCCTCCGTGTCCTCACCCTTTCCTTTAGCTCTTCCAACTCCCCCCTCTCCAAACCAACCCAAATCTTCTATTTACCTATTCCTCTGAAACCACTTCCTTATCCCTTCCGCGCCAAACTTCCCTCCGCCCAACCCCCGGGGAAAACCTCAGGAATCCTACCCTTTCCTCCCTCTAACACGCGATATAACGAGCCACTGAGTAATCTGAGCTTCCCAAGGTTTTCCTCGGGCGCTGGCAAACTTACCCTTGGAGCATGGTCACGTGGGCGGGCGACGAGCGACTCGGTGATACCCAGCGACGAGAGAGGGATGGGACCCATGGGAACCTACGCAGTCATTCGATCGCAAATTTGATTGAGAATTATGCCGTTGAACGCGGCATGAGATGCTTTACGGGAGCAATCAAGCCCTTCTTCCATTGGGGGGATGACTAGACTTGGCGAAATCGCTAACGAACTACACCGAATTTTTATCCCCCGTGGGAAGTTACTCAGCGACCACTAACTGTATCTCGGAGCCAATGTCGAACACTTTGCACAATTTATTGCTATTGTTCTTGAATTTTTATTTCCAGCTATGCTTACTCCACATACACTACGTACACTAAATTATGCAAGGCTAAATGATGAGTATTTGTAATAAAGTTACTGTATTTGTAGTAAGAGGTTTGAGGAAATTTTGTGCCATACAAGTTAGAACACAGGAGAACAGTAGGGTGTAATACCAAGGCTCATCAAAAACCTTCCATTACCTGATAGGCTATTACTCATAATAACCCTTAATTGCTAAGTTATATCAATCGATAGATATAATTTAGTTGAATCGTAAACCACAAAATCTTTACTGTAATGACCTCGCACTTGGACATCTCATGGATAAATATAGAAAAGTATGCCATGGTTACACACAAAACGTATTTAACGAAATATTCATTCATTTTTGTTCTCCAATAGAGCGGATTTCCTGTACTTAAAAATCCGGACGCGCAAATCAGCGTACTTTCCAACTTGTGTCAGTGCATGTTTGAAGTTTCTACATACGTAGGCTTTAACTTTCTCAATATTTCACAGAAAACCCTGAGTTTATATCCCTGAATTTGTATAAGGTGTCGTAAAAGTTCCAAAAGCTATATATATGATATAAGTAATATATATATATATATATATATATATATATATATATATATATATATATATGTATATATTTGCGACCCATAACAAAACAGATCCGGCCTAACTCTGGTAAAATATTCTCCGTCTCATTAAGTAATTCCGCAATGTAGCGACACCCATAATTCATTACGAGTTCTTCTCCAAAAAATTAATTAATTGCCAATTTTATTGTCTATTACAATTGTTAGGCTTGTATGCATTGCGCATTTGTCCACAACTGTTTCAAAACTCTTAAACATGCATATATATACTTGTACATCTACCCTATACCTTAGCATACATAAAACTTCCAAACAAATATCTTGTCATTACTCCGTCCTTTTTAAGCTGACCCATGAGTGTGAATACCATAATTACATCGTCATTTATAGAAAGCCTAGTTACCTGGTGTCCATTTACGTGAATATAAATTAAGATGAGATGCAATTTTCATGAAAGTTAATTAATTACTGTCGTTGAAACCCGTATCTTTAAATCAGCGTTGGACGTGTTTTTAAATTCCCGGTCTCTTGGCTATCTATAAACCCAATTACTCCACCTGTACCCCCGAGTTCTTCATCCGACAGTTGCAATTGACGGTTTTTTGTTTATACACAGAAGCACACACACATACATACATAAACACCTATTTTCATGCTCAATTACATGCCCGTCCATGCAACTTTGTTGCCATGAATCAAGGGAATATTAATAAAAGGGTATCTCTGTCACAACCTCCATAATGTCCCCTTAGTGCACAATTATTTCTGTCCCATGATTTTTCATCTGGCTCAAATACTGTCAACTGATTTCTCCAACTCCCGAACTCGGTCCCAAATAAATTACGTATAAATCCACCCGGCACCACTCCCATTCCCTCTTGTGTAGGTCGAACGGCAAACGGGGAACCACCTTCGGTCTCTACGGAAGAACAAACAGCTTCGACCTCCAAGCTAGGCTTAATCCTTAAGGTTCTGATGATTTACGACGCCCCGGTCTACTGTCAATTATCCCAGGGGCACACCTCGTTAATTCCCACATCCATCTTCACTCCTCGGGAGACCCAACACCTTCTGGGCTCCTGATCTTCTCCCACCAACCGTTGGCTGGGGTTCATCCGATGCCGTGTTATCCCGCTAAAACCTTCTTTACCACTTACAGGATGGCACGCGGAGGTGAATGAATGTTTTTGTTGTTCGCAGTTTGGACCTAGGAAGACTTCTGATTTGGACCTCCCGAACGAATTGCCTCCAAAATTTGGAAACAAACGAGGCCGCAAGCATGGAGACAATTTGAAAGGGCATTGAGGATTAAAATCGGGATGAATTAAATGAGCAAAAGGATAAATTCGGCTGGATTTTGTGATTTCAAGATACCTGAATTTTTTTCAACGCACGGTGAAATTTTTGTCTCATCCTCAAACACATTAGGAACTCCCCACTCCACTCCCCTACAGGACGCACTAATCGAGTTTTCGATAATCCCATGTTAGACACTATCTTCCGGCCTACTTCTCCTCAAACATGAGTCCAACTTTGACGGGAGCCTATTATTGCATTGCACTGCATTGCATGTTTACAAATCCTTTTCAGGGGACTAGGCGGGTGACTTGTCAAGATATATCCTGGCCGGCAAACCTTTCCATTAGCCGTCTCGATATTTGCCCTACCCGGGACGCTAAGGCATATATTCTGGCGGAAAGAGACATGCCACCGTAATTAAAGCTCTAATTACAAAGGCTCTGAAACGAACCTTTACTGTCTAGTCGAATGATTGATTGCATGTGCGAAAGAACTGCTAATTTAGACACTTTGAAAATACGACTAGCTACATACTTTCATTAGAGAGAACCAAAGTATTGCACTTTCACGAAGATCTAAACCGCACAAAATTCACAACCTTCTCATCATAAACCCCAAAGCTTTCTCTTTAGATATTGATCCCGACCTTCTTGTGTTGTTTGGTAAGCTGGATTCCAGGCACATTTCAAATTTTCTACCGGTTGTTTATTCCTTTCTGCCTCACTATTGCAAGTTGCCACTTGGCCGCCCCGGCGGATAAATAGTTCTCTCGGCAAAAGAGCCACCACCTCCTCGAGGACTCCGGGAGCGTCGGCCAACAGACCGTGTAATGATGCAATCTCCCCGCAAACCAGAAATTTGCGTTATGCGCTAATCCCCCGGTTCGTATGAATATTAATATGCATGGAGTTTGAGACTATGAATCTAACTCTATCTCTCTCTCCCCTTTCTTCTCTATCCATGAGTCTCCTCCTTGAAGCATGTTTGCGCAAATACTAGGACGCCCGTGAGTCGGCATTAAGCAAGCAAGCAAGGGAATACCAACGCTTCCATCATTGTTCCTTTCCCTAAAGCCTATATTTTCGTTTCGCTTAAAATTACCGCTCGGGTGTACGGTTCCGCTGTAAGATTTACGCTCGATGCTCCTCTTCGTACGCAGACAACTGACGAATGGGTGCAGGGAATGATTGAATGTTCCATGGAGTCAAAAAAATAACCGGAGTCACGCTCTTCGAGGGAATAACCCCAGTTGAGATTTTTGCCTCGGTTTCCACGGCGTGACAGTTGGATCGTGTATTTGTATTCCTGGAAAAATGTGAATGTTTTTTCCCTTTCTGGCTTTCAAATGCATAATTTGAAACAATACACGATGCATTTCACTAAGGACCAAAAAGGTTTTTCCTGAATACATAGATGCATATTCGTCTACGCTATCATACCGTCGTGAATTACTATATGTGAGAATTGCTTTAGAAACAAGAAATTTTAGAAATTAGTTTTAATTAATTTAATACAATATTTAAACATGAACGACCACGGGTTCAACAATTATGAACGCATAGTTATTTAAGGCATCCACAATAACTCATTGTGTTAAAGATATATAGAGAGCTAAGAGATAATAACTCCTCCAGCTAAAGAATGAAAGTCTACCCAAATGTTGTATTCAACAATTTCACCTTAAATAGCAAATTATTCGATGGAAATTATATCTAAATTACTTTCCCCTTCAAATTTCTCCCAGGAATAATCGATGAATATATTATATATCGTGTTGTAGCCTCAGTATTCAAAAGCCCGTTTACTCTGAAAGAGGCCTAAGATTATGAAAACCCCGAATGAAAATGCCAGAATCGACGAAGGCCTCTTAGAAAACACCTCTTCCTCCGCCTTAAATATCCAAACAGACACCCTGGCTCAACCTTATTCGCGGACCGCAATCCAGCCATTCTACCATTCATCAACCTGCGCCAGGGAGACTAAAAGCTCCCTGCCCATATTTCACCCCGCGTTTGCAATAATTCCGTTTCGCTGCAGTGTCTTCCTATAGGTCACTACTCGCCCTCATCTTTCTTTGGGACACCGAGGGAAGTCCTTTTTTTCCCTAATCCTGAGCAGTAGACAATAAAATATTTTCTCACAACAACCTCAATAAAGATTGCAGTACACAATCTTCTAGAGTCGTACTTCTTTTTGGCACCTATGTACCACAAATTGAGCTTGTAAATATGGCAATCGGTTCGTTAAACGTACGTTCTAAGCAATAGACAATCTAACATTATTATTTTAAATATAGGAATTAGCTGCGTCTAGATCGACATTGCATAACTGTAAATCCCAAATAACGGTCACACCGGAATGTAACTAGAGAGCAATTACATACATGGCTGTTGCTCAACGTCCTTGAATCTTGAAGTGTGATGTTCAACCTCGTAGAGATCATGGTAATGAGCGTCGCAGGAGATTGGGTAAAAAGCAAGCCTTCTGTTTATGGCAGAGAGAGGCACGGCAGAATTCATTTCCGAAAGGAAATGGTCTTGGAAATAGACCAGGTTCAAGTCAGGATGGTACCTCCACCTGCTAAATACAATGCGCGACACCTGAATTTCCCTGATTGACCACGTGAAGGAATTGAAAAATGCAATGCGCTACATGTTCGATTTTTACCAGCTCTACAACTTTATGATTGGTGAGATTTTCCAATTCATGACGACAATTCGACGGTCGGCATAGTCGGTCAAGGCAAGTTGAATTTGTGGAGAGATCAATGCAACAATTTTAGAGTGTAAAAATTATTCGCCTTTAAGGTGAATGATTTCTACACTCTGAATTTGTTGCATTCAAATACATATCAGCGGATGACTCCGTCAAAAGTTACTGTCGCGGCATCTCCCGTAGTTTCTTGGAATTTGTGGAGAGATATTTTGTTGAAACACACGAAAAAATGTGGCTCTAATATTAAACAATGCAGGATACCATTTCGGCAAAAGAAAATACAATCAACTTTACACATTTATTGGTGCAGCATATCGTTCTTTTAAAGTCACTCTCGAAAGAAATAAAATTCGAAATAAAGAAATGGAATGATTCTAAAATTATTTGCCTTACGCTCATTCATTACATTGTTGCTAGTTACTTCAATTCGCAAATATTGCTTTTCCTACATTTGTTCTGATTTGTTTTGACTCACTGGAGGAATGCATTTCATCTTTCACCATATGAAAGGTTGGCGGCAATTTCATTTTGGATTTCACCGCATTCTCTCCACGTCCACATTGGCGAATGTTTTTATAAATAATTTCGCCGTTATTTCAAATACAAACGGCTAGAAGCTATGTTCCCAGAAATTGCAATGAGATAAATACGCAGTTTGAAGCTGATTTCACTTAAAGAATGTCGTTCGTTTTCCATACCCGTCTCGCTCCATTCCGTCTCTCCTTCCCGATCCGCCAGTCTCTGACCTACCCCTGCCTCACTCTCCACCCCTTCCCGATGCGTCCCTAGTCTTCACTTCCGCATCTCCGCCCCTTCATAACTTCCCTAGTATCTCCTCCCTTCTCCAAGGTCCGACCTGTGGCTCACTTTTTACCCCACCCTCCCTCCCACACTGCCCCTCCCTACCACACTGCCCCTCCCTACCACACTGCCCCTCCCCACCACACTGCCCCTCCCTACCACACTGCCCCTCCCTACCACACTGCCCCTCCCTACCACACTGCCCCTTCCTCCTCATGCAAACCGTCTCTTCTCCTCCTGGACCGAATTACGCAAAGTGGGGTACTCTCAGTTGCCCACACATGAATGCCACAGGCCGTTTGGGTCCCCCGAATCACTCGCCTAAGATCTCGATATCGCCCAGAGGAGACACCTCTCGCAACGTCGGACTCTCGAGAGGCACTCGCCGACCGGATGAACTGCGCTTCGTCCCAACATCCAGTTCCTCCCTCCCGCGGGAACCGAGGGGTCGTGGCCTCGAGGACGAACATGGTGCGGCGTAAATTGATAATCCCGAGTTTGCACTGGAAGCGAGTTGAGCCAAGCTGATGACAGTGGTCAATGCTGTTTGGTGCACAACTCTAGCGGCCGTCTGGAGAGTTTGAGATCTCCAACAACGTGAGATAATAACCTTCGAATTCAGCTAAGTGTAACAACAAAGCTCGCTGACTCGTTAAAAATTATTTCAACGTATGTAAGTCATTACGTAACGTTGAGCGAATCTAGGTTTGTGTGACACACAATTCATAAAGACACCATGGTAAATGACACGACCGCTTCAGTGAAATCGAGGGAATAATACAAACCGTACGTTTAATTGGCATACGTGACCGCAATAAGAAGTTAAATAGAGTGTCGCCCAACTAGACGCATGTGATCTATTCTCCGTTAGGCAAGACGGTTTCACAATCCAAGTAGAATGAGAATATATTAGAAAATCTTTCTATTTTAATTGATTTCAATTAAACCTGAATAAGTAGTAGGTAAGTATTCCAAAAAGATTAAATTTATTAAAACCTTACCTTCTAATTAATTTACCACGCACGTGGTATAAATTATACTTGTTGCATTTTCCTATACAAGTAAGACACGGAAAGTCAGTAGCGGCAATAATTATTTAAAAAATCCTACTGTTGAATATGTTTAAAAAATCCTACTGAAGAAGAAGTTTACGATTGGACGATTTCCTAGCAGATAACTTCAGTGCATGAAAAAAATATATTTAACGACGAAAGGCGTATAAGTTATAATTGAAAGCTTAATTTTACAATAAAAGTCATTGGCTATTTGTTAGGAGTGGTGGATATGTAAAGGTGTGTTGGATAAGAATACCCACGAAAAATAATTTTTCTCAATTATTATGTAAAACATGGTCGACCATTCACATGGAAGTCCGTTCCATTAAAAATAAATCACATCAAAATTTTGAATTCATTCACCATATTCATTAACCCATTGCCATAAGCATGGGGAGAATTCTGTAATATCTACTACATGACTCTTGTAATTACTGCGAAAGAGATATTTTAACCAACACAGGAATGAAAAACTTAAAATTGTTGTTATAAACGTATAAAAATAGCGATATTTTGAACAACATTCCAATATAACAATGCGAGATCAAGCAGTGAGACTGACCAAGCATGATGATACCTTACCCTTTTCCACCGTAGCATTTCCCAAGTATGGAGATACTGCTTTCTTCCCCCTTGGGGGGATAAGACGCCTTAGGTGAGATTTCGGAATGTTTCAATAGCTATTGAAGTAAAGGCTACCAGTGCGGTTAATGTTTACTTCCAAGAAATCTAGATAATTGTGGGTACTACCAACAAGCTCTCTATTTCACCTATGTACAATTGTGCATGCATATATAGAAATTTACGGACGCTTTAGGAGGACATAAACATTGATCGATACATTAATACAAAGTGTGTCCCAATAATAAGTAGAATAAATCTGGGTAAAAAAATATTGCAGAACATAGCACAAATTGCTAAACTTCTTCATAAGAGCACCTTTATGGATCGACAAACCAATTTCAGTGCCTCCGCCAGTTGTTGTATGCTTCCTGTAAGACATCAACAGGACCCTCGTTCAGGCACCTAGCCACTTTGACATAATCAAGTGGTCACAAATGGTACTCAAAGGGGTTGTACTTGGGTCGTACTCAAAGACCCATATCTCATTAACAGTAAAAATCTATTCTAAAAAAGTCGGGTATTTCACACTTAGAACGCATTGCACTGTGATTTTCTGAATATTGCACTCTTATGCTAATATCCTGACACTTGGGATCAATCAGAATTGAGCACGTGTCTCACCTTTTACACATTTACGCCACACTGTGTTGTTGATGGATGTCCAGAGCATTCAACATCGTCAACCTCCGCGTTACCCTCCCAGAACATCCTGTGTAATCGGAAAATCATCACTTGGGACATTTCTCCATCTCCATAACCATCCTCAACCATTATCATGGTCTCCGAACTCAATTTTCCAAGCTTAATGCACAATTTTCTCGTGAATTCGTGACGTGACCGTCGAACAGGGGTATAGTCTAGCAGCAATCTGCAAACTGTAAATGCCCACAGTTAACTGACGTGGGTCGCGTTGCTGTCCCAAGATCTCCCATTGCCTTTCTCACCACAAAAATCACCCCACTTCAGCCATCTGCATTGATGGCAAAATATCATTCTAATAATTTTTGGGACAGACTCTGTATGTTTAAGAAATGAAGCCCTGGAATCGCATTCTATTTATATGACCGGCGATCCGAGATTGACCTTAACCACAACCATTTTATTCCGTTCATATCATTTTTCTTGCCTAAACAGAATTATAATCGACAATAAATTCTCAAAATATATATTTTTTATCCGCAAACTACTCACCTAGTTCCCCAGCCACAGATTACGTCACGGTCCTCCCATGACCAAGTAGTGTCCTAAAAAAAGGCTAAATAAGTTAGAAGAGCGATTCGTTCGAGGATTTTCTAATCACGTTTCGTTTGAGCTGGCAGGCATACGCAGTGACCAGATATTTGCTGAACACAGTAGAAAAATTAACTCTCCGCAAATTTTACCAAGATTATCATCAAAAATATCCCCTCAATTGGATAATAACATTAAATGAACAAAACGTAAAGGGCAGAAGCTAAATACACTGGGTCAACAGGTTAAAATATGGGTATAATTTAGATACTTCGGCTAATTTAGATCTCTGCGTTCGTGTTCATCCGGCTCCGAACTAGTGGTTAGGAGAAAAGTTACAAACTTTAATTAGTAATTCTCATAATTCCTAGTCGTTTTAATATAAAACAACACACTCACATAATTCTGCTACCAAATTTGAATTACCGTAAGCATAAAAATTTCTTAATCAAATTTAACTTAAAATGATACGATCAATATGAAATTAAATTAATTGAAATTACCACTGCGCTGTTTTTTGCAGTCCAGCAGCTGAGTTTTTAAAGCGGATTTGCTCATTCCCATCGGGTGAAGTATGAGTACATCACCTTGATTGACACGCATGTGCGAACTCTTTGGGAACGCCTCTTTTTATTAAATATTTTTCAGGTGTAAATATCTCATTTTTAATCAGAATGATTATATTACGGCATAATACAGTAATATTTGGCAACTGAATCCATATTGATCAACTTTTGGCAAGTGCTCAATTTGTTCACAGTCCCAGAGGTTATCTAACTCGTCAGCAGTGATCATAAAATTTCGTAATAAAACTTTTTAAATATTTTATAAGAAAAAATACTTTTTTAATTTTAAATAAATGACATTTTCACACCTGATTTTCCTTCTTTCATTAAATATTCACTTAAAAGCCCCGACGCCTTATTTAATGCATCATATTTTGTTTCAAATTTTCTCAGCAAAAATTATTAAATCGTATGATCACAAATAAAATATGACAGACAAGTAAATTTAATGCAACACTGTTCTCTATTTTCGACTATATTTTAGGTGAATGCATACGTTCATCTACATTCAATGTTTCTGAAAACACAATCATTACGGGATGTAGTACGTATTTCCAAAAACTTCACATCACTTTTCAGCGCTTATTATTTCAAAAATATCAATAAATATGATAACACTACTCATTAATTAAAATTTGGACAGCATGAAAACCCGTCAATAATATTTCTTTATCTCACACTAAAAGTAGATGCGTACATATATGAACCTTGAACGTTCTTAAGAGTGTAAATTTTTATATCAAGAGTGAAAGAGCCTTTACAGTTCACATTGACGAGAAGTTTTAATCGATTAATTAGAATCTTCCTCTTATATCTGTTATATTAATACCTATCCAAATATATATTTAATATTTATGGTTTATAATTTCCGTTAGCATGGCGAATTCTGGTGAATGAAACAGAGAGAGAGAGAGGGAGAGAAAGAGGGGATACGATGGTCTTCGTTTTCGCACAAGTGAAAAAGACATACCACGGACACTTAAATTCTCTAAATCGAGCCAGCTCCCACCATTAAGACTTTAATTCAAAATAACCGCACGCCGCCAAACCAGATCTATTTCTCTCCTTTCCTTCCCTCCTGCAAACTCTATTAGCACAAAATGAAGTGCTCCTACCCTCCCGATCCACGCGGGGCAAATCCTTCGATTCGACTCCACGAATCCCCATCGCCTGTGCACCCGCATCCTTTTGGACGACGCATTAATCCCCTCCCAAATCCCTCTTAATTTCCCTCCGTCCATCCCTCGTCTACTGTCCCATCCCGTTTCACCACTCTGCTGACGCCTTACTCATCGCTCTTTTCACGCCGACGCAAACGCCTTACTCCACCCCGAATTTTTACGGTTGCGATTTTAAGTTTACGTACATGAAGTCCCCATCGTCACCCACGAGAGTGAACGGGTTTCCGGCGAGTGCGTAAAACTCACCTTCAAGAGTTTACCTTCTTGTTCTCCATCGTTCAACCGATAATGAAGAGGTAATTCATGTTCCAAACCCACACCTTGGAACTTAATGGGAGAATTTTTTTCATTCCGACTGTTTTTATTCAAACGCTGTACGAAGAGTATGAGCATACATCTATTGCTCAACTTTTTTCTACTTGACAGCAAATATTTAAATCATGATTAAATGATTTTGAAAACACAGTCAGATTCGATTACCAGTAAAATGTCAGTGGGTTTATTCATTGTGAATGATACCCCTGATGGGAAAATTTATTATTTTTATTAGGTATCCAACCGTTTAAGATACGTTTTGGATGTACACATAATAAACACGTCTACATTTCGTAGCCTCTCCTAAGAAAACAAAACCTGGCACCCGGAACTAAAATTAAGCCTTCTTTGACTCCATAAACTTCCTTCATCCCTTCATTTCGTCCAACATGCTTATTCTTTTCCCACCACGCAGAGCACTTTTTTCTCTCTATCCATTCCGCATTCTACATTCTACACTCACGCACACTCAAAAGCCTCCAACTTCCGCCGATTATTTTGCTGCAGCGACAAAGTAACCGCGTCGTACAAAAACATACTACCTTGATCAAAACGTTCCCGGAATAACCACCGTGTGGCGCTCCCATCGTTCCGATTTGAGTTCTGTTTTTTTGTTAAATTGGTACATCTGTTGTTGATATTCCCTTTAAATCTTAGTGTCATAACTTGACATTTGCAAAAGTTACATAGCCAAGAGTACATCTATCTCTGTGTGTGTTGGCGATTTTTTACAATTTCAGAAATGGATTTAAATTTGCAACAACGAACTTGTATTAAATTTTGCGTAAAAAACGGATTTAGTGGCGCACGGACGTTGGAAATGTTGGAAAAGTGTTTCGGCAACGATTCTCTAAAAAAAAACGGTCGTTTACCAGTGGCACGAGCGGTTCAGAAGTGGTCGTGAGTCAATCGAAGATGATGAACGCAGTGGCAGACCATCGACATCGAAAGTCGGTGAAAAAATTGATAAAGTAAAAGAAATGTTGGTCAATAACCGCAAATTAACCATCAGAGAAATAGCGGAGGACTTGAACATTGCCTATGGATCTGCCCAAGACATTGTGGTTAATAATTTGGGTTTCCGTCGTGTAGCAGCAAAGTACCTCAATTTCATGCAAAAAAGAGACCGTGTTGACGTCGCAAAAGACATGATTTGCGAGGCTGAATCCGATCCCACATTCATCAAAAGGATCATTACTGGAGACGAGACGTGGGTTTATGAGTACGACACGCAATCCAGACATCAGGCAAGTGAATGGCGTTCACCAAATGAGCCGAGACCAAAAAAACCACGTCGTTTTCAGTCAAAAAAGAAGGCAATGCTGACGGTTTTCATGGATTACAACGGTGTAGTGCATCATGAATTTTTGCCAGAAGGCCAGACAGTAAACAAAGAGTATTATTTGGGCGTTATGAGACGTTTGCGTGAAGCAATTCGCCGAAAGAGACCAGAAATGTGGGCAGAAAACTCGTGGATTTTGCACCATGATAACGCACCGTCGCACAGTGCTATCATTATTCGTAATTTTTTGACGAAAAATGCAACAAATACCATCCAACAGCCACCGAATTCACCTGATTTGGCTCCCTGTGACTTCTTTCTGTTCAATCGAGTTAAAAAACCATTACGGGGAACGCGTTTTAGCAGCCGAGAGGAAGTAATGGAAAAATCGCAGGAAACACTGATGGACATACCGAAAACCGACCGTAACTTTTGCAAATGTCAAGTTATGACACTAAGATTTAAAGGGAATATCAACAACAGATGTACCAATTTAACAAAAAAAACAGAACTCAAATCGGGACGATGGGAGCGCCACACGGTGGTTATTCCGGGAACTTTTTGATCAAGGTAGTATTCCTCAACACATGTCCAATAATCTTTCCTAAACATTCCTCTCATCAACTTTCTCCTCGTTGTAAAACATATTTTGCCTTGGGCAATTCTTAAATATGATTTTGATGCAAAAGTAAAAATATGTGATCAAATTGTCAAATGATGATACCTGAGTCACGCAAAAACTCTTACAAAATAAATAAATTCGATAGGTCAGTTTCAGTGCATTGACAGGAACTGGTTAACATCATTTCGTAACATCGTAAAACCAAGCTATTTATTCTAGGCGATATTAATTCATGAATCTTCTTTTATTCATAGCAACTACTAGGTATAATTTCTACTATGATTTGTTTGAGAAGGCTGACTTTTAGACCTACAATGTGGACCTTCTCCAAATTTAATTAATACTTTGTCTAGCAGCAATGCAAAAACCTGGTATATTCAAAGGTAAAAGTTATTTAGCTTATTATAATGTAATTGCTCTAAACTTTGCCTTTAAACAAGGAGAATTAATCGAAACAAATGAAGTATCAGAGGGAGACTTTCAAAATGGTGACAAATACGAATGTTTAAACTTATAGCAACTGAAATCATTTAAAGTTGAAGATATTAATGGTCGGAATTTGGTAAATCGTGCACGTAACGACTCTACGCTAAACAAACACTGCATTATACGATATGGAGCCACGGGTCGACTACCGTGAATCAGGCGCTCACATGGAAACCCTGCCTTAATCTTTGTAGGAAGGCAATGCCTGATATTGTCCCTTGCCTCTCAAGTCAACTTAATAAATTCCAGGACTCCGCAAAATTACACGCGTGAAAGTAGCCACCTGAGTGAAGACTGAGTTTGGTTGTAATTGACGCTTAGTTGAATCCAAAACATTTATCGATGACAGCAGAACATTGGAATTCTTCTCGATATGAACACCGCTAGAACGCAACCGTGTTGCCAAGTTGTCATCGTGGCACTTCTCAGTACAAAAATTCATCCGCAAAACCTTTGAAAGAAATAATATCGTCAGGTAGTTAAACGGAGTGATTTGATTGACGAGTATGAGAGTGTGTGTGTAGACATTCGTTGGGGACAGATTAGTATACCAGGGACCCCGCATATTCCGGAATAATCCTGGCTGCCTTCCTCTATGAAATTCTAAATTCACGCAGCCAAAATCCCTTCCTGAAAACGTTACCGTAATCTCTTTCCTTAAGCTTAACTTTGCATGGTGAAGGGCACCGGAGGGAGTGTCACGTGAGGCCTTAATTCATCATCAGAGCGGAGTAGTTAAGCAGAGTATCGTGCGTCCATCTCAACATTATGCCTCTAGCTTTACCCACCCGGGTATCCCATCCAAACTTAATCATTCGACTCTCTTTAATTTCCCTCCGATATCCTCGAAGCCCCTGTCCCGTCACTTACGCTAAATCCTCGTCCCGAGCCTTTTACCTCCTCCCTCCCGCCCACTTCGCCCTAAAGAAGACCCTAATCCTCCGTGCCCACGCCTCGCGGGACCCTTCTCCAACCGCTTCTATGCCCATCAATTTTTTCATGATTCAATTTCCCGTCGAGTTTCAACGCGTGGCTTTGAGTCTTCATTTGGCTGCACGAAACGCTCACAACGATCCCTCCCAAGCGACTTGGAGAGTGTATCTCCCATTCTTTTAGTGGCTCGAACGGCTTTAATGCGATTTTAAAAATTTTGGAGGACAATTTTGCTCCCCTAGGTGCTAGCGAAAACTTAATTAATAAACTCCGATGGAATTTAAGGTTTTATATGTTATGGTGACATTAAAAAAACAACGGTGTATAGACATGATGACACGATATTAGCAAATAACGACGTGGAAACACAAGTCTCACATGAATATAAATGGATTTTATTCCCCATTTTTAATTATATTATCACTGAAAGCAATGAAATTTGTCAAGGAACGAATTGGACGTGGTATGCCTATGCATTTAATTTAATCGTACATTGTAGCTTTAGGGTTGGTGACCGACAGCTGAAGTAATTTGCGCCAATAGGGATGGGTGGGAATAGAAGAAGGGTGGAGAGGAACCCGGCGTCGGTAATAGCATACTCTTAACGAGTGGCGCCAAGGGGTCCACAGTTTAACCTCCCATCCGACGGATGGCGTAATCGCTTACAAGTAAGACTTGTAAAAGTGCTCTTTACAAAGCACCTCAATTAGGGATCGGGGTACCACTGAAAAAAATCTGCTCCAGGAGTCTCTAGAAGTCGAGCCCGGGGCCCATGGGTTCAGTCGTACATTTATTACCATTTTGGACACCTGATGAAAATAGCGGCTAACAAAACGATTCAATACGGAATACGATACTCACGATTTAAACCAAAATATGAAATGATTTCTGACTTATGTCAATTCCATGTCATTAGATTGGGAAAGCATGCCGTAATGTACTTATAAAATATAATTCATCCCTTTCGCTTGTCTATTTCAAAAGTAAAGAGCCCACTTAAATGTGGTAAACTCAGGATTGAAACGCAATTATCCAAGGAGTGAACCACCTATACGGTTAAGGAGATTACTCCGGACAGGATTTCGACGACGAAAGAGAAATTTGAGGTGCTGGGCATCGATTTTCGTCAGTGCTGAATCGGTATTCTCCGTGTCTAGGAAGCGGGAAAGAAGTTATTAGGAACACGGAGCGGAAGAAGGAAGGGACGGGGAAATGGGTCGGCGCTCCATAAACCGTCAGCGGTCGTATATTCGCCGCGGATCGCGTTCCCCTTCGGCGGTCCCGCAACGCCCGTCTCTCCGGGAGGAGGAGGACCCGGAGCGGAGCGAGGAGGCTCTTTTTCCCCATCATTCCCCCTGCTTCTCCCCCGAGGGCGGAGGTCCTTCGTGGGACGTTAAGTGCGTCATTGATTACCCGAAAGGAGGGAAGAGGACGCGGGAAGGACATCGCGCGGATAACGCGTTTCGCTGCGGTGGCGATATCGGGTTCCTAGCCACAACCAAATTCCCATTTTAAAGACTAAGGGCGCTTTCCCCTAACGGGGGAACTCGGGGTGTCCCCCCAAAAGGTACGGGTAAATCGATTGAAGTGGTGCGGTTAGAGCGCATCCTTCATTCGCTGAAAAAAATGTCTTAGACTGGATTAGTCAATTCCACGCGCCCCGAGAGAATGATGAGCAATCGAGGAAACCGACCCAAACAGCGATTACATTTTTTCGCAGGGGAGAATTTTCCAGTCTTAAGGCGATGCTGGAGTTAGTTCATGAGCTACTAAAAGCACCGAAAAAGAAAAAATAGCATATTTATGGATAAAAACAATGGAGTGAATTTCGGATTTTCTTCACTTTAGTGGCGAGTTTTTTTAAGCGAGCGTGGAATTTACATTTCCAATGAGTTCTTTCCTCGTCCCCGTAAGTATCTGCGGTTTGGGAGAGAGAGAGGGTGTGATTCTACAAAAGATATTTTATTCCTTTTGTTATGACTGTTCACCGTTTAAAGTAGGTTTTGTAGAGGCATTTCTACATTGCTAAGCCGAGAACTAAGTGCCTTCTGAAAATATTTTTCACAATTGATAACTTTAAATAAATGTTTAAAAATTCATTTATTGTTGTGTATTTTCAGAAGAAAAAATAGCATGCTAAATTTTCTTTCCATTACAAGTCGTTTGAATTCAGTAATATTTATTTCGGTAGTTTTCTTTCATTGCGGACGAAAAATAAAGAGGTTTTTTACAATTATATGGCAAAATTCCAAAGAAAATGTGATAAAAATCATGCGCAAGTTCAATAACGGTAAATGCTAGTATGTAAATGAATAATTGCAAATGCATGAAAAATGACCTCATTTAAGTATAAAATTTACGAATAAGTGTTACAGTGTAATATTATTTTCAAACGCCAATCGTAAGCACCAAAGCTTTGATACTCGTAAAATTGGGGTCTCCCTAGAATGATTCCTGCATTTCTATTAACATTAATAGTATTTATTCTTGTATGCCATTACAAGAAACCAGAAGCCGTTGTACATTTAACTTGATGTAGATGCAATTACTTGTTTGCACGAGTGAATTAGGAACCAACCAGGTTTTACAATTCACTTTGACGAGACTCAGGTCACCTAATTAACATTATTTCGTGTTGACACAGTGAAAAATAGGAATAGGAATGCAAATTTGGGAGCGTTTTATTCAGGAGAAATAAATAAATACATCGGGCACTGTGTGTTTGCTCTATCGAATTCCTTTATACTCTCCTATACGTAGCCCTATAACTGCATCTTTTTGATGAATAGTTTGGTCAAACTTTAAACATGAGCAATTAAACGAAGAGTTAATTTTCTTAACGTATCCCCTCCACAATTAGTTATTTGCAAAGCTGAGAAATATTAAAAAATTTTAATTTATTTCGCGTAAATTTTCACACTATACCATACTAAAGTGAATTACGTTAATTACTCAAAATAAGCAATCTTGTACGGACATGAAATATAGTATTTATGCAAAGGCTGTAAGTGATTGGAAAGGATGAGGCTGCTCTTACAATTATTTACCACAAAAAATACCGGCAGATTTTTATTATGAAATGTAAGCGGCATCAGCAGTGACCCGCTGATGTCGTTCACTTGGTCGGAGGCGGGGACGTAGGGCAAATACTTGCAGCTGTTTGAATTAACCGCAAGTCAAGGGAGGTCAGTGGGGGAAAAGTTAAGGATTCACAAAGATCCCTTTGCCGAGATACGGGGTCAGAGAATAAATAATGGATGAGGATAAATGGGTACTCATTAGGCGTGTCCCTGACCACAACCGAATCAGCAAACATGACCACATATATTGATGGACTCCTAGACGCCGGGATCCTCGTCAGATGGAACAGTAAGTGCAGTTTCCGTTGCTTTCTAATCCCTAAGGGTGATGGTGGACATAGACTCATCTACGACCTGTCCCCCTGGACAGAATTTTATCGCACGCCCAAGTTTAGCCTTATGGGACCAGGGCGAGCCTTAGCAGAAATTCCGCAATTTGCCACTCTCATTAAAATCGACCTCACCAGTGCATTCTACCAACTGCAGATACACCCTAGGCATTGGAAATTCTACGGTGTTAAATACCGTAACGAGAAATTAGCCTTCACCAGGTTACCAATGGGACATGCCTTAAGCCCAGCCATCCTTCAGAGGTGGGCAAACGAAATTGGTGAAGATATCAGTAATCAATTCAAAGTTAAATTCATCGCTTATCTAGATGATTGGCTACTCTATAGCAGAAAAGAAATTAATAGTAATGCCATCACCAAATTTATTGAAAACGAATACGGTGTGCAAATTAATTACAGCAAATCAAAACTCCAACCAGTAACCAAAATCAAATATCTAGGTGTTATAATTAATTCAGAGGACCTATCCCTCAAACTAACAACAGGGTCCATCAAACGTGTGCATCAAGGCATTCCACTCATCCCCGTCTTGCGAAAACAAGACGTGCCAAAACTAGCGGGATTCCTGAATTGGATCGTGTGGTTGCTGCGCCTGCCAAAGTTCCTCATCTCACAGGTTTTCCAGAGAAATGTGTCCTGGTGGTTTTATTTACAAGAATCCGAGATTTTTAATAAAAAAGTGACTTTGCCAAGACCAACAAGTGATATAGTTGTGTATACTGACGCCACCCCGGGTCAAGGAGGTGTAGTGATACCAGAATGGGGCATCAGCCAGAGTTTCCCGATCCCTGAACTCTCATCGATTAACGCGGCAGAAGCATATGCAGCGCTCACCGGCCTTAAACTTACATTGGAACTTTTGAACGAAATGAAATTATGTAATGTGAATGTAAAAATGCATTGTGATAACGCTGCAACTGTGTACAGCCTTTGTAAAGGCCAAGGCCTTATTTTCCATTTAAATGAAACATTGGTTGAAATGTATATGAATATTTACATTAAAGAACAACAGTCACAGACAGTGACCTGGCTGTGGGTCCCCACTACGGCTAACCCGGCGGACGCGCCCTCTCGGGCCGTACCTCCCAGTATGCGTGCGCCCGCCATCTTGGCGGGTTAGCCATATATACTGGGGGTGCGAGCCAAACTCGAGAGTGCAAATCAAAAGTCCGGACTAGCAACTGTGTGCGGGGACTCGCAGCCAGCAGCAGAAATGAGCCTTCACCAGGTTGCATGCATCGTATTCCTACAACAAAATCCATTTAAAAAGGAAATGAGACAGAAATTAAGGAAAAAAATGGTGGCTTATGCTCCTGGACTCCCACTAACTTTACCGTTATTTTAAAATCAAGGAATGGTGGGATCGATTCTTTTTTTAATGTTATAGGAGATGATAAAATATACTTAAATTTAATGAAAACTCAATTAGTGGTTACACGTCTTCACGGTACAAATTTGAAATATTGATCAATTTATCATTACAACTGGACCAATGATTCGGTTAATTACAATCTATATTGAGTATTTATGAATGAAAAGTGTTCTATCTTTTAGATTTTGGAGCTAAAGTGCAACATTCCTGCATGAAATTCACCTCAAAAGCATTTCAACTGGCACAACAGCGAGAAACTAGAGAAGTAGGACGGCGGAAATGGAGTGATTTTAAATAAAAATGGTACATTTTGGAAAACCTGGCGGGTATTATCATAAATGAACTTGGATGTATTAAGTTTTAATAGATATTCGTCGAGATTTTAAGTAATGAATGAAAATTAATATACGTAAATTTACGATGAAGTGAGGCTAAAGTAGATCGACCACAAATGAAAAAGAACTGCGCGTACGCACTGCAGCTTGGGTATCCAATGAAAAGTAAGAATATCAGTTTATAACTTATCATCATCACCTGTTCGGAAGATTTATCCTGAGAATCTACATGCTACACTTTTAAGACGTGGCAAAGAGTGATGTTGGCACCAGAGATTCTTTAGCTTATTGCTATTTCACCAGCTACTTTTTTCCCAATGACCACTCTCATGGCTGACGCGAAGCCACTCACATGCACTGTTGTGCAAAAAGAAATATCACTCCCTCCCTACTGAGACCCCTACGTCTCTCGAAAAGCCTTCAACGTTCCTTTCGATGCAATATATTAAGACTTAGGTGAAAGGAATGACCTTTTCATGAACCAGTATTGGTGAGCTCAGGAATGATTGACCTCGTGACCTCCGTAAATCATAAAATATTTCTGGGAGCTTTCTGTGCTACAATAGTTGACGCGAGTTGTACAATAGTAATGCAAGAGTTGACACGGTGAAAAACTCTAAGGAGTTTATTTAGTACCAGCCCTCAAATATGCACTCATATGTAATAAGTACTTAGGTATTTAGTGTTTGAATTCTTGTAACTGATCATGACATTTACTCCTGTGGGCTTCTAATCTTAAAATATGTGTGTTCTACCGAAAACGTAAGTGCACAGTACATGTAAAATGCGATTTTATTGTAAAAGCATAAGCTTACATGCCATAGAATAAGTAATGTTTCTTGATTGTTAGTAAATTTTCATGATTTAATAAATGTACGCATACATTAATTTGTTACATAATTTGCTCCCAGGCATTATTTATGATTACGCTTTGTATTTTCAGGGTTCAACAGTCAAGGAAATGGTGGTATCCCAACGATACAGATAATATTGTTTATATTTTCTAACGTATTTAAAGTAGACGATCCCAAAAACTATGCGAATTTATGTGAATTTCCTTAGGTGTCACGAATTGAATTTCTCTCTCTCTCTCTCAGTGCCTCAACTAAACTCCTCTCCACCCAAATATCCCTTATTTTCATTGAAACGTGCAAGCCACTCTTTATGCAAAGAGTGATACAGATAAGGACGGGAAACAACACCAGGAACTATTATGCCCTCCCAGGATTCTTATCATTCTAAGCGTCCCTTGTTCGGATATCATCGAAGGAGGATGGCTATCAATTTTTATATGTAAAACAATTAGGAGTCTCGAGAGAGAGGGAAATAATCCACATTTACTTTCACTTCCATGGCAATTCGTGGTCCAGTGTGCCATTGATTTCTTTATTTATACTATTTATTTTATTTTTAACTAATAACATTTAATGTATAAGGTAAATTGAAGCTTGGTTGCGACATATACCGGATACTTGATAAATTTGAGGCAAACTCCTGGTCGAAATAAATGCACCCTCGTGTTCTTTATTCAATAATGCCTTTATTATGTCCGCAAGGGCGTCTAGCCATTGTGAGATGCTATGTCATGCCATATACAAATATTGATTTTAATACTACTTCTGCCAGTATATTACTGGTAAGGAAATCAATATAATCCCACCCACGTAACATTTTTGATTCTTGACAATTAGAAGTACTGGCAGCGGCAATTAGCGGTTATGTTCCTTCAGGGACTGATGGAATAACTTACATAGAATGTTGATTGGTTCTATTTCGTAGATTGGATATTATTTGTACAGTGGGAAAATGAGTATGAAACGAATAATTCATAGCATTTAACTTCTTTTATTGACTTAACTCAGTTGCGAATAATAATTTTCTAAAAAAGATAGCCATTCCGAAAATTAAATAACATCTCATTTGATGGGTTCCTTTAAAACTAGTGCCATGAGTGCATCACTGGGCACGACAAGAAAGGCTACCTACGTAAAAACAAATATATACCAAAAGCCAATGATCATCATAAACAATAATGGCTGGTGCCCTAACACCTATCAGTAACAGTACTTCAGTCAAGTTAGTTCTGCATGCCCTGCTGACTTCTTGTGGGGCAAGATGTCGATGTAAAAGTGAGAATTTTCAATATGTTGCAAATTAAAGTTAGGTCGCGTGCCGGAATTAGCTAACGCTACTTCTAACAGAAGCGGTTGCGCAGCTGCAAACGGTTAAGAATTTTTTCTCACGAGCAGTAACCACATTTTTTTGGGCACGCTATTGAAATGTGCTTGGCAGCGAAAACACCTTAACCCGAACGCTAGATAAATTAATAGTAATGAGGAACGTCTGGAAATATTCCCATTCAGGGCGCTCTCTCGAAGCCGTTCCGGGAGGGAGTACACCTGGAGTCATCAGTGCGCGTGCCGACATCTCGGGCCTCGCACCGGGACCTTCCGTCTCGAAGGCATGCCACCCTACTATGCACCATCATCCTGTTCACCTCGCCTCACAGAGAAAACCTTTGTTCAGTGCCACTCCTTAGATAGTACACATGGTAGCTCTCAAATATCCGTACCGCTAAAATTTGCAATACTCCCTTTCCCATCCTATTCCTCAGAAAATTCTCCGGGGACTTTTCCTCGAGTGAAAATCTCCAAGCAGTCTAGTGCGGAGAAAACGGGTTAGAGGCACTATCTATTCTACTTGGATTCGCAGGATCGTTTTCTTAAAGCCAATTTTTTGCTCAGGGATGCCCGAAAACGAGACGCCCGTGACACTAACCTGATAACAGTTGGGCACGTTCCATCGGAGCGTTGGAAGGGTGAAGGTTGGAAAGAAGATTGTTACCTGCCAGCGTAAATTGGAACTGAATTTAGCACGAATGAGAATTTGGCGTCTAGATATGGAATGTTTTCGAAGTATACGGGAAAATTATGGAAATGCTTTGGTAAACTGCCAATTCGGTAAGAGAATCAAGTACAAATTAGGGAGCAGATATCAGAATAAGGAGTGTAAAGAAGCCCACCGGACGAAATTTTTGACAATCTTTTAGTTGGAGAAGAAGCTGTTTTGAAAAATAGAGAATCACAGAAGTTTGACTAAAATATAACCCGTGAAAACTGAATGGTTTCTTATCTCAGTGCTAAAAATCTTTGACAAGATTCGGGAGATAGATAATGTTGAAATGCATGTTACGATGGTTCATTTAATTTTGTCAATAACTGTTATAATGTTGAGCAAGGTCCCTGAAGTATCATCTCCAGTCACGAACTATAGTAAAGCAGGACGATGGTTCGGAACGAGTTCGCGAGCGAGCAGTAAAATGGCATTCGATACGACGCCATTGCAACATGGTTCCCGTGTCGACGCACGCATAAAGAGAGAGGAGAAGCAGCGACGAATAAAAATTGCAAAATCTTAATCTGCGTAGGTAATAACTGAGGATCAGCAGGGAGGAGAATGGTGGAAAATAAAGATAAGAGGAGTGAGATCAAGGAGGGAGATAGACGATGAGTTCCAAGGGGGTGACCGTTGATGGAGAATAACGGCGTGGGCGGAATTGGAAGGGAGATAAGAGGCATGGGACCTGTTAGCTGGAAAACGAAAGAGAATGAAGAATAAATTCCTCAGATGGCGCAGGGGAAAGGAAAAACTCGCCTTCGCACTGAGAGCGTTCATTTCTCGCGACTTGATCCGCAAGAATTCGTTCTCTACGAGCGTGATGAGGTGCATACGTTTGTATGGCAATCTTAGAAAAATATAAAGGGAGACATTGTAACGGGTGTCAATTCATAAAATTTACCTCGCACGTTTAATAACAATGCGGAGTTATGTACAGAGCATGCGATGAATCCTCCCGGTAATAAAGTAGACATTTTGTCAAATTTAATTACAGCCACTACTTCCCTTCTCACCGGTCAGAATTCAACCGTCCCCGGGATGCCTAAGTCTCGAAAAACAGAGGTGAAACGCTGAAATTTAGAATTCTGATTCACAGCTGCTACAGGTACAATTTTCCCCGGAGGCATACGAAAATTGACGCCTTTCCTCCGATAACACAATTTAATTCCGTTCCACAATATGCCTGGCCAGTTTATCTTGTAATGTCAGGTTATTTGAGAATGCGAGACTAGGTTTCTAACGTGGATCACATCTTAACGCAGTAACAGCAAAATATCACTTATTCCGACTGATCAGCAAATAACCCTTCACGGGTAAAATGCAATCTATTCAATTAAATTCAATCAAATAAAAAATTTATTGCAACCCCTTTGAAAAGTAGTACCTTCATCTTTTTACTTAGAAGGAGCAAATGTTTTAGCCATGAAACAGAATAATCTGATGATATCATTATGAAAAGTGAAGTTATTCACCCAAATCTACTTAATTGTAGGTACCGTAACTGTTAGAAAATAAATATGAGGGTACTCTAAGCTTGCCGCATGAAATTTTGGTCTCATAACTTCCTTACAAGGGCAATTACCACTTAGGTCACCGTTTTTTTAAAGCGCAATAGAGGTCAAGGGGAGAACGGGGGAATAAAAACGGACGAAAAAATGTGAACTGCGGAAAGAAAAGAACTGGACGCTGAAATATGCCCCGAAAGCCGTTTATATCCCCCTCTTTATGCAGCCGAGCCGTTGGAAAAAAACAGCGCGAAAACGAGGCAGAAGGAAGGGGTTACCTTAGAATCCGCCGACGGGAGAACCCCGCACGTTAACCCTCTAACCAAGCGTTGACGCCGCAAAAACTCCGGCCGAGGGGTGGTTTGGGATGTGAGGGGGGGTGTGATGGGGTGGGAACAGCAACCGTGCTGGGTGGGGTCGCTACGGGACCGCGGGAACGAGTGTTTGTGTGTGCGTGTGAGTGTGTGTGTGTCGCTGGTGGCGAGATCTCCGGCTTCTATAAATTGAAGATTTCAACCCCTTCCGACAACCGTGCCAGGTGGCTCCGCTTCTCCTTGGCTAAGGTTCGTTCCACCGGTCCGCGTGTGTACTTAATATATAAAAAGATTGCGCGAATAAATCAGCGGCTGTGGGAAGCGCTGACGGCGATGTTTTGGCTCGCACCCACACCGCGACCAGTGCGTCCTCTCCCCACTTTCTCCCCGGTGGGGTCCATCGGTCGCACGCCCTCCCATCCCCCACTCTCACCCCCCTTCCGCCTCCCCGCAGTGGGACGTCGCAGAGTGGGAGGACATTATTTACGGGCGGATTACGAGAAAATACGGTGGGCGGGGCTGATGTAACGGCTTTCAAGACTTTTCTCCCGGGTCCCTCTTTACTTAATCAATCTCAACCACCCCCCCCCCCCCCGCCGTTCTTACACACGCACTCATGTATTCCGAGAAAAAGTGAAGCGGCACGCGCGGTGGCAATCTCGGATTTCATTCGGCGGACAAAATTATGAGCATGCATGATTCACGCCGATGCGGACACGAGAATGCCCCGTCACCACACCTTCAGGTGAGTTCCGTCCGGGATAATGGTTGCGTAAGGTTTGGTGACACAAAAGAGGGTTCATTTATTCTCTGAGTTCATGAAAATTCCTGATCGTTAATTTTTGAAACGAATCTATTTGGGAAATATCTTTTGATTTTTTTGAATTGTGCTTTCTCGGTAGACACGATAGCCTGATGAAGACGGCCAACGGAGGATAAGGAAATGGTGAGAACTATGGAGAAAGCTCCCCGCTGAGATTCATGAAATGAGTAATCATAGAAGACAAAGAGAAGAAAGATGAAGGCAAGAGGAGGCTAGCCGATGGATGAACGGAGTATCGTACAGAGCAACGCCAAACCAATCAAAGAGCTAACAAACAGTGATGATGAAAAAACTTACCTATGAGATACATACATTTTCGGAAAGAGATATAAATTTAAAGAATCTAACGTTAATGAAGGTTAATGCCTCAACAGTAATTTTAGCGGAGTAACTCGTCGGCGTGCAATAAAATGCGAGAAATTTCACAGCGAAAAAAACAACCACTAATACGGGAATTCGTACCCAGATCATGGACATGTCATGGGTTACTGGTTTGAGTCTCGGTATTGGAGGAAATATCCTGTCCATTAACTATTTTTCTCCAAACGCACTCTTTTTCACATATCTAAACTACTCTACAAAGTAGAAACCCTACGGTATATACCACTTTGCACAGTAGACACACTACAGTCTTTCCTATCTCGATTGTGTCAGGATAAATCCGTTGTTTTGTTAATCCAAGGGACCCGGGTTTGATTCTCTGTCGGCTAAATTTTCCTGTATCTTGTCTCTATGACTGTCCTTGTACGCCTAGTTAAATCATCTCACGCAAAGGTCAACTTGGCCGTCTTGTCATTAATTGATAAATAGAAATACTTAAAATTAATCATTGTCATCGGTGAATTTACTATTCTAGTTCATGTAAATTCCTGATCAGTAATTTGCAAGGACATTTACAGAAATAATAATTTATATTTTTTATGTTCTTTCTTACGAAGGCTGAATCATTTAATGAAGAATGTCGATGAAGGATAAGGAAATGTAGAAAACTATTAAGGAAGCCTCCGAATGAGGTTGCTACCAACCAATCAGCAAGATGTGGATTTCTACAGTCACCTAGTCTATCCTCCATGTCGGTCTCTCCATTTACTCGTATCCTCTTGTCGAAAGTCAAACTTTCTCACCCCTTGATCATGATCTTCCCACCGGGTCATTACATTTCCTTGGCTCATTCAACAGACAGCTGTTTCTGAATATATTCAGTTAGTTTCTCATTTTCGTTTACGTTATTTTCCTCGCTGTCTCCTCTTGCGACCCCAGGAGCACCCAGGTCGGTACTCGGGAAATCGTTCCGGCGTTAGGTCTGCAATGGCCACGTGTTAATTTTTAACACCGAATACATTTTCTCCGCAATATATGGGAATTTTCTGAAGTACTTACTTCTATAAGTTTAGATAATGATATAGACTTATTTAAACGGCTAATAAAAACAAGCAAATACTAAAATACGATGCTTATGTTAGGAATTGGCAGCTATGTATCCATTCCACTATGTAACTATAAATCCATCCCACATCAGAATGTATCCACTTTTTATTTAACATTTCAGAGTTCTTAATTACTAACGTTCTTTATCATCGCACTGATTTAGTTAATTATTTAACGCTCAACATCAATTAACATTCAGCATTACAACTTAACCATCAGATTACACTGTATCAAATATACCATCCGATGGATAACGTAGTGACTGGTGGTGTTAAATGAGTAAAACGTAAGGGATAGGATAAAAGATATTGTTTTTACCAATTTTAGTTATTTCCACCAGGTTTACTTCTTTTAAAATAACTGCGCATAGTTTAATATCATGGAATTGAACTGATTTTCAAATCAAAATTAGATGAGATGGTGTCTAAATGCTCAACGTAGAATAATTAACTGTTCACCAAATATGAAGCCTTCAATAGGGTACTGTGCGCGCATCTGTGTGGGTAATATGAAGCAAGATATGTGTTTTAGGACCGGCTTGAAAAGAATAAAATTATTTTATATCTTTGAACAGGTTGAAAAAGTCATATCTACGGGAACACATTAAACGTTATTGCAAAAGCTAATATATATATATATCAAAACTACCACGGGCAAAGAATTCACTTTCCACCATATTCGCTTCATATAAACCGGTCGTAGTGATTCTTATAGATTACAATTTCCTTTGAAACTGCGTGATGGCGTACATTCCCAAGAACGAACTCCCTTATTACCTGAAGTAACGCAGAGCCAGTTCTACGAAATGAACCCATTCCCAGGAAAAGAGCGCATGAAAAATTCCCACTTTCGCGCATAGCTATTGATAAATGGCAAACGGGAGTCCGAGCGCATTCCGTTATTAACTGTTACCAGCCGCACGGAGCACGACCGAAATATCCCTTAACTGCACGAAGAAAGTGAAAGGCGCTTTTTTCCTTCACTTCTCATTCCGCCATGCCGATAATACACCATCCCCGACGGCGGTGGCCGCCCCGCCAGTCACCCCACCGCTCTACACCCGCCGCCCTCTCTCTCCCAGAGGGAATTAATGCGACCCCGTCGACGCTCCGCCCGCAATCCTCCGGCACGAACGCGGCGGTGTTGAAGTCGGCCAGAGGGTGAGGGGAGACTCTTGTGCGGAGGGTGGAGAGCAGGAGAAAGGGGAGAGAAAAAAAGGCATGCAGACGAATGGCCCTCTCTCCCGCCCTCCCCATTTGAGTCCTGCCCCCTCATCGCACCAACGACACCGTATCCCATCCACCCACCTCCTTCCCTTCCTCTCTCCCACGCCCTCCCCACCCGCCCGACTCCACATGCCTTCCGAAAAATAAAGAAAAACTTCACTGCGCGCGAGGCGTAGGTGGGTAGCACTAACCGGTCCCATAAAGCACGGTTCCATTCCCCTACCCGTTCGAGGTGAAAATCGGAAGGATCCGAAAGGGGGATATTATGTGCGCACAAACACACACTCACGTGTGTGTATCTACGAAAGGGGCGTGTTGGATTCGCCAAGAGACGGGGGAGAGAGCAAGCGGCGGATTCGGTGGCGGTTATGCGGCGGCGACACTTTGACCCACGGCCGGGAGATGTATGGGGAGTAAAGTTGAGTGCTCCCGCTCGTTTTTCTCCTCCGCAATCCTTCCCTGCTTCCTTCCTCTCCACAGGAAAGTTCCCTCTCCTCTGCCCCGCCCTCGCTTTTTTCCTTCCGTACTTTTCCCCATCTCGTCATTGCCGAGGTTTAATCTATTCATGTAATCATATCACAGCGTCTCCCTGCTGAAAATAAACCTCTTTTAAACTCGTCAAAGCTGATGTCCGCCGACGGCGGCATGCATTAATCATGAATGTCAGTCAACCTAACCGTGGATAAACGTTGCAGCATAAACGTACCACTTCACCCAGCTGGGGGTGAAGACAATTAAAGTAACTCTTATTTGAAAGCATTATCATGTTTTCGAAATTAATTTCTTGGAGTACCTAATCGTTAATTATATTTGTGTATTCCTACGGATATTTTATTCGCGCGAAGGAAAAGAAATCTTTGATTGCCAATTATTCCATTAACTGATACCTAGCTTAACTGAATGGGACTATTGGTTGAAACTATAAAATCAACATTCATTGGGCACTGCCAAAGAAAATGAAAGAGATGCTTAATCAAGGTTAATACTAAGAAAATTGAATGTAAAAATTTAGCGTCCCGACAATTTTGCATTTTTGCTACCATATTTTACAAAGAGTGTGACTTCAAATTTCACTCGCTCAGTTATTTTCATTCTTTAGGGGAAATGTTTGGAATCAGAAGAAAAATGGAATAATTCCTACCGCAAATGAATGAGTCAAATCTCTCAAAACAAATCTTATAATGCATGCTACTCTTTCCAACGGGATAAAGAGAACTCCAGAAAAGTGTAATGTTGTCGGTCGCTACCAAATCGTTTGCATTATATGAACCACTGTTAAATTCTCTCCAACAAGACACGACCCGTGGTGCTTGACATCCTTATAATAAATGCGAATAATGACTTCTACACAATGGCAATATCGACCAAAAATACACATTACCCAGAAATAGAGAAGAAAGAGAGGAAGGGTAATTAATTGGGGAAATCATGCCATCCAAAGACGAACTTAGAAGTCGGCTTTTCAAAAAGTGGAGGGAAATCGAGTTAACTTTTGAAATCAACGTCATAGCTAAGACCGCACGCTAAGTTGGCAGATTAGAACACCCGGATAAAATAACAAAAGGAGACTCTCACTGAGCACATCAGCGAAATTTACTGTAAATCGTGTCCCTAACCTGTTGTTTTCTGCCATTCATTTTGTAATCACTTCACAAAAACATTCAAAATCCTTTTACATGTATATGTAGCACCAACAAAGGCTGGTTCCCTAACACCCCCTATCACTATCACACTTGGAAGTTCCAAAGGGTAGGGATGATGTCGGAAGTAGGAGGATGTAGCTTGTCTGTGCTTACGCAACATAAGCGATAGCAATATTAAAAAAACAGCAAAGATGCCGGATGATCATAATTTTGTCTCATAGTAGTGATTAACTTGCATTTAGTGTCGTTGAATAAGCTCCTTGACGTCTGGAATATATATCAAACTTAAATGTAGCCAAATGAAGAAGGCGATGCTAATTATTTAAATGCCGCTACACATTAGTTACATTCATTTCTTTGAATATCTTGGGTCGGATGGCAGAACCTTCCTCTTCCCTGCGACTAAATTCCTAAGAAAAAAAATACTTCCATCCCTCTCATCACCCCTCTACCCCGGGAAGCAAGGAGCCTGACGGAAGAGCACCCCCTTCAACCATTCCTTTCGCCCATTCAGCCCTCCCCCCAAATTCCTTTGCCATCCACGCATCCACTAACCCCTCTCCCCCTTCGTGCCTCCATCCCCCCCTTACCATCTCCCGCCGCGCCTCATAGTGCTTACCTTTTCCCTCGCCGATCCCCCCCCCCTGCTCCCTTCCAAAAGGAAGGGATGAAGTCGGAGGAAGAAGGATGAGCCTCGGCCTGTCTGTGCCTACGCAATACAAATTAAGACGGCGTTGGTGTCCGTGGATGCGACGGACAGGTGTCCCGCGTCCCGAGGGGCATATTTTCGCGCGAATACCCCTCCCTCTTGACGAGTGGGCGAAGAATAACCCGTCGCTGTCGGGGAAGACTTTCCCCCTCCCTCAGGAGTCGGCGGGGAAAGGGGAACGGTACGTGTTAGCCGGTGAGAGAGGCATGCGAAGGGAATTCAAATGCTCTCGCGAAAAAATAGCAAGGATGAAGAAATGACGGCGGAGTGGAAAGGAAGGCCCGAGAAGAAGGGATACTTGTCGTTCTTCTCCCCCCCCCACACCTCTCTCTTTCTCGCACACTTCTGTTTCTATCTCCCTCCTTCCCGACGGCAGATGGGGAGACTCGTCGTACGTATCCCATTAAAAATAAAAGAAATAATAGCGAGAAAATGCGCGGCCGTTCCTTTTCTGCCTAACTCGACGTTTTTCCTAAGCGGCGGGAGGAGCGGGGAGCGAGATCCAATCCAGCTGGAGAGAGGAAGTCCGCCAGACTTAAGAAGAGGACGGGCGGTGAGTCGGATCAACCCCACAGAGGAGGGAGGTATGTAGGGGAGGAATCTATTCATATACATTCCATTCTTACGAACTACAAATGCACCATTTTTAGAACTATGTACTTCATTTTTAAATACAAAAACTGAAAGGTTTCACGTTCAGGTATCAGAAAGGGAAACCTTTTTTAAAACTGTGGAAAAGAGTGAAATGGATCCATAGGTGTCAGCGTCGTCGCCTTTTCAGCAAAGATACTTTTTTCCAAACAACGAAATAAGCAAAGCTACTTCTTGACAATAAGCTGACAAAATATTGAAAATTTTCACCCGAAGAGGACCGTAATTCACACTGAATCCCTTAAGTAAATACCTTTGGCTACATTAATATTCGAGTCTTACCGTCACCTGCAAATAACGAACGGTTGTGAATTTGACGCAAATACGAAAGTGTTCATTCGTCTTCAGAACATTAAACGTTTTGTAGGCGGAGGTTCGGGGAGAAGCTAGAGGGGTTAAAATATATATCCTAAAGGATAGCTTGTTGGAAGTCCCCGAGGGAGACAGTTTCCCAAGCACATATAGAAAAACCGCGTGGGATATGGAAAATTCTAAGCCGCCAAGAATGTGCTTCATTACAACTATAGGTAATTTGGTGAGGAGGGAAAAGCCGGTCACTCCGAGTCAATTTTGCTCCGCGAATACGTTATTACCAGATGACACAATTTTTTTATTTTAATCATTCATCACCAGTGGTATCAGTAAATTTTTTGCCCTCAGAATTCGTGATGGTTTAATACGAAAACGTAAAATTACCCCCCTTTTCAAGAATCTCCTAAAATACTATATAGTCTCCCGGAGTTTTCCAAATAAGCACATGAAGCAGGAATTGATAAAGCTTACAGGCCCTACGTACATATTTAATCGAGAAACCCTCTTCATAGTATTTATCAACTGAATTTTATTGAAGTAAAAGTAGTTTAAACAATTCAGCGTCATCATTAGGCACGAGTTTCACATTAGTAGATGTAAGTACATGTAATTTTGTTCAAAGGAAAGGAGGGAGCATTTTTCCACGGTCAAGATGGTGAGGAATGGAGGAGGAGAGCGAAGGAGGAGTTACCTGGTATGATAATGAGGGGACAGAGCGAGCAGGGGGTTAAGTATTTTTCCCGTTAGGAAAAAGGAAGCTTCCACCTAGACCCCGGACCAATCCTCTCTCCTTTCCCTCAAAAAAAAAACATTCATACTGGCACTTACTGGCGTAAAAATATGCCTGATGATGACGCTGAAGCGTTTAAACTGCTTGTTCATAAATAAAATTCAGCGGACGAATACATTGTTTATCTTATTTCTTGGACACAAACTTCCACATACTCCAACTATACAAAACCAACGAGTTCCTCTCTAATATATTTAGCCAAAAACAAATTGCTCTCCAAAATCGGAATCCGATGTTGCTCGAGACACTTACGGCTAAAGTAAATTAACTCGTAAGAATGCAAAAGCGTAGTAATTCTTTTCAAAGCTTGTTGTACTTCAATAATTACTAGAGATTTTTTCCCTGTTATTTGCTCTGATATACTGTCACATAATTACATAAAATAGATGTTTCCCTTTTTCATGCCCACAAAGCTAACCCAAGGCTAATTTTCCGACCTTTTAATTAAAAAGAAATATTATTTCCATTTTTTATAGCTCGTAATATCCTTATTATCAACCGCATTATGTTACTTTTTACTTGACAATTTATTTTTTCAGGTAAGAGCAATTTATGAAAAAATTTTTAAATAAAATGCACCATCAGTATGTATAAGAGAAAATTAACTGCATTCGATTGTAACTTGTCGATGCATGGGAGTTAAGAAGGAAAATACGCTAAGCGTAATTAAGTACCTATAGTATTCCGTGAACTTCGTACAAAGAAATCACGAGAGCAGTTCCTCGAACAATGAATTGGCTCATGTTTAATTTGAGTTAATCTTCCATGCAGAGGTGAAACGTCGCGTAGGGTTTTGTGGACGCCCACCCTGCCTTAGTCGTCCGCGTAAGTAACTCCGAGGCTTATGCGTGCGCGGCGTAAGGTGTGCCACTCGGAAGGCAAAGGGCACTCCCGACAGCCAGCTGGAACCTCAAGAATCCTAGCAATTAGCTGAGGATTTGGAGGACGGGGAATGTGGGAGCTAGAGAAAGAGAGAGGTACGGAGGGGAAGTGGTGGGGAGGGGAGGAAATGATACTGCACCTGACGTCCGAGTGGATAAAGGGTCTTCCAATCTAATCTGGGATATGGTAAGTGGCGACGGGGGAGATGGATACCGGGGGAGAGAGACGCTAAAAATCGCGGGTGGGGGGGGAGGAGGGACAGAAGCGATTTGAGGGAGCGTTCAAAAGCCACGTCGAGTTACAGGGTTCAGAAGGACGCGGTTGGCAGTAAAGCGCTTCCGGGCGTGATTTTATGATAAACGCTGAACCGTGTGTAACGGGAAAGCAAAGCAAACTCTATCCATCAGACAACTACACTCTTTAGGCTGAAATATATTCTATCCCGAGAAGAATGATAAGGATTTCTAGCAATTAAAAATCCAATTTCTGGCTGACAGGCTGAAAATCACTCAGTAGACACTGACTTGAAAAATAAACGCCACAGAATAATACTATTGAATTAATATTTGTGTCTGCGTAAGATTTTTCGTATTTTGAAAGTTTTTCCCGCTTATTTATTTTAGAAGTTTAAAAAATCTGTGACTTGGTAGAAATTATGGCAATTAAATTTCGATAGCAGAACATATGCTCAATGAGCGTAAGCTAAGGTAATGAGGCATGCAAAACACAATCGATTGGGGCTCATGATATTATCTTAATTCGCAAAAAAGGGAAATCACTTTAGCATGATACGAGGGTCATCCGGAAAGTAGTACCCGTTCGTGAAATAAAGACACAAAAGCAAATATTAACAAACATAAAAAATTTTATTTGAAAGAGGATACTTTAAACTACTTCTCAACATAATCTCCAAGCAAATTAAGGCATTTGTCATAACGTGTGACAAGTTTCTGTATTCCTGCTGCATAGTCCTTCGCCGCCAGCTCATTGAGATACGCGAGGGACCCATCTTGCACAAATTTTTGCATAATGCAGATGGTGTTTAACAATTTCATGAACAATTGTTCGAGAAACATTGGGAAAATGCTCACAGATGTCATCAATTGTGACGCGCCGATCGTTCCTCACGAATTCGTCAACTGAGCTCACCAGTTGGTCTGTAATGACAGACGGTCTCCCCGAACGCTCATCGTCGTGTGTGTTCCCCCTCCCCATGTTGAAGTTGCGACACCACCGCCGAACAGACGACTCGTCCATTACATTGTCTCCATACACCTCCTTTAATTGGCGATGAATATCACATGGGCGAACGTTTCTTGCATTGAGGAATTTAATCACTGCCCTCACTTCACAACTGGCGGCGTTCTCAATTTTTTTAAACATTGTAAACAATCACAGAAACAACACAGGCAATGCTAGCGTCACGCAACTTGGCTCAGAGAAGGCAGACAAGCCACTGAAGCTATCTGACCTCGTCCAGCGGCTACTCGCGTCGTCAGCACTTCATGCGGCACGAACGGGTACTACTTTCCGGATGACCCTCGTATATACGCCGTGATGAATAACATTTTAACGAGACTATTTTCCTTGAAAGGCACTAAATACAGATAAACACTATAATGAGACTCGTTAATCATCTTGAGCCCCTTGTGCTAATGGTCTCAATGCTAGCATACGAGATGAATGTAAATCTTGAGCGCAGCAACACTGCTTTCATTGATTAGGTTTTTGCACGAGACCGAAAAAAAACAGAAAGCTCCAATTTCACGTCATTTTGCTTCCCTTCTCGCTAATCGTCCTTAGCCCTCAGGACGCTCGGAAGATTGAATCATAGGCCGACGATTAAAAATCTCCCTCATCCTCAGGTACGAGCGATCGTGTATGCGCTTCAACTCTGCCTCGTCTCAGGAACTGTTAACGTTCCAAAAAAAACACCGTACGGTGACCAAAAAGAGTAGGACAGGCTTGGAGAGCTTGAGGAAAGATATCACCTAGGGAGCGGTTCTCGACCTCCGAGGTACTTCAAACAGCTTGTATCGAGGGTTTGAGACCATCGAACAGGGGTGGGAGAGAACAGGCGGGATGTTAAAAAAAACCCCTAACACTCAAGGGTGAGAACGAGCGAAAACTTTTCAAACGAGTAAAAACATTGATTTTCGGGATCAAGATTCTGGAGCACTCAATTTCCGAAAGCCCGTCATCACGGAATGAGAGGATTTTTTCGCCTCTATAGACCTTTCTCCACAAAAGTACAGACGCTGAAGAGGAATACTGGAGGGAAGGGGAGAGGGAACAGAAAAGGGAATAAGAGAGAGAGAGGGTAAGGCTAATCCGTTCCATATTTCAAAGGGGGCACTTAAACTCTCGGCGAGGACCACGAAAGCGTCGGGGAATCTACCGCGGGCCCGCCATCATCCTTTCATTAGCCCCCATCCTCCGCCGCTCGCCACGCGTTTTACGACACCGTGTAATGACGCGGAATGAGGGAAAGAGGGGTGTGAGCAAGAGGAGTGTGGGGATGAGAGCGTAGGAAGGCTGGCGGAGGAGGCGGTTCCGAGGGGGAGCGCGCCATTCGCTCCGGGATGGAGGAGTGGGATCTCTGGGGATAGCAGGAAGGAGTAGAAGTGTAAGGTAAAAGGGGGAAAAAAAGTCCAGGATACGTCTTCAATGAACGAGACGAGTGCGGAATGATATGCAGGAAAAATGAGTCCGTGACGAGTGAGCAAAAGGTTGGGTGCGCCTTGCGGCGTTTGTTCCGCTTATGGGTGATGATGATCGAATAAATAGAAGCATATGAATTAGGTGAAGAAATATGAGCTAACACTGTGGTTGGCAATATGGTAAAGAAGATCACTGCAATAAAACACTGGAATAATGGAAGGGCGATGAAAATGCTAGAGGGATAGAAAAGTTTTAATATTTCGGAAAAAGAATATCAGTGAGGGATAAGAAAAAAAATATTTTTTTAGAGAAATAATAATGCCCAAGGGCTTCAGCGAAAAAAAATGCAAGCACACTCAAGAAAAAGTGTCAAACTTTGTCATTCACATCTTTACGCCAATGCATATGGGTAAAAGTATAATATGACTCTCAGGAATATAGAGCATGGGAGCAGCGGAAAAACAAGATTGGAAACAAAAACTAAGAACGATAATCAGTAATGGATATATCAAAAAGTTTATGAAAATTGTCCGACATGTGGGAAGCTAGGGAAACCTATGTAAAGAATCCAAGAGAAAGGGAATGTGATATAACATCAAAAACCAAATTCAATAACCAATATAATATTAAAGGCAAGTGCGAAAGACGATATGAATAAAATGAGCAGTAGTCGAGGACCTAGGAAGGGATGTGTCACAAATATGCAAAGAAGTATTAAAACTCGAAGAGATTTGATGAGGGGTGATAAAAAAGAACTATCAAAAACCAATCCAGGGAGTCATTGATTATTGGTGAAATGAAATATAGTAAGTTCGGGCTGATCGATGAAACATGAAATACTCGAGAAATACGGATCTGGCGTTCAGAAATTAGGGTAACAAATGTGAAGAAATATACATAACCGTACAGGAAGGTTAGTGCTTCAGAAAGCAGAGCAAAAATAAAGAGTGTTTCTTGCAGTGCTGTTAATGGAGGTTTAGCATAGTTTGAGATCTACAAATTGATAGGCAAAACGAACGATTGAATTCGGATTTTCGTAAAGAAAGCAAGGGAAAGCAAGCAAGCAGATTTATGGACGAACGGTTAACTCCCTCGTACGTAGATTTTCGTGGAAATAGAAAGGGTGCCACGCCAAAGAGTCAATATAATTCACGGAAAAACCGGCATCAAAAACAAACGAGAGTGAAGGTCAGAAACGGCATAATTTTCGCAGCAAGTCCGCGGACGTACGCAGTGAGACTAGGAGGATGTGAGGAAGGAGGCGGGGCTATGTCGGAGGTGGTGTAAAGGGGTAACGAGGAGTAAGAGAGACGGGTCGCAAGCACACACTTTCATAACCCCATGAAAATTCAAGAGGATTAGCACGGCGGGAGGAGGTGGCGGTCTAAGTGGAGGGCGGTTGGTGAAAACGATGAAACGAGGAGACAAACATATGTACTGGGAATGAAGAGGGTGGAGAGCGAGTCGGAGGCAGAGGGGTAAAGTTGAGGGCGCAGAGGAGGATAAAGTATGTAGTAAAACCCATCTGGATGATCCCAAAACTCACATACACGCACACTAATACCGCACCGGCAGGCCAACTCACATGGGGAGGAGCGCGGGGGAAACCCATATACTATACATCTCTCATTCTGCACCGCACACGGAGAGCCCCGATTGGATTCGAGCCAAGGCGCCCTGGCACACCACTATTCTCCCGCTCTCTCCCTTTCCGCCACCTCTTCTCCCAGAAAATGCCTCGACCCCATCCTCCCGCCCCGCGTTCAACGCCAACACTCCATTTAAATCTCACACGACCGATCCCGCTTCGCCCAGCCTTACACGCATTTTTTATCTTAACTTTCACTTCCTCTTCCTCCCCCAATACCAATAACACTGCATTTCGGCCGTAACATGCCAGTTATATATATATATATATATATATATATATATATATATATATATATATATATATATATATATATACATGCATACATACGATACGGTAGTCTAGGGAGTGAGCGTTGGACTATTGTCCCGGGCTACCAGGGTTTGATTCCCGGCCAAACCTCTTGGGGCAACCTCAGCTGTGTGATTTTTCGGCTACCAGTTTTCTGGGGAACCATAACCGGCACAGGGAAAGGAACTGGCCCCCCTACCCTAATGTGTTAATTTCACACGCCGTATAGGGCTTAGTAATGGGTGAACTCTACCATCACCTACCAAACCGACATTCGGGTTGATTACTGCGTTTATGGAGCAATACAAATAAGAATCATATAATTTATATATCATACTTTATACATCTACATACATACAAAAGATTTACTTTTATTTACTATTTTAACCAATAAGCCAAAAAGGACCACACACTGGGTTAAACGTTTGGGCGATCCGCCAAAACATTCAAATCACTATACAGTACAGGAAAATAAATGTACTGACTCCTGGGCTGGGCGCGCCGCTCCAGGCGCGCCCAGCACCGCTCTGACGGGCTGCGATTGGAGGGGGGTATGTTGGCAAGCGACGCTGAAAAAGGCAGTCGGCTCTGAGCTGTGGTGTAGTGAGGAGCTCTGTTAACGCGAACCTCCACGCTTCGACCCACGTCACGGAACGCGATGCCGAAGTTTTTGGAGCAGCGTTATTCCATCAAATTTGCGGTAAAGCTTGGGAAATCGTCTACCGAAACTGTCGGTATGATTAACCAGGCTTACGGGGAGTCAGCCATGTCCAGAAACATGATCTTTCGGTGGCACAAGATGTTCGTGGAGGGCAGAGAAGAGGTCGACGACGAGTCTTCGAGAGGTTCCCGATGATGCCTTCGCGGGAGCGTTCCAGGAATGGGAACGCCGCTGGAACAAGTGTATCGACTCACAAGGGTCCTATTTTGAGGAATATTAGCTTAAGATATGTAAAAGTGTAATAATTTTTTTTTCCTGAGCTCAGTACACTTATTTTCCGGACGAACCCTGTAAGTGTTCCATTTGGGTGTTTCCCATTGAATTTCTATGCATGAATACAAACACGCAAACAAATACACATATAAGTATACACATATTTAAAAAATATATACACGCGACATATGTGAATAAAAATGTGTGTGTATACACACACGTATATGTATGCGTATACCGCATATATGTATGTGTGTATACACACACATACATATATGTGTGTGTATACACACACATATATGTATGCGTATATATATATATACGCATACATATATTTATTTATTTATATTTATACATTTGTATACATATATATACATATATATATATATATATATATATATTATATGAAAATGAACAGATATATACATGAATAGCCGTAATAAGTTACTGGTGTGGCATTCGAAGCAGACTTTAAAAAATTCTTTATTCAGTTTTTGGAACGTCATAGGGATGACTAATTACGGCCATTTATATTAACATGCGTGAATTTTCCTGTCAACATAAATAAATATGTATTTATTTATTTGTAAACACGACGGGTGCAAGGGACAAGAGTGAAAATGGTGGAGGGATGGGGTTGGAAGTGAAATATTAGAGGAAAACAAATGGTGGACATAGGTGTGAGGGGATATATGTGATTTCGCTTATGTACGCATATAAATGGACGCTTATTGCACTCTTCCTTTCTGCCCACATTTCTCTCTCACGCCCTCCACTCCCCACGCCACGACCTTGCCCTCCAAACCTTTCGTGCGGGTCAGCCCCAAAATGGGGAGTATGATGGATCCGAGGGCAGGCCTTCAGGATCCAATTGGTGGAGAGCACCCACTCGTTGGGTGGTTAACTTCTGCTATCCTAACAACCCAAGCCTTTGACCTTCTAATCAAGTTTCCGCAAACATTTATCGAGGAATCGAATTTTTCACCGCGAAGCGGATATTATTCTTTGGTAAAATTTATTTCCTGGGTAACACCGGGCCAAGTTTTTATGAAAACAATCGCTCTTTGACGGCGTTGTCGGTATTTTTGGGGAATAATATCTCGTATGTGTATTATTAAGTCCCCATAATAACATTATTAGTTAATAATGACCTGAAGAGCCCGACAGCACAGTTAAATAAACTTTGTCAAAGCAAGACTTTTCACGTAGTACTACCCGAAAGGAACTGATAACAGGGCCCTGAAGTAAAGGTACAAAGTACCTTTACTTAAGGTACTTTGTACTTAAGTAAGTCTCGTATAAAATTTTTAGGGGCTAAATTGAATAGCATATTCTATTACCTAGTCACTGAAACATCAAATAATTTTTTTAAAATATGGGTGTAACAGCACCATTTAGTACTTTGCATAAATTGATTGTCAGTGAGACAGATCCGTTGCGTAACAGAACCGAGTCAATAATAAATGTGTGGCATCACTTCAATAATTCGGAGATATCACGAGTTATCTCACGTAATTACCACTGACAAGCATGTCATTATAGCTGCACAAAATGGAAAGGATAACATCAGTCACTACGCATTGGATGATGACAAGTAAAGGCCATCACTTGGCAAAGGTACTCAGTGCCAATTTAAGACGCACTCGTCGAAATAGTCTCATTATAGCGATTAAAAAATTGCCGATGAAACTTTTATAGTATAAGCAAAATAACGATGGTAAACTTGAAAATTTTCAATTGAACACAGAACAGTAGAGAGAGAATGATGGAATGCATACCTAAGTTGTTGCTTTGCATAATTTTGAAGGATATGTGCGAATAGGATGTATAGGTATGCCGGCATATGTTTCTCTTATGTGTCTCATTTAGGTTAAGGGCATTTTACCAGCCTAGCAACCCTCGATGGAAATCCGGATATTTTATCGATGAAATAATTGATAATCAAAAGAAAATTGTGATACATACTCATATACCAAAATAAGCATTTCCCGTATTTCCTAAGGGCGGTTATTAAAACGAATGGATATTTTTTGAACAAGCGGCGAAGATATCAACACATTCCAAACATTGCATCACATCACATTTATCATTTCTTTTGCTTTTTTGCTACGACTAGACTTACTTCTGCTGCAGACACACGACTTAGTGATTTAAAAAAAATGTCGGTTACGTTTAAGTATGGAGGAAAAATTCAAAGACGTAAAAGCTACAGTAATCGACCGTATTTTTTCTATCAAATTCAACGGTTCCTACTTTTCAGAGTAACGAAAACATACGCGATGGCCAATGAAATTGAAGTGAAATTGTATTCTGCCTGATTTAAAATATACGAATAAAAATAAGATAAAGTGCCCAAATGTAATGCAGTAAAACACCATAAAGCAAACTTTTTAATCAAGGCAGTAATGGCGCGTAAAGGAGGGGGTAAGACAGTAATATTACTATAAAAATTTGAAAAGCATAAGGCAGTAGAGTCTATTTTCTACTTTCTTCCAGTGAAGTATCGGAGAAGTTTTGATGAAAGAAATGACTCAGAACTCTAAAGTGAAATAAAATTCCTTCCTTGAACAATTTTCGGCTGTCTTCTCATTAACAGTGCGTGAGGGCGTAAAAATGATCGCATTTTGGATTTCGGGATAATATTGGCATGATAAATCAAAATTTATTAATAAGGAAAAATCCTATAATAAGCGAGTGGTGATAAAGTAAATTATCTCTGTCCATAATCGCTTCACCAAATAGGGAGCTTTACTGAGAAAAACTTTACTACCTACCTTATCAATTATCCTGATTAAAACTTCGAAATCTATATATCATGTAGAGAATATATCCATTCTTTCGAATCCTCAAAAAAAATCTCATCAAGTAGCAAAATGAGATTGATAAGATGATAGTAGTCTATCCAAGTGACGTAGATACCACTGTAATGTGAGGGAGTAACGTCATATGACGCGCTTAATGGCTTACACAAAACAAGGAAGTTACACGTATTTTCATGAAAACATTTTCGCCTCAGGTGGAATTTCGGCTTTTGCTTCGTTGGGTAACTTTGAATGGCATGTTTGCTGAACTCGCTCTCTTTGTATCCCTTTGCTTTCCAACACACGCCGGATTATATGCTACGTGGAGTCACAAGTCATATTAACATGCTGTCACTGAGAGAATTATCCGAAAATGCTCATGGGAAAGACTCATGGAAGATGCGATGTCAAGCATTAGAGAAGGTATTACCATACTGGGTTAATGAAATACCAGCAAAAGCCGCAGAACTGAGAAGAACATGTAATTTGACCGAAGTTAATGACGACTCTCATAATTGCTCCGTAAAAAAATCAAAAGGAGATCGATAGTGATAGGCTTCCATTTAATATTTTGTCAATAGGTGTAAAAACAAACATTTATTGTGCTAATGCAATAAATTACACGTCTTACGAGCGATATGGGTCTTGTGCAAGTAGCGTATCTTGGGTATTCAACGGCCAGCGGACGGAAAAAAGCCTTCATAATTGAAATCATCAATGAAAGGAGTGATATCAATGAAAGGAGTGATACGAGATACCTACTCGAATAAAAGCGAAATTAACTTGATAAGAGTAAACGTGATTTCTGATTTTTATTAAAAAAGTAAAGAGAATGGAAATTAAAGAGAGAATCATTAAGCGAAACAAAAGAGGGATAACTGATGAAAGGGGGAAAGAAACTCTTGCTCTGGAAATTTTTACAAATTTCTTACGCTTTTCAGAAAAAAAACCTCCCAGTCTTTGATGTTTGTTTCCAAGAAGGGGCCCTTAAATGCATTTCCTATTGCAGTTGATAAATATAAGCTCAAAACAGATACTTTTAAAAAAATCTTCGTCACACCCAAAGGACAAATTTTCCACGCTCTGGTATCACCTGGCAAAATAAAGGCAACGAAAACCTCTGAACTTCATTCGCAGCGGGGCCTTAATTGAATACGTGAGTTATCGCGTTTGTGAAAATTGTCGTTGAAAATTAAAAATAACTTTTTCGGTTGTTTTCAGCCTTGGGAAGCTGAAATGATGAAATTATACCGGAGAGAAACATCAGAAACAAATATCGCATATTTCACATCCCATGGCATCGGAGTTCCCTTGCCGGAAACCATTTTCATATATTTTTTTGATGTCTCAATTTCAAAGGAAATAAAAAGTTATTTCATATTCTCTTGTTCTGCATGACCTCATGAAATATATGAAACGTTTGAGCCTTTTGATCGACACGAGCGCCATTTGATATGAGTCAACGTAAAGAAAACGCCAACCATATTGTATTTCTCTTCGTCAAGACGATAATGAAAAATTCACACTTTCCGTTCAACGTATAAAGTGACTTTTAATAATCGGACAACAAAATGTTGTTTAACAAAAACATAAAATCTCATGTGTAAGAACAGCATCATAACTTTTAGCTAATCGGAACCTCGAGCAATTCTGTATAATAGCAATCGACGTAGTCCTAAGGCATTATTTCTAAAATTATATCTTAATATTTTCAAATTTTTTCAATGGTACTGACTATTGACATTCTGGCAATGGTACAAATATAAGATTTCCTCGACACACAAGGTTAAAAATAATCAGCGTAAAAGTTTATCTGTGATTGGCTGGAAACCAAGCCACCAAATGGACGAGCGACATTTGAAAATAGTTTTTAATACACTATTTTTCTAATTTATTTCTAATATTGAGTTGCTCAAGTGTTGTCGGGCTTGCAAAACCTTTTCTGCTGTTGAATATATAATGAATGACAACGAACTCTGCAGCAAACGGTTCGCTGAGGTGTCAATTTCAAAGCACCAAAACAGTACATCAGTATTGAAAAAATGAAAAACTCCAGCAGCCGTAAACAGTTAATCTTTCTAAACAAAGTACAAATGAGATTAGTTGGCTAACGCCACAAGTAAAAGTTGGGGTAAAAGGTAAAAAGGAAAGGGATAAGAAAGGTAAATACGACTTTAGCTCACTTCGATTCACCTTCAGTACGCTGAAGAGGGCTACTTTGAGGCCGCAATACGCGTATTCGTATCCACCTTTCTTATCCCTTTCTTTTTTACCTTTTACACCAACTTTGACTTGTGGCTTTAGCCAACTAATCTCATTTGTACTTTGTTTGGAAAGGTTAACTGTGAATTGGTTATTGGTTTTTTTTCTATACTCCAAGCCGTAAGAGCTCATTTCTATCAATAGCATGTCAGTAACTTTTTTCTGTCCAGCAGTTAAACAAGCCTTACTTAAAATTACATCCCTAACTATTACACGTACGATCATCAAATAGCACCACGTTAGTTCAATGATTAACAACCTTTACTCTTTTGCCCTCGATCACTTCCAAATTCTATGCTCTTGATGAACACGGAATACTTTGAAATTAGGGCAAAGAACAACATATCCCTATTCCGTGAGATCGTTCTCTTATGGTAATTCAAACCTTTTATCATGTGTTTTGCTCAATGGGAGGTGACTGTTGACTATTCTAAGGAAGTAGAGCGTCGAATATTCACCATCTCCGCTCTCCCATTCATGCATCCACGGGCCTATTCTCGCGGAACATCGACCTTCGGTGTCGAAGATAGAGATACACGTCTCCCTGCCCCTACGAAATTAGCTCCCCGAAACATGGCCAAGGAAAACTTCGCCCCAATGATCCCACCAACCGTTCTCTCACAGCTGGAACCAAACTTTGAATGCTATTAGGCAGAGAAGTGGCTTGCAAAAATAGTGGAAGCACATAGGGAGCAGTCAACGATTATCTTTTTTCTTACCGACTTCAATCCAACTCACACGTCCATTCCTCTCATCTTCCCGGCTACGCTTTCTATGCCTCTCTCCTAGCTTACCTTCGTATCCGTTACTCGTACCATCCATTTCCAGCTTACTGGACTAACTACCTTCGTTTTCCATCCTCTCCTCTCCCTAATAATTTCTTTTAATTCTATTTCACCAATCCACTTTGAATCCGGCATTTTTTGTGGCGTCGTCATGGCATCGTATTCAAAAGGTTGAATTTTGAATTAAATTTTTGACAGCAGAGTTCCCTCGTAAAATTCAAGCCATTGAAGAGGCCAGTCAGGTGAAAACGACAACGTTCTTCGTTTTTGTAGGGACTCAGGGACAGCCCAACTTAAATCAACTATTAACAAAAACTGATTTGGGAAATCATTTATTTTTCCGGAAACATTTTCGACGCATTAAATCCTCGAAAATTTCCTTCAATTCAACTTTAAAAATAAATTAAATTTCTCGGAATGGCATTCCCCGCGACGAATTCGTACTGACATTAGTCATACACTAAATATGAGTGAATTCCAGGGAAACCACACAAAATATTACTCCCCCAGTGGATCATTAAAATAATAACCCCTTAATTTTTTTCTCTTTCATGCAAAAGGTGTTGTTGAATTCAAGCGCCATTATTCGAGATACACGTACCTTACCAATTCCTTGACGCAAGATATATTTGAGAGCATTGCTCTAATGAGATTACAAACAGAAACACAAGCATTGAGATACAGGTATCACCAAAGTTATCACAGGCCCTTAAAGCAAACTCATTCTTTTGTAGTGTCTCACCATACTTCATACTCGCTGAAAATATTTTTTTTTCTCTATGCCATATATATTAATAAAACAAAAATTATATGGGAGGGAATATTTATTCCTCATTGAAACTCTCTGACCACGACGGGTAACTCCGATCTCTGAAAAACATATTTTCTTCCTCTCCATCTTTTTTCTCCCACTTCTCCTTTTCAATACCTCATATTTTAGGATTCCCTCCTACTTTAGAGTACACCGCGTCTGATATTTTACTATTATCTCCAATTCCTAATGACTGCTCCTTATCTCTTTTAATCCTCTACACTCAATTAATCTTCCTTAGTCTCATTATAGTAAGATAAAAGAAATCTGGTAGAATTGGGGACCCACGTACATACATTGTAGTACGTGCAGCATATCCAGTCTGAAACTATATTATAACTCGCTGGGCGGTTTTTAACGATCTCTTTCCCAGCGGAGTTTCTTAGCATTGCTACGTATTTTGCAGGTATATCATTTTCCATCTCTTTCAAGACTTAAATCTTAACAATCAGAAAATGAGAGAGTTTGGCTTAATGCTCCATAAGGAATCATAAGTGGGAAAGACTCACGAATCGGCGTATTATTGTTACTTTGATCGCTCCAAGTGTCGTTGGTATTATGTGTATCCTGATTAACTACTCTTAGCTCGTGATTGGGTGCAAATGCAACGTGCAAACCTTGAACTTGGCCGCATGGAGATCCGAAGGGATCGATTTGATTACATATTTATTTCATGGCACATACACGAGGCGACGATGTATCCACGACGGAGTATTGCTCCTAATTGTGGTAGTAAAGTAACGACTCTCCTTTAAAGGGTGCGTGGGTGAATAATATCCGATACCAAGCAAATTAAATGTTCAATTAGAACAAAATCTAAAGGAAGAGTTCAGCTATGAGCTGAATATTAGATTGGGAGCAGCTGGGTCCAAACCACTCTCGCTAAAAATAACACCGGTAAAAACTCCTCCGCACCCGGTGCGGCGCTCCTCTCACCTGTCTCCCTACGCTTGATTTTTTTCCGGGGATCTACACGAGGAGCATCTGCACTCGTCCTCTTTAAAAACCCCGTTTTCCCGCACTCCCTGCCGGGCGTATCTTACCCTCGAGGGAATGGACTCATCCATTACTAGTTTTAGGGGTGGTTTTTGCTGCCCACGAATAAATACATGCCAAATGGGCAGTCAAAACGTCCCCTATACTCGTGAGCGGTGGTTCTAAATCCGCGATAACGGTCCAAGATTAATTAAATTTAACCGCATTCACCGTCGACGTTTCTAACACCCAAATAAAGCGATCAAACTTGATGAATCATTAGAGTTTCAGTAGAAATCTCCTCCCATTATCGGCGTATTCTCGCGGTTAAGTCATAGGTTTTAGGATTATTCTGCAAACTTACGCGAAATACGAACGATACGTCCCGGGAAGTAGTGGAAGGGAAGCATAAACGGAGGCCGATGCATTCTGCCGAACGCGAAGCACGCAACCCTCCTCGAAACAGCCTGTGATGTAGTGGGGCTGGCCTGCATCATTCGTCCCCATTTTTGCTCTCTGATGCCTTGTCGCATTTTTTCCAATACCGGCCGTCTTGGCGCGAGGCCGTGGCGAAGTTTACCATTTCAACGCAAATGAGGAGAAACGGTCGTTGCACTCTTTGGGGAAGGCAAATGTTTGCTCACACGGCACGGATTTATTCCTCGTCAGGTAGGGAAAACATCCGAGATCAACATTGGCGCTGGGAGGAGAAATTCAATAAACTCATAGGCTAAATTGGAAAATACCTATGTCCCCGGAAGGTGCATTACATGCGACAGAGTGATTACTTTCCAATGAGATATAATATCCAAGTCCATTTAGATTCTTTTGAAAGTTGAAGCACAGCTTAACATTTTCATTTCTATTCAATGTGCCATACTTAAATTTTGCGATAATTTACAACAATGGCTGTAATTACACATACGGTGTATCCAAGTACATCTACATAAGTATCAAGTTATATATATATATATATATATATATATATATATATATATATATATATATATATTCTACAATATAGGTATAATGTGTAATGATAACAATATTTTTCGTAATCTAAAGCGCTAAATATACGCAAGAATTTTCCCATGTTATCCTCGAAAAGGATGAAATAACTACTGATTAACATTAATATGGCAATAGTCTTGATAAAATTTAAGTGGAGGGATAAAATATTAGTAAGCCAAAAACCATATGATAACTGCTCTTCTAAAAATGATGCTCTTTCTATTAGAGTAAATTACAGCGGTATTTCGTTGTTGCTCGAAAGCTGTAAACTATTGTAATACATTTAATTTTTTCAGATTTATTTAGCAAAACGTATAACCATGCATTTAAATTTACAAAATTAGTGCATTTAGATTAAAAGAATGAATTTAGGATTGAAATAAGGAATTTTAAAATGCAGAAAATTTGAAAGTGCAAAAATTATTCGCCTTGACTAGGATTCCGATATGGCATATTATGAGAAATTGAATGGTTGTCTGCAAAAAAAATATGAATTTTGTGAAGAAATGAGTGATAAAAAAAACTTCTTCAAATGAATAACCAGGGAGATTGGTGTATTTCCCGTTTGAAAATCTTTTCTGTCCCTTGATTGAGATTCGCGAGCATTAATTCACAATTTTCCCACGATAATCTTCCACAGGATTTTCCGCGTGATGTACGAAAAGGGGCGCCAGGGATGAAATATTCGTGAGTCCCAAGGGAGCTAATGATCCTGTCCGAGTAATGCCGAGGGGTTTCTCGGACGAAGAGGAATTGGGGAATTGAAAAGGGGACTGAAGTGGACGGTACAAAGTGAAGGGTGGGCGCTTGGGAGCGTGGTCTGGAGTGGGATTTATGCACAAATGAAAGGGAACGATTATGAGAAGCGACTTACGTCAACGAGGATGAATATAGTGCCCTCAGGGACAAGGAAGACACAGGCGAGGACCATTTGAAGAGGGTATGCTCATAATTCCTATGAAGATTTATTTATTTTTTCCCGTAAAGGAACATCTCCCGAGACTAACCAAGCGTGTGCTGGCACATTATTCTTTTTCTAAATTAGGTTGGTATTGGTATCTGTAACCGATTCGTTTCGAGTTGTAGCCACGGGTACTCTTAAACAAGAATATCAATGAGCGGGAAACACGTACTTCTTCTTCGTATTGATGAAAGCGACTTCAAATTATAAATATTAATTTGATGGGATGAGGTGGATTGAATGTTACGAAACAGGATTCGTTTGGTCAAAGGCTTCAAATGACCTTATCACTAAGATATGTGAACTCTGGCACACAATGATAACAATCAAGTTCATAATACACGTTTTTCTTATCTAAGGTTACTTTTGTTGAGTAACTCAGCGAGTAATATAAATATTTATCGAAATTCTAAATGACATTAAAACTTGGTCGCTAATTAAAGAGGAAAAGTTTAGGTTGAAGACTTTTCGATTGTGGGTTCGAAAAAGTAAGGGGAATATTAAGTGGGCAAAGGAAAAAAACGATGAAGTGCTAAACATCGAGGCTGAAAGAGAGATGGCTGTAGTTCTCGAGAAATTCAAAAAAGGCAGGAAATGGGATGGTGAGAACGGTGGTGGATAAGAGGGAAGATCGTTGGGAAAGCGAGGTGGAGGGAGGAGGAGAACAGTCTTTCCGAATGGAAAGGAGAGAGATCGAAACAGGCAAAGCTGAAAAATGGTCATTGCAATATGTAGCATCGTTGTTAAGGTTATTTGGAATATGTTTAGCGGAATATGACGTTAACGTTATGTAATTGCTGAGTTCACCGAAAAACTTACTTAACCGCTGGACTACTGCGATTGATAATTTCTGAAAGCAAATAAATACATTTCCGAACGAGAAAAATAATCCTTTTTAGAGTAAATTTACAAGATTAAATAAAAATAGCACAATTTAATATTAGACATATTTTACGTTTTTCAAGATTCCCGAACATCACATGGACGGACGCATTCTTGCTTACTTCCACTTTTTCTATCCCTTTTCTTTTAAAAAGTCAAAAATAGAAGGTTTATATGCCTTATTAGAGCTTAAGAGTGGAGTTTCGGGATGAACGTGTACTTGATGTGACCGAGAAGCATCATGGCGGCATGTAAAAAGACAATGAGGCCCACAAAAGATCCACCACTTCGACCGAGGTGATCGCTCAGTTCGGGAAAACCCGTTCAACCCCCCTTTCCCCCGCCTCCTGGCCTCGCCGCCCCTCACTGCCACCGACAAGTGCTAATTACCTCAAGCGTCGGCGTCTCTTAGACAATGCGATTCTTTTCGCCCCCCTCCCAACCCTTCCCACGTCCCCTCCTCCCCGCCCCTCAAGCCTCCCCACGTCTCCTCTCCCTCGGCCCACCTGCCTTCCCCCAATCTCCGGTCCCTCTTTCCTCTCCTCTCCTTTCTTGCACTCTCATCCTCCTCAATGCCAAGAAGCGCGCCGCCGCGCCGAGGGGCTCCTGGGCGCCCGAGGACCGCCCTTCACCTATCCCCCACCCTTCATTAATGCCGAACACACCACTCCATTCCCTCGCAGGCAATCGCAAATCCCCCTCCACTCCTCTTCTGCACAAACGTCTCAGGAAAGCATTTCGCAGCCACTCCCCGCTTTACGCCTTTTGTCACCCCGCCGCGCCGTCCTCGCTTGCCGAAGCTCATCATCCCTCCCTTGCCATCAACAGCCCAACCTCTCCCTCTCTTCCTCAGCTCGCTACCTCTCTTTCTCTCTCTCTCTCTCTCTCTCTCTCTCTCTCTCTCTCTTCAATCGCCCATTCCCACCTACTACGGGTCGCCCTGCCGTATTCTCCGCGAGAGACTTAATCCCTCGCCTCCGACGCAGGGACACGCTCGTGCTTCTCCCGGTATCTCCGCGAGCAAATTCCCTCGTCCCCGTTATCCCAACCTGTTGTCTTGCTCCTTAAAAATGTGTCTTAAATGCGTGCAAGGAATACGCGCGGGAATAATACCTCATAAGTGAGTAAAATACAAAACTAAGTAAGCGCTCGTATACGGTAAAATAAGCTCGCTCTTGCTCAGCCGCGAAGAGAAAATTGATGCAAAATGTACTCCGCTCTGCAATATTCTCGGAACACTGATAGCTTAGGCTTGTTAAGAAGAAAAATGAAAAATTAGATAGAAAAAATAATTTCAGTGGATTTTACAGGTTACATTTAATACTTTTTGTCAAAAGAGTACATTAAAAAAGTGGTCAATCTAAGGTAAATTTGCAGATTACCATGAGGATAATTCTTAACGGCATTAAATCTGAGAAGAAACATCAGTGCTTGAAAACGGAAACTTTCCGGGCGTGAAGTTAATGAACTAATGAGGTACTATTTGATGACCCTTTCTCTAGGGTGCTTTGGCTATGTTACCTTCGCGTGTCCTCTGTGAATGCATTTGCCTTGGGTACCGCTGTGTTCATTTGCTCGCATAGTTGAGGGGGAAGAGAGGAAAATCTCTCTGAAATTACGAATCTATTCCTTTTATTTTCATCATTCTGGACGACCGTTTTCGGATAGATGAAGGTGGGAAGGCAAAGGAACTGGTGGGAGGGGAAGGTAGTACAACCGACTCGCCCGTTAAGAGCGATGAGCAAGCACATTTTGATCCGAGGTCGGCAGTAAAAATAGAAAAAAATCGTGGACCTAAGTTCCCCGCTACCGGAGTTGAGGGCCTGCTCCATAACAATGAGCTTTGTAGAGAATGAGAGAAGGACGCTTCTGATGGGGCCGTGCTGTCCATTGATCTACACGTAGCACGGGGAGCAATGGATGTCATCTGGTTCACATGACCCCACATCAAACTAAAGCACATACCAAAAATTATTGGAATTCTATCGAACCACATGAAATAAAACCACTCTCGTGAAATTATTATCCTAAAGTTCATTTTGCAAACGAAAACTGACATAAAAATGTAATATCATTCAGCTGAATTGCCAGATTTACGCTGGAAATTTCATTTTGTCAATATTTTATACGTTTATCAATGCCGAAATTCATAATTAGAATTATTTTTATTAATTGCCATGAAATGTGGTCGTCGGTTTTTTAAAAATACTCGAATGAGCCGTAAAATAGATCAAAGGTGAACAATAAGCATATTTATCACTCGCTAATTTAGGTACCAACAAATTTAAAATAAATTTTCAAAAACTGGAGCCACTTTTTACATCGAGCGATTAAGATAACTGAGAAAATAACTATCAAAATCTAAATTCACTATTTTGATTTATAATAAAAACTAAATTAACTTACTTCGAAAAAATTCATTATTAATGGATTAATTAATTAAATCAAATATTAATTAATGTTAATCGCGTCCAGCTGTTCAGAAATAGCGCTTTAGGGTTGATTAAATTTCAGAGATAATGAGCTAATTGGCTAAAATTTAGTTTGAAATGGTACTCTTTTCTTATCTCAAAGGTGACAATCTAATGATTATTTACTTACTTTAAACAGAATTTAATGATACCAAATAGGTTGGTGATGTGTGATACTGCTAATTAACGCCACCAGACAGCAATTACTGAGAAGACACTTACCTGCAAAAAACAGAGACAATGATTTAGTACTACACAATTTCAAAAATTTCCTAAATATTAGAAATAATTTCATATACTGGAAAGTTATGATGGAAAAGTTTTATGGAAACTGAATTTATATGGAAAAGTTATGATAAAAAACGCTTGATATTGAAAAAACAAAAGTAGCCGGCGATAATTAAATGTAACTCAAGGCATCAGGTGCATACATAGCGAGAAAAGTAAACTACCTTATGTCATAATTGATATTTTTCACTCCACCTTTCTGAGCCAAGGGGACCAAGAAGAGATTCTGGAAAATATATCAGGTCAAATTACGCATGCTGAAATATACCCTATGTTTCCTTTTATTATGCTATTAATCGAGAAAGATTTTCTAAAAATACTTAGTTTATGGTGGACAGTCATATACACCCAGTCCCAGAAATGAGACAAAGAATACATGCCTTGCTTTCTCATAATTTAAAGTTACGGAAAACGTTGATAATAATTTGCGGGCAAATTTAACCTATACCACAGTTCCATTTATTTTCATCACTTAATTCAACAAAGTATGGAATTTCCGACGGTTGAAGAGATTAATTTGCAGCAAAAAGGGACACTAACATATTTTCCTGAAGATGCAGAATAACCAAGAATTTTCATTTCAAATCTTTCCCTTCAACCGAGCGGAATATGGAATTTCAGCGCACAATAAAGAGATCCTAGCTCAAAATTAGGAATAATATAAAGTTATTTTTCTCCTATAATCATATTAATATACATATTTTCTATATTCTGAAACGAAAAAAGTAACCAATATGGAATCATTGATAAAAAATGTGGATAACTGCCGGCGAGGAATTCCCGAAAAAATCTCGATCAAGGGCAACGATGAAAGAGCGTAGGTAGGATCGGAAAAGGTCGAAATTTATAAGAAATATGTACAAAGAGATAGAGAAGACCACCTTATCTTCTTCCTCTCCTTTTAATATAACTTGTAAAATGTCCTCGGTGAGACCTTGGTCCACTCATTTGAGCCCCTGAAAAGGAATGTCTTGTTTACGAATGAGAAATGAAGTACGTCATACATTCTTGTTTCATTCATCTTATTATCATAAAAAGGAACTTCAGATATCAACAGAGAACATTTTATGATGTACATATTGAGCAAGCGCATGTGGACCAGGACAATTGATTATATTTCGCCCAAGAACATTTGTAATACTTGTCGTCCAATCAGCATCATTACGTTTCCTTTTGGCTCTTTCTCCCTCGGAGGAAAGGGTAAATCCAAGCTTGGGGTGCATGAAACCACTGGCGGAATATTTTTGGTGCTTTAAAATTCAAAATAAATAATTCTTTTACACCCAACACTAATCCTGAAAAACTACTGTCCCTAAAGTTTCAAATTTTATATGGTTGAGTGCGATTCGGACTCCTATTCAGTGCGTTTTTTTTAAATTTAATATGATTTTTATCTTTCTTTGTGGGAGCAAAAGTTGGCAAAGTCATTTTATTTAGGGCACTATTAAAGGGTCCCACCCTCAGACATTTTTTGGATCCACTATGGCCCAAAACACTTTTCACTCGCATATACCTACGGACCTTTTGCAACAATCACCGAAGGTGAAATAAACGCAATAAATATAACTGACATTAAATTAATTGAATGCCAAATATTGTAAACCGCAAATTCTCAACACGCGGGGTCAAGGTTTCCAGAATTTTTGTGGGGTTTTTTAAACACTCGGGAGGGGGAGCGGAGGATAATTACCACTTCAACCCTGAGCTTCGCCACCTCGCACAGGAGACACGAAGAGAATACATCAGCGCTCGCTCGTCGAGATGGAGGAGAGCAAGGAAAGGAGGTCGACATAGGATCGGGAAATGGGAAGCGGACGAAAAGCCTACGGTGAGGGAAGCAATGGAAAGGGAGTTTGAATGCAGAAAAAAATCACGAGGAACAAGGAAAAAAAGGAAGAGCGTCTGAGGGAAAGGATGGGGGTGGGGTTTTCGAGAGCAAAATCCATTCGGATTGAAAATAGAGTATGTGGAGGGATTGCGAGAGGGAAAGCAGACGGGTTGATGCAATGGGGAGGGAGAAAGAGAGAGAGGGAGGGAGGAGAGAAAGTGGGAAGGGCGTGAGGTGGTGGGAAAGGTGGCGATCGCTCGCATAAATCGACTCCAGTACGCTGCGGAGGGATGCAAAAAGAGAAGGGGGAGTAAAATACGACGCCGCGAGATTCTCTTTTAGGGACCGGAATAGCCCTGTGGAAAGGGAGGCGGTTGGCGGAATGGGTAGAGGAGATGAGGGAGGCGCAGGAGGAGGCGGAGGATCAGGATTTGGGGATGGGAAGAGTAGGAAGGGCTTCAAGGGAGGGGTGAGAGTGGGCGGTAGGGTGTCGGGAAAGGGTGGCACAGGTTACAGGGAGTACCCAGGCAAGAATAGGAGTAGGTGGAGAGGAGGAGGGGACGTTTCGAGACAACGGAATCTTTCCCGTGAAGGCGGGGCCGATAGAAAGAGAGAAAGTCCTTCCACCAGGATTAAACTCGCCGTCCTCGTATTCAGAAAAGATGAATGCCAAGGAATGGACCTTATTTTGGCCGCGGGAAAGAAGAAAAACGTTGATTATTTTAGAGAAATGCTTGCAAGGGTCCAGTCCAAAATAATGTCAAAAAATAGTAAACTTCCTGCTCAGGTCATTAATTTGAGGCTTCGGAAATAGTAACCTAGATATATCACATTAATTCATTGAATTCTATAATATCGTCTTGTGTAAAAAAATAGAAAGTATTTTGAGGGAATTCAGTGATAAATTAAAATGCACTCACGGAAAAGAATCAAATACATTCAGATGGTATACTTTGTCATATAAAATTGTAATCGACGCTAATGACTTAAAATATTATAAACCAGTTATTGCGCCCATTTAAAGGTGTTCACAATTACATTGAAAACTTTGCTCTTCCCTTATTTTCCAGAATAGTCATCCAGTTTTCGCAGGCTTATATATAATAGACACCTGCAAGTTTTCATGCTTCGTTTAAAACTTACTTAACTCAATAATTTAAGGTGTAAATACATGTAAAATGTCAATTCACTCAAAGGCAATATCACACTTTCAGTGAAATCCTTTTTGATCATACTGTTTACTGATTGAACATTTTCATCTCGCCCTCCATTTCTTTTCACAGTTAAAATACACGAATTTCGTTTCCATAAAATAATTCTGCATATGAACATTTAAAATCATGTTTTCAGTTTATAGTCATCGCTCAATAAAGACAAATGTAAAACAAACCAGAAAGGTGCGTCGCATGCCCTCACAACCCAAATATATGCACATTATCGGGTGCTTTAGATAGGTGATATCTAGCAATTTATAATGAGCAAAGAAATTATTTCAGTTTTGACACTTATATACTACGTTTCGCTTAAAATATTGTTAATTTTGACAGAAATTACGGCTAATGAATAAGACGATGATCATTTAATAAAATGATAATTATTACATAAAATATATAGTATAACGAGGGTATTACGGTGAAAACAATTAGGCCCTGAAATGAGTTAGCAATTTAGCAACCTGTTATGAGTTTTGAATTGAAAATAATTAAAGGATTGTGGCTTAATACCACACAGGGCATGTCCACCTGGTGATTCATCGGCGAAGATATTGAGGTAAACTTCAAAGGAAAAAACCGCAATAGGAGACCTCGCCATGCTTCGCCGTCTTCGGAGGCGGTGTGTGTCCCTCGGTGAAGAGGATCGATCCTTTGCGGATTAGCCGGGCGGATGCCTAAAGGTACGCGCCCCAGAATGCAGAGGTGTTGGGAAAAGGAGTAACCCAACGCGGCGAGAGAGCATCTGGTGGATTCGAGGCGACCCGAGCAACGCTTGGTGAACAGCAGCCAGACTCCATCCAGTCTAGACTCTTAAGGCAAGGAAATGGTAAGGGAGGGGGATCAGCCTCGGGGGCGCGGGGGAGGGACGCGTTACCTGTAACCTAAAGAGTCGCAGACGAAGCCCTTACGCGATATCATAAGGCTATTAATAAAAGCAATTCATAACAAATTAGCCGTTATTAATGACTCGATAATTCGTAATTATCAATTGAGGTTAAGGGAAGAATGGCAGAAAGACGAAAACATAAAGTTAAAAAATTATGGTATCATATTTGAGTAAATGTGCCTGTAATGAAAGAAGAACATTGAACAATACGCGGCTAAAACCAGTGATGAAATGATAAATTCTCAGCATCTCTAAAATCATTTCTCCATTACACAATTAGTATCATAGTTCTGTTAAAGGAATATCATTTTAAAATGCAATGTTTGGGCCAGCCGGGATAAATTGCACTTGGCACGGAAAGCCCGAAAATGGTAATTACGGTGTGAATTTCAAAGAAAGCCTTTGGAAAAGACTACCACGAACAAGTTGAAATGCTTAAAAAATCTCACGCGCTTCATCGGATAAAACACCGCGTTGTTCCAACAACGTGGAAGAAACGAATTCTCCAAACTCACAATACAATTTCAAGTTCGGCCCTCGTACTTAACCTAGGACGATATTTTGTACAATAGTTGGTAGAAACAGTGTAATGCAACGGTAATCTACACTGCGAGTGAAGGAACCTTTTAGTGCACTCAAGGTAGACTATATTCTCTAGTTCTTAGCTAACCACAAATAAGTCTTTAAAGACTATTACCTTAAACGCTATCGATGCAAATTCCAGGTTTAGAAAGTTTATCACAAGGATAGTGTTTATTAATAATGATCGCTTATGTGTAAAGGACTCATTATTATATAATCATTATGAATGTCATTTGATGAAAACGGTATCCGATATCGAAGCGATTCTGTTTGAAAACAAAAAAATGTCCTCTACAAGAAATAATTGTTTTTTTTTACTTCTAGCTTAATTAGAAATCTCCGAAGAATCTACGATAATGGCGGGAATTTAAATCCGTTTCTTAGCATTCGTAATTGCATTCAACATATCACGTGTTCCTCCATTTTGAGGTTGTCTATCATTTCACTTGAAGACCACAAACTTCATCGCAAAAGCGACGCTATATTCTATCTGCATGGAAAAAACAAATTATCCATTCCTACTATATAAAGCCATATTTTGCCAAGAGCAGCAGATTTTAAGAGTTTTAGTACGCTGGCGTCCAGATGAATCTGGCAAACATATTGTTCATCTCGTAAAAAAACTTCAAGTAAATCATTTCTATTTTTACCAACGAAAAAAAAATATCTAAACAAAACTTGCCCAGTTGTGCGAATCTTATTCCAGCGTATTTTATTTACTCCAAACAATGAAAAATGCAGGAAAGCGTGAATTTTAAAGTTGTTTACGCCGAATGGTCATCATCTGACTTGGTTGGATGGTTAAGAGACAATGAGCTGCAGAGACCTTCTTTCAAAGTTTCGAGTAAATGCACAAGCCGAGATAAATGATAAAACTGGTCTGTGGCATTTGTACTTATCAACAGTTTATACAACAAGGTGTAACTCGTAGAGTTATATTGTTTCTGGTTCTAGTTATACGACTTGTAAGACAACTTGTAGCTTGAAAACCGGTCTCCTCGCCGCATTCAAAGACGGCGGGCACGTGAGTTTATTCGTGGAAACGACTCGGAGCGAAGAGACACTTCTGAAAAGTCCCCTCTTCACAGTTCACCTCAAGCGGAAGCGGAATAAGCGCGAACGTGAGGCAACTCTCTTTCTACTCTGCGGGGGCGTGCTTCAACCTGCCCTCCTCTCCCTCTCTCAACCCGAGCAACCGCAGAATTCGCCGAGCACGAACGGGACACGGGCGTCCAGGTGAAAGCGAGGAGGGAAAGGGCGAGTGGAAGGAGGAGACGACAACTCTCGCACTCGAGCGCGCGGAACGCTTCACAACTCCCAGCAGTGAATTACACCCTGACTCGCCATTGCCCGGATATCACCCGTGCCGCCCCTCTCTTCGCCGTAAAAATTTCCATAAATGCTTCGCGGTGTTCCTCGATCCCATCCTTCCTCCCCCGCCCCCAAATAGCATGCTCCAGGAGAGGAAATGAAGCCGGAGAGAGCACCCTGCCCCCGACCGTCCAGGTGTGAAGGTGTGGGTAAGAGAGTGTGTTCCGGGCTGGAAGCGCTGGGGAGAAGGTGAGAAGACGAGAGGAACGAGTAATTGGAGGGGAAGTGTCAGGAAGAGGAGGAGGGAAAAAGTCTGTGGCTTTGCCTGTGTGTGTGTGTGAGAGAGAGAGAGAGAAGGGGGGGGGGGGTGACAGGATGGGGAGGAGATGGAGAGCGAAAAGGGAAAGAGACAGAGTGAGATAGAGAGAGAGGAGGCAACTCGGAAGTGCCTTTGAGGTAGGAGATGGGAGCGTGAGGATGTGAGATGTGTCGAGGCGAAACGAGCGTTGTTTTTCTCGAATGGGCCCTCGCGTTCGTACCTTCCTTCCAAATGGAAGAGGAAGTTGAGGGTGCTGCTGCCGCATCAGCCGAGCGTCGACTCGTCATCCACCAACGATTTCCCCACCGGAGGACTGGGTTTGCTCCCGGGCGAGTGAGGGGGTTGGGGATAATTAACGTCGTTACTCTCATCCTCACCCTCCTCCCTCCCTCTTCCCACCTCCGTTCCCGCGTAATCCATCTCCTTGCATTTATCCGAGCTCGCACTTGTCCTCCCTCATCGCTCGCTATCACCCACCCCTCCTGTATCCATGAAACGCGCGTGGAAATTTCCAGGCGAATCCCTTAGGGGGGCACTCATGGACTAAATCGTCCCGTAATTTGCCACAACGCTTTCATTCTAGAGCGGCAACGGGGCGGGAGATAAGGAACATGACTCTCATGGTTGCCGCTTTTGAGACCCGTACGGCAGGGGACTTTAAAATAAATTTACGAGAGGAAAAATACGCAAACTGCTGATTTTTCACGCTGTTTGGCGCTCCTGAGACCGTTTTAGACGGTTGATTCAACTCACTCAAATTTTCATCCACTTCAACTTCATGTTTGTACTGGTCCTCTCTGGCTAACTCGAGGAAAAAACTGTTTCCTTTTCACGGTGTGATATCCTTTGAAGAATAACACGAAATTTTCCTCTTCTCTGACTCTAGAATTTGTACTGGCTATTTGAAGCTAACTAGAGGAAAAAAAACCCTTTTCCTTTTCTGGCGTGATATTCTTTGAAGACTTGCGTTCATCTCAACATCCCATTTGTTTTTAAAAGGGAAATCTAAGAACCATCATCAAATTTTTTCATCCATTTACCCCGCGATTTCGACTTCTCTATGATATTTTTTTAAGCCTTTCAAAGATTTTCCGGCTGCTCACCCACATGTAAATGGCATTATTTAATCAATTTCCAGCACGATTGAAACGCCATTAATTAATGTAGTCTAACATTATTAAATTATCTGTTAGCCGAAAAAAGATGACACACGCTATCGTTAACAGAAATGTACATTTAAATATTAAAATAAAACCGTCTCTCTTTTGCGACACACACCCACAGGATTGGAAAAATTTTAATCCGCGTGTAATTGAAGTAATTGCAGGAAACAATGAACGGGACGAGAAAAACGGGATTGCGGATCCTGTTAATATTCGGCATTCCATTTCTGCGGAATCTACACGATATGTTTCTCAAAATTTGGAAAAATGATTTCAAGGCCTCGCGACGGGGTTGAAGTAACTCCTCTACACCTTCTTTCAGCTTTCCTTATCTAAAATTACGGAGTTGGAAACATTTTTAGAACCCTCCCACGTCGCCAAACGACACCGTGGAAGGGATGAGGAGGAAGAAAAACACACTGCAGAGCAAATGAGTCCGGGCGTAATTGCATCAAAAAGTCAAAAAGTGCGGAGGCGAGCGGGAGGGATATGGAAAGGGAGGGAGCAGAGGAGAGTGAGAGTGGATGTGCCGAGGGAGGAAGATAAAGAGAAAAAAGATGGAGAAAAGAGAGAGGAAAAAAATAACGGGCACGAGACTTCGTATTCCGTAAGGAAATCTTTCTTTTTTTTCTCTCTCTCTAAGAATACAAATGAATGGACTTAATCCCTCCCCAAACTTCGCCCGCCTTCCACGCCGCTTCACCCCCTTCTCCCGTACCCTCGTGTGCGCCTCCCAAGCAGCCACACACTCCTGCCAACATTTGGATCTTCGCCCTGAACGCATCCCCTCTCCCCCTCCAAACTATCCCTCACTCTTCCACCAGTTAATCCTTCGGCAGCGTGGGAGATAGTAGGGGAAGTGCAAAGGGACCGCGGGGGTTCAATGGGAAAGGATTAGAGAAGATGGAAGTGGGAGAGGGGACGTGTGAAGATGTCGCTGGTGAAAATAAGTTGACGAGGAGCGGAACTGAGGTGCCAAACTGAGAAAAATTTCAGACTCGAAACTTTTCGAGGATTTCATTTGGCATCATTTCATTCTTTTAAGCTGATTTTTTTTAAAATTGTCATCATAAAACTCTACGTACTACCACGACGGCTTTATGCTTACCGGTATAGTAGTCGGACAGGCGGCTATTGATAATGACTCCCTTCCCTTGACGAGAGGTCTGGTTCCCATTGCAACAGCCGTGCGTTTTTCAGGATAATTTCATTCCCTTCTCGGGTGCAGTGTGCGTATACTGTTTCCATAAAAAAAGACACCTGAAACTAGGTAGTTTGGAACTTAATAGCGTTCATTTCCAATAAAGTTTGACTGACAAGCATCCATTTACTACCAATCGATAAGGCTAATTGATCATGTTGAGTACAAATGTATCTGCAAAAAATACGTCTCAGGCGGCGTAGAGTTAAGTAATGAAATCTTTTGCGATTTAAGAACCACAGAGCAGAACAATTTTCGCGAAACCCTATAGTAAAATAGAGAAAACAACAAAAATAATTTCAGTCTTTGACAGTATTTATACCGAGTCTAACGTCATTGATTTTTTTCTTCTATTTATTCACAAGAGTTCAAAAAATGCAATTCAGCCATTCAATTTGCGAAAACATTAATATTTTCCTGGCAATAATTAATGAGGGAAATCGCAAATTTCGGTATGTTCACCAACTAAGACACTACTGACTATGACCTCAAATCACAGAGCTCTGACATGAGAAATTTGGTAGCATATTGTTTGAGGTAGATTTTAGGACACAGACCAAGCACCGCTACATTCTGAGTATGTCCTGACAAGGCAGCTTGACACCTGATTGTTCTCGGAGGAAAAGCCCAACCTCGCTGCGAAGAGTGTGACCTACCCCTGACGGTGAACCACATCCTGATACTGAGTAACAACTACCAGAGGGCTAGAGAAACTTTTAAATACCGGGGTGATTTGAGTAATATATTAGGGGTTGGCCCAAATTCTTTTAATAGGGTTTTAACAGTTTTTAGAGAGTGGTCAAATGGAAAAACCAGAGCTGCGGTATCCTATTTTTACAGCTTTTGGTTTTAAGTATGCATGTATTTATTTACTTATCTATTTATCAAAATGGCATTTAGGTTATAAACCTTTTGACAGTGGTGCAAAGTGATCATAGCTGTCGACGCATCATAAAAAAATCAAACTACTACTACTACTTCTGACACCTGATACTACAATAAAAGATTCAACTCCACATACTTCCTTCTTCACTTCATTCCGTCTCACAATACTATCTTATTCCAACCCCTTCCTCGCTTTCGTTTCGCAAATGTTTTCCCCTCTAACAGTCTCTAAAATACGCTTGCGTGTCACCCTCATACTCATACTGTATGTAAACATGACACCCTGTGACCGTTTAAGGTAGGTTTTGGATATACACAGACTGAATACATATATTTCGTATTCTCGTCTAAGAAAAAAACAATCTGGCACTTGACACTATAATAAGCCCTTCAATTCCGCCCGCTTCCTATCTCCCCTCATTCCGTACAACATGCCTTCCATTTTCCTACCCCTACGTATATTGCCTAGCGTTCTCCCTCCCATCACCCATCGAAATGCAATGTATTCACTTCCCTACCCCCTTCAGATGTCTCCCAGCAGTTCTATCTCATTCCCCACCATCCCTAATATTTCTTCGTAAGAAGAAAATGAATGTAAAAATCAATTTTTGACAGAAAGCCAAGGTTCTTCCATAGGGGTACCCAGCTAAACTTTTACTAGTTCGCGGCCTGCCTATTGTGGTGACAATTTAAACACGTCTCACACAAGAAACATGTGCCAGAAGAAAGAGAGATTCATAAAATCCAGATTTAGGAAGTGAATCTGATTCATTACGAATATGTGAAAATTTACATCCCTCAAATGCAGAGGATTTTAAACTCGTTTTTGACGACAAGCGTAAGCGCAATTACAGGCGGTTGGTAACGTCTAAAGGGGAGGTAAAGGGGACCAAGATGTCGGAAAAAGGGAATGGAAAAAAATCCAAAGCATGACGCGCAAAAATTTCCTCTCGAGATGAAGATTTGGAAGAGAGGGAGGGGAGAAAGAAAGACGAAATATAAAGAACGATGGAGAGGATGGGAAAAGAGTCAGTCGTTGAAAAAATATGAAAACCAACAATACTCGAGAGGAGGAGAGGTTTTGATATGAGAGGAGGAGAGGATTTGAGGAGAGATAGGACTGAATCCTCGAGCGGAGTAGGGGCGGGAGGGAGAGGGGGAGGGGTTAGAAGCTCATGAGCGGGAACGGGGGCGAGATTTCGGGAGTAATAAGTAGACGGATATGACGCACTTAACTGGAAATATAATTGAAACACGCTTTTTATTATTTCAAGCCTCTATCCCTTATCAAAGTAAGGGTTTCGGTGGGGAACGAGGCACGTGAGATAAGGGATAACGATTACTAGGAGAGGTGAAAGAGAATGGGCCACGTCCTCTGGTTGGAAAGGCAACGCATTACTTCATAAAACTCCTTGTTTGTTTCCTTGTGCCTCCTTGTGCATTTATTTTCTTTTATGAGGACGACAGATATCAGGAAACGGATAAGAAGGCCTGCCCGTGGAGATAACTGCGGAGTCAAATTTGCATGAAAGGTTAAAAAGTATCAAAGGCTCTTTTATTTTATTCTTGTTAAATTTTAAAATTGTACATCCCTTTCGTGAAACCATAGTGGAACAAATAATTCCGTTTCTGGTGCACTCATAGCAATATTAAAGTGAGATCAGTAAAAATATTGAAAAAATAGAATATTAGTGTTTGCAAAAAATATTAATTAAGTTATCATTCGAGTAACTAAAAATCTAAAATGGATATCTACGAGTAGTAAATTTCACATAATTATGACAATGATTCTTGGGATGATCATAGAACAATATGCCTTAGTAGTTATTTTTTGCGTTTTAAATATTTACTTTAAGTTATTGTACCATAAGCGAGTAGGCAGTACGTAAAAATTTATATTGAGCGGGGAACTCTATGGATGAGAGATACGGAGCATGAAAAGACAACCCAAGAAAGAATAGAAATCTTCAAAACTTGATCCGGGAAAAAAATCATGAAGATAAAACTGCTCGATAAAGTTAAAGGGAGAATATTTTCAATTAGAAGAGTAAATGGAAATATGAAAACACTAATGACAATAATCAGATGGAATGTGTGCCCACAAAGGACTTGTTAGGAAAAAAAGTTGAGAAAAATGAGGGAGAAGTGACTAACAAGGACTGGCACTGCTGTATGTTGTATTTTAGGCGACTTTCGGCATCACATCTTTTCTCGTAGAGGAAGCTTCGAGATTATTTAAAGAGCATGAGTACCAAATCAAATTACACTATTCATACAGCCAACTACCTGTCATAGCGTAGAACTTAAGTGCAGTACAATTAAGAAAATTTGTCAACTGTGGCGCACTTCGCACGACTACGAATACCTGTAACATTGTACAGGGTGCGGCAACATAACTTTCATTTTCAAACGCAAACCGCATCCAAAAAAAAGAAGTTATGTTTCCACACACTGTTTATATGGTATTCCGTCATAAAATCTTATTCTTTTAATGCTCTCAAAAAGGTAGCTTAACTGGCTAAAGCATTCGGCCGGACATTTAGGGATCCGGTTTCGATTCCCCCCAAAGGCGAATGATTTTAACACTTTGAAATTGTTGCATTTTAATGGCGGTAGTTAACATGATTATTCAAGCCAGGAGGAGCTAATCGATACTCAAAACAGTAAGAAAATAGTGGAGGAGAGATGACCTCTTCAAATAGTGCACCATTATAAAAAGCTCATAATGACTAGCTATCACCACTTTTTCAACTAGTCTCATTCGATAGGACAGCGATTATTTAATATTTTTTTCAGAAAAATAGTTCGTACCTAGTTAGATTTTCTCCAAATCCAAGGGATCTCGATCGAAAATAACCATGAAGCATGAAATCGCTAATGCACACCCGTGACATTTAGGGCGGCAGATTTGAAACTGTTCCAGCCTTGTTGTCCAAACAGATCTACCGCGTGCATTTCCCAATTCCTGTCATAAATCCATCAACTTGTGTGGAGATCGATATTTCTGCTCAATTTCATATCAATGGCAATATATTCCTCCGCTCAGAAGAGAACACGACAGGAAAATACTAATACATTTTTCCGAAACTGGGAGAAGGGCATTTGAGGGAGAAATCTCCCCGCCGCGAGGAGACGCGAATTCATCTCTTCCCTCTAACAGCCCGTGGTCTGAGGCACACAAATCAACCAACCCCTTTCCCATTCTCTTCTCCACCGGGCCCTCGGAGCGGAATGAGGACGCTTTATCTGTGCGCACACGCTCACTGTTAGAACTTCCAACGAGTGAGTGCTGCACCGGCCAAATAGACCCACCCACTTTACCTGCGGAATGGCTCTCCGACCTTAAGTACTTACCCGCCGACCGTTCGGGGGGTCAGGGGCGCTAAGGGAACGGAAGAGCCTAGGCGAGTGCACGGGAACCAGAGTTCAATTCCCGAGGCTGCACCTGCACACTACGACTCCTTACGACGGCGGTGGACCGGGGATGTCTCGAGCGAGAGCGATCCTATTTTTTCCCTTCGAAAACGTCGAGGAAACTACTCCTTCCTTTCTCCCGTCGATCCCATTCGTTGAGGGGGACTCGTTGCATCCCCCCGTTGACCTTGGTCGGCAGGGCAACGCTTTCCTCACGGCCCCGGCGTAGCAAACATGAAAATGAGGGGGGCGCACAAGCGAAATAACAGGTGCCAGTGACAACTTTGATGTGTGGCAGGGTGGAGGGAGGTAGAGAAGAGAGGAGGGATGGAGGAAGGAGAGGAGGAAGGAAATAGACGCGTAAAGGGGAAAGATTTTCATGCAAGCCAATGAAAATATTGGAACATGCTGAACGCTTCGCTGTGTAAGACATCAGAGTTCTGCTACATACACTCTTGTATTTGCCAGAACCGCTTTCAAGTGCTCGCCAATTGCGAACGTGAAAATCGGTCAAAGAAAAATTTCGCCCTTGACACTGGTGAGGTACAATGGAGGTGACTAGCCAAATTCGCTAAATAGTTGTTGCGATTAAGTAAAGCATCATAACAATACTTACAGATCCGCGCTGTAAACCTATGGACGAAAGAAGATTTGATGCTGTATGGGGGTACCCAATAGATAAACGTGAGAGAGAATGCTTAGCGTTTTAAGTGCACCCAACTAGCTATAAACCTAGCCAAAATTACAATGTCGGAGAGCGAATTACAAAACGGAGCGCGAATTTTAAATACGATAAGCAGATACTTGAACCGAAGGTTTTTGCGGCTCACATTTTTTGCGAAGAACGCCCTGGAAAATCGTCTTCGATTTTCCTTGCTTGATTTGTTTTAGTCTCTCTCCCATTCCTCGTCCCTCTGGTGTAAACGGTCCATGCACCCTTAGGAGGCTTGCACAGCATGAAGATGTGGATGCTGCAGGTGTAAATACTCATCGCGGCCGGATGGAGGGAGGCATAAGGAAGAGAAGGGGAGAGGGGACCCCGTAGAAAAGAGGGACAGTAGGAGAGGGAGATAAAGAGAAATGATACGGAAGGAGATGAAAGGGAGATGAGACAGACTTCCTTCAAAGAGGCCATAGGAGACACAGGAAGGGGACATTTATATGGATATACAATAAATATACGGGGAAACATCCGTCCGTTGGCGATGCAGAGGGAATTTCGGGGGAGAGGAGAAGCGGAGCGACGGAGGGCATGCGGGGGTATTGTCCCCCTCTGTCAACTCGTACGGGAGAAAATTCGGGAAATGGCGGAGAGTTTTACTGCTTCGAAATTGAGATGAGAGGGGCATGCGAGACGCGATGCTTGGACCGAGAACTGGGAGGGTGAATGGAGATGAGTATATCGAAGGACAGGGCGGTGAGAGAACGGAAAAAAGGTGAAATGAGACGTTTTAAATGGTGGGGGTGAAGGTAAGGGGAGAGAATGAAGGGGGGCTGGCACGACAGCATCGAAATTGCAAGTGAGCTCGCTTGCGAGTGGTACAGGGGATGTGAGAGACCGAATATATGCTGCTCTCACACATATGTACGAGCAGTTCAACGCAACGAAGTACACGTGAGCGTAAATATAGGTGAGTGTTTGAGATGCTGGAATCAATTAATGAAAAATCAGACTCGATTAGTGAGAAGATGACTACATTAAAGATGCTTGCTGGCAGAAGTCAGCCATTGGGCATTGCGTAAGAGAGGTAAGTCTGTACGTTGTAGGTATTTGTAAAGTTGGGTATTACTTGTGATAGTACATCTCACCACTTCTTTTCGGCAGTGTTTCCTGAAATAAACTATTGAGAACGGCCACACTGACAGCTTTTCACATCTATGTGGCAAATTGGGCATAAAAACAAAATATCCATCAGTTCTAATAAACCATGGTATGAAATCTAGTGCAAACGACAGGACAGAATTTCAATGTAGATGCCATGGTTTTCTGTAAATTTTGAATCGGAGTATTGCTCGTTCTTTTACCAGCATTTAAATATTTAATCCTAAAAAATTCTTCTCTCTTCCCTTTGACTGCTTTTCAGTAACACTCAACGTTCCCGAGGCATAAGAAGGAAATTGCCAGGGAAATATAAGCCCACAGAGCGCGGAATTGAAAAGAAAAAAAGGAAGATGAGTTGAGAATATCGGATATTGGGGGGACGGGTGAGAGAGATGGGGGTTTTCTTCGATTTCAATATCGACCCATGTACTCCACTGTGACAAAAGATGCTCGGCACGCTCAGTACTCCATTCGAAAACGGTTTGCTACTATGCAGTGATGAAACACACGCCTTTGCGGAACATTTAATCAAATTACGGAATAACCTTTTGGATGATGCGTGTTACATACGAAATTTTGACTTTGAATATTCCAAAGAATCCGTTCTTACCTAATTCACTCCGTTTTCTGTACTGTAGCGGGTTGATTGAAACAAATGTTTTCATCCAATAATGACTAAATAATTTGAATATATTGCCTAAATCATAAACGACAACCTAATTGCTGCTGAGTAGAGTTTCTAAGTCGAAGACTGTAAATAGAATTAGGCTGGCGTGTACGATTGAAGTATTATATTGAAACTATTGCGCCAATATTAAATGAAATCATTTGTTTAATTTAACCCACTACAGCACACCAAACCGAGTGAGGTAATGCAAGCAGATAATCTATCCATAAAATTCTTTGAGCGAGCACAAGACTTTATATATCCAAACAAAATGTTTTCTTTGATAACAAAAAATAAGTTTCCTCTTCTATACATTTACTCAGTGGGTTTCAAGGAAGGAAAATGATCTTGAAAACCGAAAATCGCTCTTCTGCTGTGCAGGGGTAGAAAGCAAAGGTGGGTTGGGCCAAAGTTGGAGATGGGATACACGTTTAAATCTCCTCACCGGAGGATTTGGAGTGACAAGAGATGGAGCTGGGATTAGATGGTGGCAACGGAAATTTTGCGGAAGGATGAGAAAGTGAGGAGAGCGAAGGTGGAAAACAAAAGATGAGATGGAAGAAGATGAGGAGGGTGGGAAAGCGAGAGGCTGGAGACAGGTTTGCGAGTCTGCGGCATTTAAGAAAGCATCCGGCCGGAAAGGGAAATTGGGGTGAGGGGAGGAAAGTGGTGTATGCTGATGAAGTGGCGTTCATTTGGTTTAAAATGGGGAGGAGGGCATAGAGATATGAGGTGGCGGATTGAATGTTCTAAGAAATGGGACACGAAGAGAAAGAGAGAGGGAGATTGGGGGATGGAAAGGCGGAACCCCGGAGTATGGATAGCGCTCATTGACGTACCTGAGTATTAGATACTTCAACTTTCAAAAGACAAGTTTTTCATACTGCCCATCCGGAAGTATATCGATTAGAAAACATGTATGCTAGATGACCATAACCACTGTGTAAATGCTGAAAAGGCGATTGAAGTTACCGTTCAACTTGGCAAGAAAATCTCCTGAACTCTTAGGCATAGTACTATTGCAAAATACGATTGTTCACAAGGGAAGGTAAAAATAGAAGAGAAGTTGAGTTATCACTTGCTTTCAAATGTATCGGTATTTTCAGCAACTGACAAAGAGACAATAGTTCATACCTAACCTGCCTGCCTAGGCTACGATGCCAGCGGAAAATAGTGCGTATGCTTACGGAATGCATTGCAAATCATTTTGCAATTCAGTTCTGATTTATAATATATTCGTTAACAATGCTCTAAGGCTCATAATCAACCACTTTCAAGTTAATTAATACTTAACTTTCCGATACTGATCCCTTTTGGACAGTTAATTACGGCAAGAAATGTTCCAAGGCCTACGAGCCACTTCTTTCAATTAACCCTTGTAGTTTTACAGCTTGTTCTACATATAATTTGAGCGGTCAAGAGCCATTGCATAACAATAAGAGTAATAAAAGCGGACCACCATCTATCATATCTGGAATGGCTTCCGTCCACCTACGATAGGAATTCACTAGTAGGGTTGACCTCCCGGCACACAATAAAATCTGGCTGCTAGAAACTATAGGGAAGTCGTGTACGACTGTCCTATCTCGGATAAAGCTCCATGAGATGTAGAGACCGCCAGACCAAATTTATTTGCACAAAGATTTCGAATACGAATGAAGGTAGGCTCACGGAGGGCTCGCGTTTCACAGATGGCGTGCGAGCCAAAATGCAGAGGAAGAGGAGGAGGCTCTTTGTGTTGCGATGGGCATTCATGATGTATACATTTCTGATAACTAACTCAACAATCTTTGCCAGGCGCTTGGCAGAAGTCATTCCTCCACTTACTGGAGAATCAGTTCAATGCACCACCGGTGGAATCACTTTTTCCGCAGCAATGAGAGCCTCCATCTGTTGACGGGAAGGGGATTATTACGGCAAAGTAAATAAGCGGAAATCAGCCTGCGAAGACAGGCACTGACATAGGAAAGTTGCTGATGAGCACACTACATTAAGAGACACAAATAGGCATGTAAAAATATTTAGTCAGGGATTTCCCAGGGAACAGACGGCTGTACTAAGTAACATTGTATGTAGGTGATAGTTGGACGATTTTAATTATTTAACAGCAATGCCACGCTTTCTACAGCAGCTTAAAATCAAATACCTCCCTCCCAAAATAACTTCCCCGCGAGGAACACAAACGATAATATTTATAATTTTAAAAGATAATTTTTTACTGAAAAGAGCCACGGCTACATGGCATGTGTGTTTGATTTTCTTGTCTTTGTATTTGCAACCGAAGTTATCGTGGCGAACAAGAATCAAGCTTCACCACTGAGGAATGAACTTTAGCGTGCTATTTTACACAAAACGGCAGGGGTAAGAGAGAGTACCGACATTCACGGTGATATAAAAAAACTGATTTTAAGGAAAAAACAGGTTCAAATTGAATGCGTTGAATCTAACACCTTGGCAGCTCCTCCGGCTGGAGTAATTTGGTACTTGGATAGGAATAGAGAGATCCGGGTTCGAATCACGGTCAAGATGGTTATCTTACAGTATGAAATTCTCACATTTCTTCTTTAATTTAACTATTCCTTGAAGAAAACCATTCCACTATATTATTAAAACGAGCAATTAAGTAAAAGATAGTGTTTCTATCGATCAACGTGACATTAACTTGTTTTCTACCTTGCTATTATTGTTGCTCCTTCCATCTAAATTGAAAATTGCCTGTACTGCGGAATTTAAAAAACTCCGTAATTTGAAATCTTTTGTGAAAAATATTTAACTCTATTTGGGCGTATTCATTTGATTAATTAAGGCCTTCCTTAGATTAAGGATTAAAGGTATCGTTTGGGCAGCAAATATTTATTTACATTCGTGAGTAATGGTTGTGGAATACCCCGAAAGTTTGGGTATCATATACGTTATCTGGTGCAAAATATAGAGTAAAGAAGTATTATTCTCTGGGAGTGTGTCACTCATCCACATAAAAAGTCTTATTTTCATTATATATATATATATATATATATAATATATTTATTTATTTATTTATAAATTTATATATATAAAATCAGAGATTTGGTTGAGTAGGTCTCAGAAACTTAAATATGCTCTCTCTGTAATGAAAATAAAATCTCTGCAGCGGGACCACCTCTAAGAAATCGACAGTGCAGCCTCAAAAGATGACGACGAAAATGGATTTGATAAGATATCCTGCTACTCTTCTCGAAACAGAGACCATCGGAAATTCCATCGAAAATCTCAGCCCTCTAAAATCTTTTTCATTCTTTTCTTGAGTGAATTGAAGAAAGTACATGACCAATGATCTTTCGGGAAAATCCTCCCAGAGGTGAAGTGCATTAGGAAATCGTTGCCGAAACAATGCCGCAGGAAATGTTTCCCGCATGATATTATTGATATAATTCTGGCTTTTTAGTTAACTTTGTTTTCCTAAAAGTCTAGACTCTTTAGACATTGGTTTTTAGAAATTTTCTCGTCCTGACCGAATAGAAAAAATACGGGAAACGTTTTGCGGTATTCTCTCGGCAAGATGTTAATTGGTTGAATAAAAATTGGTGTATTATATGACACTCAGTTGTAAATTATGGCCTTACGTATAATGAAAACTTTAACCGAACTCTTTGGAATATTATAAGTATATTACTGCTTTCTCAACTTTTATACTCACATCACTACATGGCTAAAATATATTTCTGAAACTCCAGAGACCACAGAAAATAACGCAACAGTTAATTCATTTCAGAGCCTTCAGAGTTTCCGAGATTCGAGTCTTTTAGAAGGCCTGTAAGAATACAAGCAATGCATGTCAAATGCATTACAGTTTTAACTCTCAGATTGAACGTTACCAGTTTAAGTATGATTTTACATGAAAATATACGATAATGATCCTAGTCAAGGGCTTCGCACATTCAGTATATCTCCAGGCGAGGCTTCTCTCGAGGATTTTTCCACACCAAACAGGAACTCAAGTTCGATAACAGCGTCCTAACAAGGTGATTCACCACCTGGCTTTCACTGACTGAAAAGGGCCCTTGCCACGACCTTCAGTGAAATAAATTGACAACATTTTATTGAATGATCACATTTTTGGGAATCCTGATATTTTTGCCCTTATCGCGACACTCAAATGCTCAAAACGTACCTGAAAAGCGCCACTGTTGTTAAGCCTAGGATTGATGAAGCCAAAAAGAAATGATTGTGAAATGCAACGGTCAATTTGGTAACACTGTTGCATTACGTGTGAAGTGCTGGGATAAAAGAGGCCTACCTCATTAAACACTTTCTTATAATTTAATGCACATTATTTTTTAAATTTGACCTAGACAAAAAATAAACGGTTGAACGAATTAGCAGGTTGTGATAGTAGACAGCATTAAAAAATAGACATTTTTTAATACAAAATTTTGAACTTGCTAATTACTCGTATGAAATTCATATAAGTAACGCTCTCCGGTGAATCGCAAGAGGAACTGTCCTTAATCGGGAAAGTATAGCTGTAAAAGAAAGTACCTGAGATGCATCTGGTCCCACCTACTCCTCGTAGTTATTTACATAAAATAGTAATCGATGAGCACCACGCAAGGCGATGACGGGCAACCGGAATTGAGCCTCGCCGTGTATAAATCGCCGGATGTTTGGCGATTCATTCTAATGCAAATAGGTCATATTGATTTAAAACAACCGCAAAGCATTTCGCTGTTCCAATGCAGTTTAGTTTTATGGATACCCAATTTTTACCTCGGACATGAAACACTCAATAACAATAAACCTCAATGTTTTCATGATATCATGAAAACATTGAGGTTTACATTGCTATTATTACTATTGAAGAACTACTCATGGTTGGGCAGAAGAGAGGGTTGCCAGGAGAAATTGAATGATTTCAAGAAAAGTGGATACACAGCGTTTCGAATGTCAATGGAATTTTGAAGACATTGCTAGAATGGGAAACGTGTGGCAGCAGAGGCATGGTGAAAAAGGGAAAATCACGTTGGACAGAAGGTAGAAAATATGTTGAAGAGAAGAAAGGTTTACTGCACTGAGGAGGTCAGGTTTTTCAGTTGAACAAGGCTCAAAAATGAGGCGATAGTTGATCGTTATCCATAAAAAACCCACCTTGAACGGTAGATTGCCATATAATTATAATTCATAAATTGTGATTTAGAAAATATTTAACGTTCACCAAATGGATAAAAGTCGAATCGTGGGGAACAAATTGACAGACAATTGTTAAGAATTCAATGGAAAATGTAAAAGCGACGAGCGACAAAACGTCATCGTCTTCATTGGCACCGTGTAATCGACAAATTGACATAATTGAGATGAGAAGTCTAAATTGCACGGCAATACTCAAATTCGTAAGCTGCATAGTCGTAGGTGTCTCCTTTTTCACTCGAAAGGGTTATGCCATTTCAAAAAAAACTGGCCAATTCGGCGGCATGGCACGTGAAACAGCAACAAACGTGACCGCACATGTCAATCATACTTTTTATCATCTCGACGTAACGACTCAGTCATCTTTCCACTATTCTCCATCCCCCGAAGAAATCTTTGCCTAAGAATCAATCTAATTTTATCTCGGGAATACCATAGGATATACATCCAAAGTGGTCGACTTTCCGGGACACAAATGATCCCGCACAATAATGAAAATTCCTCCTTCCCCTCCTGTTTGTCTCATTGACGCCGTCAAAAACCTTAAAACCGTCCTCGGCGCCGATCCTGCTCCTTTCAACTCCCGTGCCCCACCCTTTCTTCACCTCCACTCCACCCTTCCTCCGGCATCCGCCGTCACTCCCCCGACCACACCCCGCTCTCCAAGGCCTCCTCGCGCATACACCAAGATTCTCCGAATTCCACGAGAGGGAGTGCACGGGGGAAACAGACCATGGGGTGGGAGGCGGAGGAGACGACAGCGAGGGCGCGAGAGAGGGAGAGGGTAATGGCGGGGAGCGGTGAGGACAGGAAGGAGACGAAAGCAAACGGTCCGAATGGGGGGCACTGGGAAATAAACGAACCCACCACCGCAAGGTGGCCCGGACGAGGGGGGGGGGGCGTCGAAGACGCCGGGGGTTAATGTTTGTACCCTCGGCGCAGTAGAGCGACGGGATTCCTCGTGGGGTGAGTGAGGCAGACCGAGGTTTTAATTACTCCTCCGGGAGAGGTGGGAGGGTGCGTGGGTGGGCAACGGTGAGGTGAGGCGTGTCCCCCTCGACGGGAGTAAATGAGAGAGAGAGAAAGGAGGGAAGTGATGGAGGGGGAGAAAGGCTGGATCCCGATTTTCGACGGGGTGAATGCGGGTTGGGTCGGAAGCTGCCGGGCTCGGTGAGCCGACGGGATGAGGGGCGAAATGTTTTTGCACAGATGTCTTGGAATTTGTGCGATAAACAAATTATGCGTTGCGGTCTTCGAAAGGAAAGAAAATACACCTCAACGAGATTCTAAGGTTTTTCGTGTCAGGATTAGAATTTTGCCTAGTTTCAGTTACCCTACCGGAGACCGTCAGGGTGTAAAATCAGTATAATGTATTTACACCCTGACTTAGTTTTCAGAGCAGAGAAGAAATGTAGGTGAAATATAAATCATGACGCGAAAAACCCAAGAATATTTTCATTTTTGAGCGACTGCGAAAGTTATCAAATATTTATTTCTTGAAATGTTGCGTTGGATAAAATGAAATTTTCCTTATTTCAAAAGCGCCATGAAGAGGGATGGAAGAAGGTATTACAACGTAGTTACTGGAATGATCGATGCAAAGGAGGACTTTTACCAGAATTTTAGTTTCCTAAAAGTCCAATTGAAGTCATGGAAACATTTTATGAAATCATATATCTGGATAATAATGCAGAAAGCTGATTAGGCGTGGACAATATCAGCAGAAAAAATGAGAAGCCCGCGAACGAAGAAAACATGGCCGTCTAGGAGGCTGATGATGATAAATTGAGGTCATATGAAGAACGATTAACTTCTACGAAGATTGAACGCACTAGAAGCGTTAAATTTGATGGTTTTCGAGAGCTGCCCGCGTCGTCATTCGAGACGCTTCCTTCCAAGGTTATGCGTCCATCATCAGGAACACCTGTCAGTTTCTTGATGATTCAAGCTGCAATGGACACGAAAGGTTTGGCTGAAAAGTTCCGAATACGATGCAGCAGCTCCCGATAGTCAACTTACACGATGAAAGTAGTGAATCAGACATCAACTGAAAGAACTCACAATGAGACGAAATGAACATTTTGGGCACATCTTGAGAAATGGTGACTTGATGAAGTGAGCTGCTAATAACGATGGAAATGGGAGGATTAGAGAGCCATGAACGATGGAAGGATAAAAGAGAAATATTAAAGAGAGGAAGGAATGGATAGATAAGTCGATTGGTGAAATGAATAAAAAGTTACGTCAATATTGATAACCGCAGTGATGACTGATGATTGACGATATATGATTCTAAGATTATTTATATGCCGGGACCTTCATCAAATTAGTTAGATGAGTAGAATAAACAGAAAATAATCATGTCGTCCATCATTCCGTACATATTATTCTGCTTATGTCATGCACCAAGACCCGATCGAAAAGGAATAGTAAATCAATCGAATATATAGCAAATCTCCTAAAATCTCCATAACGAAAGATTTTTTCATTATTTATGCATAATAAACAAATATTCAAACCAATTTTTTGCTGTACAAATTATTTTTTCATTAAGTTTCCACCCATCCACACTATTATACAATGTCTTATCGAGTGGACCTCAAAAGGATATATTTAACCCTTTCAAAATTCTTTCTTAGATCTCACATTTATAATAATACGTATATGCAACTGTGGATTTTTAGTTCTGCATCGGGAAACCACATATCGTTTCGTTTCATTTATTTCTCTACGAAAATGAATACCTTCCTCTGTTTCTCACTATTACTACTCATCCGATTTGTGATAAAAACGTATTTTTTTATTAAATGCCCTTATTTAACTCGTGATATTGATTTTCACGTGCTATTTTTCCCTTACGTTACATAGTTAATTCCCTTCAACTGCCATTATGATGGAGTAGATTAAGGATTTCTCAGGGCTACCCATGGAGTTTTATTTGCCGCTCCGGCGTTTACGCAGACAGGCTTAAAGTGATAGTGGCTACTCCGCTTGCATTTCGGATTCCACCGTGAAAGTTTTTCACCCACGCTGGGCTCTGCAATCATCGACAACTCCGAGTTTAACTTCGGACTCCATAATCCCATCCCAACGATACTGAGGTGCGTTACTGCCCACTCTAGTTCATCGCCATAGCGTGAATCCCCAGTGAGTAAACACAGATGAGCCTCAGCTGCACGGCTAAAATTGCCGCGGTGGTACGGAGGGAAAAAATACATCGGCGTCATTCTAGTGATAACCGTCGCCGGAGAATAACCTCGGTGGGGAAACGGCTGGTTAAACGAGGGATAGTCATGCGCTCCTGAACGGACAATGACGGCAAAGCCATAAATGCTCAAGTAATACATTCGCGGTGGGTGGGAGGGGGGAGAAATGAGCCAGAGTGAGAGACGCATAAGGAGATACAATATTGCGCCTGGCAGGGAGGGGAGGGGTAAATGGCAACGAAATAGCAACGGAGACAAATCGACATTGTGGTCGCGGGGAGCGCTTCGGGAGCCGAAAATACCTCCATTGGTTCAGACAACTGAAAACCTCTCCAGGGACCGCGGGAGGAACAAATCGTTGGGCGCGCACACACACACACACAAAATGAAACCGTTCCCATTAACCCGCCAGTCCTGCGAGAATATTTTTTTCACTCCGAAAGTAAACTCTTGTGAAAAAAAATACGAAACGCTAATACACAAAGAGGACGCGGAACGAGTGAATGGAAAAATAAATCCGGAAAATAGCCAGGGGAAATTCCAATCGGCGGGAATAAGCCAGGGATTAGTATCTCCGACTCGAAATCAAGCAGGAAACCGCCCTCGAGTGTTAGAAAGAGGGAGGGAGAGGGAGAGAGAGAGAGAGAGAGAGAGAGAAAGAGAGAGAAAGAGAAAGGGAGGCAGAGAGAGATACAAGGGCGAGAAAAACCGTCGGAACACAATGGATGGGATTATTTCGGGAATCATTTCCCCTACAGCCTGGGGCAAAACACATTTTTTTTATCGAGTGAAATGAGTGACTACCTCACGCGGTGGCTTAAAAAAAAGTGTTGAGTACCCGTAATTTTAACCTTAGTAGCGTCTTATTGCCAAAAATATCTTTCATTTAATATTCTTTGGGAGTGATCCGTCACTTTTCTCATTTTGACAAATATTTGAGAAAAGACCACAGATTAGGGTCATTTAATGATACCAGATGCACATTAATCAAGACCACTAGTAAGCTATTACTAAGAAGTCTTCTGAAGACAACATTAATCTTAATTTAATACTTTCTGAACAACATCCTGCAGCATCTTGAAATCCATGTAGCGTATCAACTTCTGAATGCATATAGCCATCAGAAAATTTACCACCAACAAATTACTAGGAGTAATCAAGAGGCTTTAAGCCTTGAGGCACAGTTCCTGGTGACCGATGGTACCGATGATACGCCAAAATTTTCGCACAACAATAAAAATAAAGATATGGAAGGTATGAAATGCTGAATGAAACCTGATAAGGAGATCAAAATAATTTCTCAGTGGACATATCTAGGGTCCATTATTAAATCTTTGATCTTATACAAAATACGAAAACAATAGTTCTCGCGTTGTACGAGAGGAAAAAGAGATTGTGAAAGTTGGAAATGATTTTTCAAAAGGAGTCCGGCCGTGGGGGAGAATGAATCTGTCCACGGAGATCCTGAAGAGGTTTTCGCATGAGGATAAATCTAGACAGGAACAATTCCATTTGGAATCACTCATAATTTGGAGCCCAAGGAGAGGGGGGGGGCTGCTTTTATTAAACTCAAAATGCAAAGATAGGAACGAGGGTGAAATCCTCGGGTTCACTCGGGGAAACTGAAGAATACGGAAACAAATGGCAACGGCGCGTGTTGAAGGTGAGGAATGATAAAAGGGAATGCGGAGGGAATATGACGGAAGAAAGTGAGAAGAAACAAACGCCACGAAAGAGAACGAGCATCGCATGTATATCCGCGAATACGTATATTTGACCCGTTGGGTTCTTTTTTGTTAAAAAAAACGAAATAACGAGGAAGACGTACCAAAGAATTCATTCAGTCGAAAATCCAGAGGTCTCCACATGAATATTAAACCGACACAGCGGAGATAAAAATGAAGAAAATAAGTGGAAAAAGGAATAAATCATTCGTTAAAGTTTTTTTTTCTTCGCATAATTTATTGCTCAGTTGTAACGAAAAATAAATTAAATAGAAGTAAGACACCCTAGAGTTGTGCGATATATTAGGTGGAGCGATTAATGAACGTCTCTCGGACGTTACGTCCTCGGTGGAGAAAAAAATTGTGGCGTGGAAAATGAACGCTTTAAGAATACAAATTTGGAAGGAAGAAGACCCAACCAGACGTTATGAACAGAGGCTCGCTGTTTCGAAAACTCTAGTTGGCGGTAGGCTGGAGGAAAGGTAAAATAGGACTGTGGGGAAAAGTTGAAAATAATTAAAAAAATAAGAGGGAGAAAAAAGGGAGAGAGAAAGCTAGAGGAAGAAATAGAATCCTTAATTGCATTCAGTACAGAGAGTGAATGAATACATGTTTTTACAATATCTTGGGATTGTGATAATTTTATTAGCCTTTCACCCAAAATAGGTTGATTCTAAAAATATGTAAAAACGACTTACTAGGACAATAATGATAACTAATATTCATCGCATAACTCATAGAGAAAAAGAAAATACACTCATTAGCGTTAAAGAACTAAAGGCATAAGCACTCGAGGAACAGGAAAAATACAGAGAATCCAGAAAATTCCATGAGATAGAGGTAACGAGGCGGTAGAGGAGATAGAGGCGTACCATGGTAGACTTGTGATACAAAAATTTTATAATAATATTACTATACTAATAGAGTGATAATCCAATGGGTCGAGCGCTGGGTTGCTGATCGGAGGTCCCAGGTTCAATTCAAGGTGACGCTTTTGAGTCCCCTTAACTAACACCCAAGCCGGTTCTTATTTCAGAACGTCCGAGGTAACTATGGGCGACACATTGAAAGAACCTGATCCCCAACCCTGATGTGTGGATTTCATGCGTCGTTGACTAAGTACTAGGTGAGGCTTTATCCGCTACTACACATATAACCAACATTTGAGTTAATAACTATAGTTCATTTATTACTAAACACGGGACTGTAATAGTCATAAATACAAACTTGAAATTACAAAAATAGAAGAAGAGTGAATATTCATTTTGCAAAATATTTTACAATTCTTAGACCGAAAATTTACAAGGAGAATTAACATATTAAGAGTAATTTACTAAGTTTAACTGTAACACGGAGTCCAAGAATGAGATCGGGCAATCCACATGGGACCAACAGTGAGTAAAAATAAGAGAGAGGGTGGGAAGTCCAAGGAAGGATGAGTGATTTAGAGGTGGCTGCTGCAGGTTCCCGTAGGTGTGATTAATGAAGGGATCCCTTTTTTTCAAAAGGTCACGAACGGCACACGAAATGACGATGAGAAAAATTGCCTAACTTCAAACGACGTGGAATACCTGCGTGGACGTGGAACACAAGCGAGCACTAATAAATGCATGATGTTTTCCCTACCCAAATCTACAGCTACAGCCTGCATGAGAACGGAATGTAATGTAAAAATAGGCGACTGAAAAGGATTACTAGTGCATAAGTCCCATGGGAGTAGGCCTAAGAACGTTTCATATTACTCAATTTGCAATAATATCCGCCACGCTTGATGGAAATTTGGATAGTTGGAAAATTTAATGTCCGAGCCCTATTTGAGAGCATTTTTCATGGTCCAAGCCATAATGTTAAAGAGATAAACCATAACTCATAAAATAAAATATGAATTTTTTGCATTATAATTAAAAATACAATACGAAGTTAAAGTTTACAAAGCCATCATCGGAAAGCTATTACTCGGAGGAACTGAGGCGGTGGTCCTTATTTTTGGGAAAATGGAGTATGGAACGCAAAAATAGACTTACAAAATGAAAACATCCGTCAGTATCAATCCCAAGGGCAGAGATCACCTCATTACGCTCTAGGGCATTAGGAACTCACGCATTTAGGGTAGGAGATATTTCTTCCTCCATCGCAGCTGCTGCTTTAGCCACAGCTATGGAATCCACTTGTGTATTTAATTATTTTATTTTTCATAGGTTTTTAGTATATATATATATATATATATATATATATATATATATATATATATATATATATAGTGGTATTACTTATTACTGATAACCCCAACGTAAATTGAATTAGCGCGCTCAGGGTGTAGACTTGATAGAGTCAGAGCTCTTCCTGCCTACAACAGTGCACGCCTACGGAATTTGTTGTAAGAACCGAGGGAAAAAACAACAGAGTGTTTCATCGTAATCCCACGACAGGACCAAACCCCAACGACCTTTTAGTCACTCGCGCGCCCAAAAAGTAGCACGACGGTGGAGAAATTAGATATATGCTTCAATAACAAATTAATTAATGCCATCTAACTGGGGCGATACAGCCACTGAGGGATGTAGGACTCCTGCCCCCTTCCTGGCACGCGAAACATTTCAGTCTCCATGGCTGCTCGTTACTCGACTTCAACCAGACGAGCGAAGCCCAATCTTATGCCGTTTTTCCGGTAGAGTGGTCGGGGTGCCGAAGACGGACGACGTACATCATTCCTCATTTCCGCATCATCTCCCCGGGGTTACCTCCTCTCGAAAGGGAGGGAAAATTTTACTGGGACCGTTTTGGAATTTTGGGTGTATAAACCGCGTCAGCACCCCCACTTCCCCCGCCGACGGCCTCGCTACCAACTCGCCCCGAGAGCTTGCGTAAAAATCCGTCTCCGTACCCACTTATCTCTTCCACACTCCACTTGACTTGGTTGACGACTATATAGCACCCTCTTCAAAACCTCTTCGTAATTTAAGCTATCAATATGATCTCGGCCCAAAATGAATGAATTTCACCCCCAGGCCGAAGGAGATGACACTTTACCTGGAAACGACGCTGATGAGGGAAATATATCAAGAGATTCCGACGACCCAAATCTAAAGGAAATTAAATTTTTCCTCTCCACCGTGTGGCTCGTTAACATATTAATTTATTTCTAAAACATCAGAGCCTCGCTATTTCGTCAAAGACACAAATTACATTAGCTGAGCTAATGACGTGAACCTTGGAATTCGTTCGTAAAGGTTTGGTTGATATCCTAGCGAAGGCATTTGATTATTCGCACATGAGAATTGCACCACCTTTCATATCAATTTACCATTTAATCACCATCATATTCGATCATCAATCATTTGTTGTACATTGAACAACAAAAATTATTGACTCATATGACTAACTATTCATAATTACTAGATAATTTTTGAAATTTATGAGTTAATAAGTTTGAAGATAATATATGATTGATTGATAAAATAATGACATAAATTAGTAAAAAGCACAACATCTCTAATTATTTTTCATTGCCTAAATAATCGTTTTCGCCCCTTTCTTAATGGTGGGGATGGATATTTCATAGAAGACTCATAAAATATTCGTGGGTAATAAGTTGATAGATCATACTGCCCTTGAAGAAGAAAATACTGCACTTAAAAAAATAACAAACTTACATGATTAAAAAATTCATAAAAATGTCCACACATAAGGAATTAATATTTTAATTCCTCCTGATTTAAAATAAAATTTTAATTCCTCAAGTCCTGAGGAGATTCCTGTAACATGAACTACTGTTTAATCAAAGTGATATGAGGTGCTGCATTTTTAATTAGCGTTTCTCCTATAGCAATGGCAATAACGAAATCTATCGCATTATGCCAAGTTCCCTAAAAGTTATGATACCAATAGCATGGTCGAATTTTCTTGGCATTGTAATCGAACACACTTTCACTCAGTTTTCCATTTTAATTCTTTAAGTTTAGTCTCACTCTTCACATTATATATTATTAACTAAAGCAAAAGAATTGTTCAGTATCCGCTGCATCCTACTGAGGGACCCTGTGACTCTGACTGGGTAGGACTACCTCGACATCAGAGATTCATCGGACAGAGACCATTTCCCTTCCCGGGAAAACATGCCATCTCCATGAAAATGCACGCACCGTAAACACGACCCACAGGTCGAATGAGTTCCCACTCGGAGAATCACAGAATCGCTACGTAAGACCAAACACAAAAGGCAACCATCATCAATCAAGATGAAGGAAGGGATTAAACTCCTTAATCGCGTCCCTTTCTTGAAACACTCTTTTCGGGCCTTTCCTTTCCTTTGCGAAGAATAAAAGGAGGGACGAGGAAATAATAAGCTAAATCCTTGGAATCGGTGAGTAATAAAGAAATACTTCCAATTTGTTATGTGTATCTCCTTTACCTATGTGTTTATCTCTTCGCGTTTGCATGCATTAGATAAATACGTGTATAGAAGGGCAACCATCGTTCCCAAGAGCATTGACAAATCAGTTTTATAAGTATTGGATGGAGATCAATTAAAAAAATAAAAGTTATGAGATTTACTTTCGAGAAAGTGGACGGATACCTGAAACTTTAAAATAGGAGGGCATAAACTGGAGAGGGTAGAAAAGGAAATTTTCGGACTAGGATAGTCAAAAAAGTAGTGCCATCAGAAGAAGAATTGCCATGGTCAAAAATGCTTTCGCGGAGGGGATTGAGTTGACGACCGGTCGTTGTGTGGAGATGTCAATAAAATATCAGCGAAACTTTGATAAGAAGCGTGGTATTCAATGGCGCGGAAACATGGCCGTTGAATCAAGGTGTTATTATTGTGGTGGGTAGACTTTGAGATGAGGGTGTGGAGGAGGATGGAAAAGGTAAGGTAGATGAAATAGAATAGACAGAATAATTAAGGAAGAATACGAGGTCTGAGTGAGGAAAATTGAAGGTAATTGGCTGAAATCTAAAGGCCGCAGGATATATGAATGAGAAGCATTTAGTTTGGCAAAGTGCTACTCCCGACTGTGATAGAGGGAGAACGTTCGAGAAGCGAGTTATGGTGAGGGAAAGGGTAAAAATTTGAGACGAAATGAAGGGAGAAAGTATGTGAAATTATATAAATATATGTGTGTATGTGTATTAATGTGAATTTTGGAAAAAGGGTACTCGTGGTGTCTCAGAAGAGCAAAGGGTTGATTGTTTGCGTGCTTAGAGTGGGGGTGTCGTTGCAGATATTGTGCGCCGTATTTCAGAGAAAGTTTGGGATCGAGCATTTTAGTGCAAATGGGATGGCCGCTTTTGAAATGCACATACCGTACGGGATTAGACAATTTTGTGCAGGCGATAGTGACTTTGTTATTATAAAGTAGAACGTATACACCGAGTTAGGTGATGAGCGAGTCGGGGATGATATGAATTTAAAAGAGTAGGAATTAAAGCTGGAAGTTAGATGCTCAGGAGGATCTAGGCTACACTTTCAGTGGGGTATGAATCAATACATAAATTCGGGAAAATAGTTTTCAGGACTTGAGTGGAAAGGAAATTTATTCTATGCAACCTATGCGACAATTTGCCTAAGCTGGTGTCATTACTGTACACATCCTCGCCAGTTTTTCATAAACATTTTATTATTGATAGAAATAAGTGAAATGCATGAATGTACAGTATAAACTTAGAAAGATTTTGGAGATGATCGATCGAAGGAAGATAGATCGGTTGGGTGTTCGGAGGGATAGTGGCGGAAGGAGGCCAAACCTTCGCTCTGGGGGTAAGGGATTATGATTGACGTCGGCTGAGGAAATCATAGACGCCTTTAATGATGAGGGGCAAGAAAAGGTCTGCAGGCATTGGCCCATGAAAGCCAATATTCCCTCTGAGAATACTTCAAAACTGGAGACAAAGTGGTGACTTGGGTGATAGAACAACTGGTGAATTCTGAGGTAGGGATAGAATTCTCAGCTCTTGGGATTAGTGAGTGTAGAAATGGAAAGATAACGGTGGATCGCCCTTTTGTTAAGTCCAAATTCGGACAAAAAGGAATAAATTTCTCTTTGAAACTCTTAGGCTGGATTGTGAGTGAGTGATGTATAGGTGAATACACCGATATTTTGATGAAAGGGATTTGGCTATACAATCCTTTGGGTTCATAACCACTATCGACCACAACCTAATAGTCTTCAGAACTATTAGTTACAGTGGACTGAAGGAGCCCAGCTGCAAGACTAACCGTGAGGCTGCTGGGGACTTGACGTCCGGACGGAGAATGGAAAGAAAAGAGATGAAAAGAAAGAGTTTGGTATTTTTATGAGACACTGGTAGGGGCAAAGCTAGGAATGAAATAAGTGGGGACGAGAGAGATGAAGAGGGAGAGCGAGAGAGAGAAAGGATATAGCTTCCTAAAGAGTAATGGAAGAGAGGGCACGTGCCCCGAATACGCGGTCAATTCACCAACCTTCCGAAGGAAACTCAAACCCAGGGGACTGAGGCAGTCTTGGGGTCGGCCCACTGGAGGGATGAAGGCGAGGAGGATGAGAGGAGGGGGTACGAATGGTACGGGGGTGACCTTCGCAAAGGGTTACCTCACATCCCCACTAACCCTCTACCGACGATACCAATGGGATTTACCCCACAGCAGCCGTTGGATCCCCCAACCCTCTCTCCCCCCCTCATTTTTTATTCGGTAAGGGAAGAGATAGCCGTTTACCGTCCGTATGAGAGATTTCCAAAGGATTTCATCGCCGCGCCTCGTATTCCCCATCCCCTACCAGGACCCTTTATGCCATCCTACGCACGATCTAACAACGACCCCTACGCACCCCGCCAATATACACCTCTGTGGATAAAAAAATGAAAATTTCTTCCGACCTTTACCTCCTACCTCTCCACCTGCTCCTACCGTCACGAGAAATAAAACACATTCCACCACCCCCCGCGGGCGGGCTGGTTCTGATCCAACGCTCCATGTGTGCCTCCGGGAATAAAATCAATCCGGGGCGAGCTCCGGACGAAAGTGAACGAAATGAAAACTTAAAAAGAGAGAGAGAGATGGATTGAGAGAGAGGGAAGTGACTAAAAATTATATGTGAGGGGGGATTGTTTATTTTTTCAAATTTCCCTCACTTGTTCGCCGATTGATCTCCCCCCCCCCCCCCACCCACTTTCGTTCCGTCCCGCGAGGGTGGGAGTTTATTCCGACGATTTCGGCAGTGACTTCCCCCGATCAACCTTTCACCACCACCCACACTCTCCACCTAACTCTCCCTCCCGTCCGCCCCGCGCAACCCCCGCGGAAGTGTATTTCCCGGGAACCGTTCGATTTTTACCTTTCATTCGTTTCCTCTCGTCCTTGTCGACGTTTATTTCTGTTTTTCATAATTTCCGCACCGTTCCGAAAAAGTTTCGCGGGATACACGCCTCTCCACCCCTCCCCGAGCCTCTCCGCCTCTCCCCCACCCCCTTTAGACTCACATCGGGAGGCTCTTATCGTTTCTCGGAGTTTTTATTTTCATCTTCCCCCGTTCTAGCAGCTCCCCAAGGGCAAGCCGCCTTCCTACTTCCCTCCCTCTCCGGGAAATTTGGGAGAGCGAAAGTTTTCTCGTTTCGCCTGGATATTAATAAAAAGACTTTTTTTTAAGACGGCTGAGGAGCGTGCCGCGGGTAGTTGTAAAGAGTTCTGCCGCTCAGCCTCGGGAGGCAGGAAATGATTTCGGAGGATCCGATTTCCCACCCCCCCTCCACTTTCCTGTATCTTTACCTCCTCCTTTCATCGCCCTCTTCCAACTCCCACCCCCCGACAAATCCCCGAAATGTCATGCGATGAGTGCGAGGAACTCGCTTGGCGGGGAAGTCGTTTCGTGGAATCCTGAGAAAGACGACGCTTAGAAGCGGCATCAACAGGATCGATTCGAAAATTACTATACCAAATAGGAAATCTCGCGGAACACTCGTCGACGCTTTTCGTTGATGATGATGTTCCTACGGCCAATTGAAAGAAACATGCTTATTTCATCCCCTAATACGTTCAAAGTCGCTAGAACGGTCTGAAACGTTAATTATCAACCCTTTAGGGCGAACGTGAACAACTTTGGTTGGACTCTCATTATTTTTGAGGCTACAAAATCTTTAACTTCCCAAACGGAAATGTGCATATCTGCTTTCTGGAACGTCAAAAATTAACATTGTTGGGAAGCGTGATGCATACTATTCGGAATATCTTCTCAATTTAAAAACACCAAACATAAGAAACCGCCCAAATAAATATTTCCTAAATGTACTGTACGTTGGCACGAATGAATAGGTTTTCCGTAAAATTAAAGTTTCTCTGCGTGCATGAGTTTCGGTAAAAATCATCTCCTGCAATTTGTACATTCCTAACAAGTTTTTAACAAATTTGCACGATTGATTTTAATAGTTCACTCGAAGAACAGATTGTATAAACTTAAATTTGTTTTCAGCAACTAAGAAATAAAAAATAACTCGAATGTAAAATAAACACAAGAAAATATTATGAACTAAAATATTGGAAAATTCTCGGACAAACAAACGGACAGATGAGAAAATCTCCCAATGTTTCCTTCTTTTAGTGCCTAATGTAAAATTATGGACTAATAGCTTGAATTAAAGTCTTAAGGATTCTTATTTTTCCCAAAATTCAGGATGTGCTTAATAATGAGCCATTGAAACGTTTCTTCGAAAAATAACAATCCACACTTACGTATATCATTTGATCACACAAATGCTCTCTCTTCACTCTACAACCAAATTTCTCTAAGATACTAGAAAAATCTCTTAATTAAATTTAATGAATTATTTTAGAGGTGATGAAACATCTTTCCACGACAAATCTCCTCCAAAACCTTTCCGAAAATTTAGGAGCGAATGAAATAATTTATCAAAATTAGCGTTCAGCCTTAGCCCTTGGGGACGGGTAAAAGTACAGTACTAAACGGTACTAGTACTATAATGGATTATATTTCTTTTATTTAAATTATAACCTAAGATTCGCTGGCGAAAATAGTAAATTGCTGAACTCTGGGGTATTTGGCATTTCTATAGGCATGGAAATGAGTTAAAATCAGTGGATTTCAAATGTAGACAAGATCAAGGATATTTAAATTGACTGGACACTGACAATATAATTTTACATATGGTGGGGGAATGAGAGGAGGTAGCCAGGTAAAATTCGAACTAGACAGTTGGGGTAAATGAAGGAGCGAATGACTGTGAAATACTAAATGAAGATATTCAACAAAGAAATTAATCCAAGAGAACAGGGAAGATGATGGAAGGGAAAAGACTGAATGCGAGTCTGAAGGGAGGGAGAAAGTACGAAGAATTACCTAAGCTTTGATGTAAATTGTATCCCAGGGATAAGCATCTAGAAATCATAAAAAAATTTATACACATGGATAAGGACAATCCAAAACAGACCTTATATAAACAGTTATCTCAGGGTGACAACGAGATACCTCGAGTAGACTACAGTGTAATAGACTCAGAAAGCGAGCGCTCCTGGAGTATATGATTGGCGCACTATTTGGAAGTAACCGCTATTGTAAGGTACTTTCCTCCACAGACCCCAAACAACTGGAATTGAATATATATATATATATATATATATATATATATATATATATATATATATATATATATATATATATATACGTTTATAAACATACACACATACATATTCGAACACAAAAACCCGCCTATGGGCGAGCACATATTCATTCACATGGGTGTAGATATAAGTTAAAGGGATAGGAATACATATTAAATATAAACACGTGGGGAAAGCGGAATCGAGTAGATCAAAAGCGCAACAAAGTTTCCTTGGCCGAGACTTGAGCCAAGGTTAACAGCGTCGGCCCGGTAAGTTGAAAGATCCGTGGCTCGTGTCCCGGTTAACTTTTGTATTTCCAAAGAAACTGCGGGAGATGCCGCAACAGTAACTTTTAACGGAGTCATCCGCTAATGCGCATTTCAATGCAACAATGTCAGAGGTTAAAAATCATTCGCCTTGCCTGGGATTCAAACCCAGGTCCCTCAATATCCGGTCGATTGAGGCGAATGATTGTTACACTCTGAAATTGTTGCATTGAAACAACTTTTGTATGTTTGTGTGTGTGTGTATACATAATATTTAAGGCTTACCATTGAGTTTTAAAAATTCAAAATAGGCAAACAGCCGTTCTCGCAAGGGTGATAATCCTGGGGGAAATCATCTAAGATATACTATCAATTAACAGCATTCATAGTTATTTCAAATGAATTGCCAAATATTTTGCGAATTCCCGTTAGGAGAGGTAAATGTATCCGAAGAAACGTGCTGATGAGCCTCGGGTCGTAGCCGGTGATTCTGGTGTCCGCTATCAGAGGTTTTAGATCCCTAAACGCTCATACTATATTGTAGAGAAATTATGAACTGGACTTGATTGAAATGCGTCCATTAAGGGACATTTCACTGTATAATCCAAGCTGAACAACTCCTCGGTGGCATTTCGAGAATAAAACCAAATGCCTCGCCGGCCGGATTTGACCGGCGGAGCATGAATTTTGAGACCCCTTCCAATAGGAGGGGGGAAGGTGAGGATGGCGGTACATGGAGAACCTCACCCTTTTCAAGATCAAACTCCAGCCTCCATCCTTTCCCCTAGACTTCAGATCATCGTAGCTCTCATATTCAAAAACAAAAGCTGAGTCATTTTGGAAAGCAAATGTTTCTATAAAAATTCGGAGCTCATTGAGAGAATTTGAAAGACTTGAGGGTTCTCGAGAGAAAAGGAAAGTGAAAGAGAGGGGGAAGGAAGGGCGAGCTTTCGCTCGTTAGCAATTTTGTCTTTGATGGAGCGTGCATTCGTTGGTGGTCCTTTTCCGAAGCGGGCAAAGAGCTTATCGCCCGTGGACAGGAGGGCAGGAGGGGGGGGGGGCACGCGGCGGGGGAGGAGGCTCATTAACTGCGAGAGAATGTGAGAGAACGAGGAACTGTACAAAGGAATAAAAAATGCGACCAAAAGAAATAATGAGAAGGAACGAGTGGGAAAAAGGACTAGGCGGTCGAGGAAGAGAACCGATTAAAAAGAGAAACTGGTAAATGCAAAATTTGAATGATATGCGAAATGATGGAAATTCCTAAGGGGTGAAACACAAGGGAAAGAGGGATGCGAACTTAACAGAATACTCTCCGCATGTTTGATCCTTAGCTTCAGTGGAGTGGCCTTTTATATTTTATGATTCAACCTTACGCACTTTTGATGTCGCATTACCGGTGCCCCTTCTTCCCGTAAATGACTCGTAGCCCAATGGGTTCAATAAAATTTTAATGAAGGCATTAATCGTAATTATTGCGATTCTAGAATAACTAATGAAGTCTGTTCACAAACACAGTCATCCTGTGAAGAAGAGATTGACCCTTCAATTTCTTCGTCCATTATAGAAACTGATAAAAAACGAGGGCTTAAAATACCAATAAATAATTGATAGAACTAATAAAATGGAGCATTATGACAATGGAACTCTCATTACAGGTCTTAGGCCACACGTTAGATGAATAAAAGGAATATTTGGTGAGGTTGAGTAGCTAGTTATATTACTTCTCAGAGGATTTGGCACCAAGCAGGCTTTTTATTTGTAGTGGAGGATAACGGATTCTTACAGTAAAAGAAAACTATAGTTTTCTTTGTTTTGTTGCGGAATGATACTTGCGGTAAAATCATCCACCAAATTAAATGTTCATTTCGTTTACAAAATAATACTGACGGTACCGATTTTAACGAAAACTATAAAACGTTCGTAATTATAATTTCACATAGGTGATTTATTCCCGGATTTTTCTTTTACCAGGCCGTAACTTTGAATCGTTTTTCAGTAACTAAACTGCTGCGGCTACACTATCATTACTCAAATTTATCAAGAGAGAAACATTCACCTAATGAATGGAGCAGGCCTTATGAAGTGGAAGGATTTCGACGTGCATCAAGTACAGAATATCTCAAAATTAGAAGGAATTCATGCTGTGGAAGCAAGTCCTATCCTTAAAAAAATAGAAACAGATAACCTTCTCATGGAAAATAAAATTCTATGGATAAAAGTCAGTAACCGATGGAAAAGCAGACCAAGGAAGAATTTCTGCCACCTGATCTACTCGGCAGAAACAAACGATCTCACGGACAAATGAATTAAAAACGGGGAAATTAGAGAAGAGACGAAGGGAAAAAACCTACATAAAGAATGAGGAAACGAATTAGATGGGATGGTGACAGTCTCGAGGGACCATTCATTTTTAAGGGATAAATTGGGTGATGGTGTTAAGGGAAGGTTTTATTGAACCCAACTGAAAATCACCCATCAATATAAAACGAAAATGAATATCCATTGCAGGCTTTTAATTTGAAGAACGGCTGTACGCAACCCTGTATTCTCTTCATCGGAAATAACCGTCGTCTTAGGAGGAACGATGGATGAGAGAGGGCCCCCACTTTTATTCTCATCGGGTTTAGAAAAACGTACGATTCGGTTCGATTGTGGTCTACTCCTATGCTGCCCGAGTAAACTTAGGCTGTCCCGTTCAAACATAATTTAATTCAACCACACAGCTCACATCATGAACAGCCATAGATGCAGATGGTAACATCTCCAATTTTTTCTGTAATGTGCAGAGTTCTTGATGGATCAATTCTTGGCAATTTTCATTTCCTATAACTATATGTACATCAAGCCACTACTGAATACGACAAATGTCACCTCTATGTATGCCGATAATTTTCAGGTTTATCTTGACTGCTCTCGGAGCGACATTTAATTCACCTGAAATATGGTTATTGAGGATATTTAGGATACATAATCATTGACCAAAAATAACTGACCTTGATTAAGCCGAAACCCAACCTATTATCACTGGAAACTCTCTTACTATCGGATAAGTAATCTTCAATATTTTTCCCAAAACTGTTTTGAAGATAGTTTCATTATCTTTGATATTTGACTCCAGTAGCGTTGGCGTTTCTGTCAAACAAAACTTTGACACTGCGTGAGGATATTGATTCAATATGCAAAAGAATACATAAATCATTTCCACAGTTTAAACTTCCGGAACATTTGAATAAGATAAATACGAAAAAATGATGAACGATTAATGATGTTACTGCTTCCTCTTTTGAATGTTGTCAATTCATGCCATTACTGAAATACCGAGTTTTTAACTCCAATATTGCAGAAATCGAGAGCACTTTGAGTGAGTACGATGTCCGTCAGACGGGACGTTAAACTGTGGACCCCTTGGCGCCTTCCGACAAGAGTAGACTAAGGCTGACGCCGGTTTTCTCTCCACACTTCCTTTCCCATCCATCCCTGATGGTGCAAATGACCTTAGCTATCGGTCGCCTCCCATAAAAATTCCTACTCGGGTTATATACCTGTAACATCAATGTAAACATCATACATTACAATTATATTTCATAATCCTTTAAAAAATTGGAATGGCTAAAAACTAGTCAAAGAAGCGAATTACAGAAGACCAAATTGATATTCAAAACGATTCATAGTGAAAGGAGCAAAATTTTTTCATAACAATATAATTTAAATTCGCATCAGATTGACGCAAAACACGTGCAAAGAATTCATTTCTGTTACGAACTACTTGAATCATCTAAGAATGATGCCAGAAATGTAGAGCATTTTATTTCCATGAAATTATTAACACATGCATAATATCGCACAATTCATACATTTTTGTCTTTTTATATTCACGGGGTATAGGATAATTCAGCCCATACCAAATTAAAATTCATTCTATTCCATGCTTCTATATTAGATGCTTATTCTCTCATCACGATTACTCTTCGTCTTCTTAGCGATTGAATTTTTCACATTCAACCCCCTCCCTTGAGACCATCCTTTCTATTTTCTTTTATATGGCCTAATTTTCTAATATAATGCCTCTCCTGATATTCCGAATCCAACAGGTTCTTCCATTTCGTTCACTGAGTCTTACATCTGGTCCTTACCTTACCGACTTTTCAGCATGCATCCTCGTTTTTTCTGTCCATATGACTTCCGTAACTACTCCCATCACCAGATATCGAGGGTGCGTAATATTCTCTGATCTGCGCTGCCAAGCTTCCATGGCCTTTTTGGAAAACTCAACTCGGCCTAGGACATCGAGAAAGGCTGGTGAAGGCAATGTGACAAGAGTACTAAGCATGTCCCCAAAAATTCTTCAACGCTGAAAGTCGAATGAAGACGAAAATAAATAGAAAAAAGAACGAGAATGAAAGAAACGGAATATTTTTAGGGACCAATGGGGAAAAGGTGGAAGGGAATGAACACTTACAAAGAGAATCGAGTCCGAACGAGGAAAAAAGACAGGTGTGGAATGCTTCAACGGTAGCCACGGTTGTGTAATGGTAGACGGAACCAGGTGGACGTTGCGGGCATTAGTGAGAGGAAGGGGGGATGATAGTGAGGTCTGAGGAACTGGTGTATACCTATGTTTATATTTTCTCAGGGAGAGAGAAAGGGCCAATCTCGCCGTAAAAGACTGTGGGGAATCTCCTTGAATCAAAAGGAAGGGAGATGGCGGATTGCGGGTGGAGCGGAGAAAGGAAGAGGTGTGTCCTCGAGGAAGTAAGGGAATGAAACCGAGAAAGGAGGGACATCTGGGGAGTAGTGGGCCGCGGATGTCAGCAAGGGAAACGACCGGCAGCTACGTGATAATAATGTCAACGAAAAAGTGGTCTCCAAAGTATGTAACCTATTAAGAGATACATATCCACCCCCTTCCTCCATTCCTACTCTTCTGTCTCCATCCCTCTACACTCGAACACCACTTTACTCTTCGCCACTCTCCTTCACCGAAGCTCTCCCGCCCCACCTCGACCGATTCCCTTCCTTACAAGACTTCAGCCGGCTTCCTTTTTCCCTTTATTTAACAATTTAGCCCTTCCTCCTCCTTCCCTTCATCAGAAACACAGCCATTCCACGCCACTCGAAAATCCCATTCCTTCCTCCGCCCCTCTTTGGCTCAAAAAATCTCTTACTCCGCTGATCCCCCAGTTTGCTTCGGCTTCATTACTTCCGCATGGTATTAATGAGGGGCTGAGTCCTGGGGATCGCGCCGACGTGTTCCGAGGAGCCGTTGGCGGGAGGTCCGGAGGAGGGAGCGGAAAAGCCGACCGAAAAAAAGGACGGGGGATTCTAAAACCATCCTGCCTCGCCCACTTTCCAAAACTCTCCCTCACCCTAGGCGACGCTCCCGTCGCTCGAAGCCTGGATGAGCGAAAATGCGCCGCGGGGAAACGGGGAGTGGCTTCCCTTAGCCCCCTCCTCTCTCAACCGCTGGCCTGTCATGCCGTGCAAGGCCGGGTGCCGCGAAGGAGAATTCTTTCTCCCCACTGGGGGATAACTTCTACATCTTGGAAATATCAAAGATGAAATTCGAGGGGATCATTACTTTTCATCGACTCGCGACTGAGCTGAGATTAAAACAGACCGAGGTAAAACAATACGAGAAGAAGATTTAATGACGACTCGGGAGGGTGAGATACAACACGCACTTAAGCAATATAGAACCTATGCCTGTACCAGCTTCATAATATTTATTTCATCTCATAAAGAAATAAAAGACAATATTTTCAAAAGACGAACAACGGAAAATAAGAAACTGTTTTACTAATAAATTTAATGCTCACCATTTTTAATGTTGACAGTCATGATGGTGTCTTTACCCCTAACTGAATTTTTTTTACAAACGCATTCAGAAATTAACTCGTGCAAACAAGCGAACTCGACAAGACCGAATTCTATACAAAAACAAATAATAACGTGGAATTGCGACCCAAAGCTATGAACACTTGGTAGAATAGATTATCCTCTGTAATTCATTTGAAAGAAAAGGATAATGTTACACGACCATTAGAGTCCCTTTTCCTAAATTCCCGCTAAATTTTTGGGTCAATGAACTTCGAATTGAAAACTGATTTTATGAGTGTTTCATGGAAAATGAAACAAACCTTTACAACTTTGGGTCTTGATTTTCTTTCATCTAGACCTTACTTCAAAGACATAATGCCAGCGGCGGAACACGCGCTGATTAATTTCTCCACGGCTTATGAGATGATTTTCCTAGCCTTTCTCTTTCATTTGGGGTTTATGATTTGAATTACAGTCCTCCAACTGCTTTCATACTTACTTCCCTTGATAATAAGTCACACAAAAGCGGGGAACTGTCTAAAGACATTCTAGAGCGAATGATAATTCGGTTGTTCTCAAGAAATTAGTCGAGATGTTCTTAGAGACACATCTTTGGTACGAACAAAAGAAGCCTATCGTTCATTTAACCACAGTTCAGAGGATGTTGATGAATTTCGAGGCGTGATATAGTGCCTGCGTTCTACGGGAGCGAATTAGCAAAGCCCTCTAGGCATTAAAGGGTGTGATAGAACACACGAAACGATAGTTTTTTAAATATGGAGATGATGTTCGCACACTTGAAGCCACATTTTAGGTTCTTAGGCTTAGCTTCACCAGCAATACTCAGTTCGTGATTGCTGATCATTTTCTATTTTGACCAGCGGTTATAATAACAAAAATAACAATGATTAATTGTGCAACATTTCAGTTTTTGATTGTAACTAATCTGCATTATATATATATATATATATATATATATATATATATATATATATATATATCGATGATGTTGAAGCACTCACAAGAGCAATGCAACATTTGGACGGTACAGTAGAACACAAATAAAAAAGATAACACATAAAAGGACACTCACATTGAAGGTGCTTGAGCTTTCGGCCTTCTTCGAGGCATATATATATATATATATATATATATATATATATATATATATATATATATATATATATCTTACTTGTGTGTATATATATATATATATATATATATATATATATATATATATATAAAGGCAATATATATATATATATATATATATATATATTGAGGCATATATATATATAGACAATATATATATATATATATATATATAAGACATATATATATATATATATATGTCTTCGAGGCATATATATATATATATATATATATATATATATATATATATATATATATATATATATCTTACTTGTGTGCATATATATATATATATATATGCACACACACATGGCACATGCATTATTATTCAGTAGTACACCAAATAAGGTGGGTTTTGAGTGAACACATTTAACATAGCTACACTTCTTAGCTTCGGTTAACAACATGTAAGATACTTCGATCGCTCGTCGTCCTACATCGCCGACACCATGTTTAAAATGGACGCGGAAAAGGTGCCGACGCGGCGGCGAAGACGTAAAATAAGAAACGCGGCGGAGAAATAAAAAAAAAGGAAAGGAACTCACTATCGACGGAGAGGACGGGAGGTGTATGGAGCGGGACGTATGTATTTCATTTCCGTGCAGCACATAATTCATTCGAGTTTCCCGGAGAAAGGGAGATGGAAAAAGTATAGTACCCAGACACGCACATGAGTTTTTGAATGTGGGGCTCGAGGACGTAAGGACTCAACTCCATGTGCGGAACTGAGGAACGCCAAGTCGAATTATAGAAAGGGTGACCAGGGTTATGCCGGGAGATGATATTTAATTAAACCCAGGGGGTGGGGTGAAGGACTAAGTGGAGAGACGGTGAGGAGACGAGCTGGACGCGAGCAACGCCGAGCCTTCGAGGGTTACAAAGACGAAAGCGACATTAACGGCTGTGGATGCGTAGGAAGACGTCCAAGGACGGGATGGGGACGGGACGGGGAGGGTAAGGGGACTGGAGGAAGAAAAGAATAATTTAGACTTGAGATAAAAGAGCATCCGAGTGGGGCGGATATGGCGCGGGGCTCGGAAGAAATTCGCGAAGGGAAGGAAACGTCAGGATGGCCCGAAGAAACATATACAGCTGACTAGTCATCAAATTAGGGACGAAGGAGGCGGAAAGCGAGAAATAGACCGTTGGTATGCATTTATTCGCATGAGAAAACGATAAATGTCTGGGGAAATCCCTTCCAATGAATTGGATAACCTGTGTAGGGTTCAGATTTCCAGGAAAGTGGGGCTCTCGAAGATAGGGGTTTAAAGAAGAAAATTATATGCATGAAATCCTCTGGGTCAAACATTTTCCCAAAACTGACTGATTATACGTTCCTAACACGAATGAATATTTTGCAATTTCTCATTTAATAGTTTCACACAAGTTTTGAAACGGACACGTAAGAAAACAAACGGGATATCACTATCCCATTATCAAGTACTTCTCGCTACAGCAGAAGTTTCTCTCCATCTCCTATTGTATACTAAAATGTGAGCTCATCTACAGCAATATCCATGGAATAAGTTTTCTTGTAGAATACCCGTTCAAAAATTGTCATTCAAATGGCTTACTTACCGCGATGTGAGGACAATATAGAAATTACAAATTAAATTTTTTGAGAAATTTTTCATTAGATAAGGGAAATGGATATATGTGTTGTTCATTTGAGCGCATTGAATGGTTTGAAAGGGCTATCTCTTATTTTAATTTCTAAGTCTACGGATACATATGCATACATATTTATAAATAATATATATATATATATATATATATATATATATATATACGTACTTGCTTTCCACCCAGAGGGGCCGGGTTCGAATTCCGGTGGTATATATACATAAAATATATGTGCATATAAAATATATATAATGTTTATATATTTTATATTCATCATATGTAATTATATACTCGTATATAATTACAGATTAATTATATACTCGTATATAATTACAGATGATGAATTGACTTAGAGAAATGAAATTGGTCTAGGAATGTGATTGTATTTAGTCAATGAGACCTAAATTAACATTACATGTAAAGCGGGGGTTGGGATGATGCGGAGCTAACGTACTTGCTTCCCACCCAGAGGGGCCGGGCTTGAATTCCGGCGGTAGCAGATATTTTTCAGTAGTATCCCGATCCCTACTTGAGGTGCTTTGTGGAGAGCACTTTGAGTGAATACACTGTCCGTCGAATGGGACAATAAGCTGCGAACCCCTTGGTGCCTCTTGTTAAGAGCAAGCAAATGCCAACGCCGGGTTTCTCTCCACCTTTCATCATTTCCTGCCAATCCCTAATGGCGCAAATGACCTCGCTGTCGGTCGCCTCCCATAAAAACTTCAAACATTAACATTAAAACTTGTAACCTCCCGGCAGTTACTATTCAAAGAAAAGGAAATGTTTGAAGAGAAATAATTCAGCAAAGGAATGTACTTAGCTATAGTGAGATCGTTCTACCGTCGTAATCCTAATTTAAAACAATGTCACAATGAGGGCAGAGTGGAGTAGGTCAGAGAAAGTGAGAGAAGCGTTCGAAAGAGAGAAGAAACAGGGCACACAGCGTGGAATGAAATATGAGAATTTGGTAGGCGTGTGTGTTTTTTCATTCATTCCGTCCGCGAGTGGATGTGGGAATTTCCATTCGCCTCCGTCGGGTCAGGGCACGCCGGGGGGAAGCAATAGTGCATACATGCATGCACGAGCCTCTCTCCCCACCACCCTCCTTCAATCCCGCTCTTTTCGGCGCCGCGACGGCAAAAATATATGACGTGTGGGTAGGGACTCGACGGGGTCAGGGGAGCGAGATGAGAAGGTGGAGCGGGGAAATGGGAGAGCAGATGGAGGGCAGAGAGCGAGAGAGGGAGGAGGGAAGCGCGACACCCAACTACGGCGGAGCGAGAGAAGAGAGAGTTCGAATTTCTGTGACAGTTGGAGAATGGGACGAGTTCGAGGTGCCGCATACACATCAAGGATGGGGGCGAAGTCAAGGGAGAGAGAGGGAGGGGGGTGAGGGAGTGGGATTGTGCAAAGTCTGAGGCAAAGAAAAAGGCGAAGAGTAGCGATTTGATATTCCGAGGCGAACTTTGGACCGTCTGCTTCTGAAGATGAATCCAAGCCGTTCTCTAAATGATTGCGACAAACTAAAGGGCACTTTACAGGATCTCTGCTTCACGAAATCTACAAAGAAAAAGTTACTACGTGTGGCTTAAATTATTTCTTTTCACGGCCACAGTTTCAGCAAGGTGTCGTTTCAAACCGAAGAACTTTCAATGCGAACTTGGAACAAAACGAATTCAAATGACATTTTCGTTTTTTTCAATGCTCAGTGTAGAGTGATTGAATATTATCACACATTTCCCTTACACTTAATAGTGTATACAACCATATTTCGCGTTTCTTAGAGCATAATAATTTTATTCTAATGCCGTTCATTTTTTAGGAATATAAACGAAGTTTTGAATGCTTTACGGAAAGCTTCGTACGAAAATTTAAACGAAAATTTAAACGAAATTTACATAAACGTATTATAAACAATATTACGCTAAATTGTAAAAGAACGAAGAACTGATGTTTCCCCAGTCATTCCACATTCTCAGGAGTAGGCGGAAAGAAGGCGCCTCAAATGGCTAGGCAAGAAAGTCGATGGAAAGGCAGACTTTCACCCTCTCTTGAACAAAAAGCTTTGAAATAATTGTCCCTGCTAGAAATTTATTCATAAAACTGAAATGAGCAGATTATATTTATCTTTCATCTTGGTATGAAGCAACTAGATACGAACAAAGAGATCCCCTCATAGTGAAGAGAAGTATTGCGAAAGAACTGATTAGCACATCCGAAGCCTGGAATAGAATGCAGACATGTTTGGATGTACGGGCATTGCTCAATGTAATCGAATAAATTGAAAATAAATTTTTAGGTATCTTCCGGGAAATGTTGTAAGAAGATCAACCCCAAAGGCATTATCTCACAGTATTTCTCGTAAATATCAACGCGTGAATTATATACTACCCATTCTAATTGCTGGAAAAGAAAAGCGTCACTGCTGGGAAAAAAGGAGTTTGAACTGCATCAGAATATTCATACGCGAGCATTTCTGATAAGCCTCGTGAACTAATCTCCATAGTTATATTGGTGATGTGGTTTTGAGGCAAATACACCGTTTAAAAGATACAAAATAGGTATGCTAAATATTTGCTGGGCTGTGAGGACAGAGGCACATGCCATTAGCTTTTATGACCCGGGGGTGTTCAGGAGTTCACTCAACTACGTCTCTGCTTCCATTTTGATTTGACGAGGCATACCTACAGCACACCAAGACTGTTGTATGCTAATGCTTTATAAGCCCGGGGACTAAATTAAATATTAATGCAGAGAAAATTGGAAGAATCCGGGATTCCCCACCAAAATTGTAAATAGCTTATACCCAGGGGTTGGGGTGGAATGCAATTTTTCCACTCCGCGAACAAGGGGAGACGGTATAAGTCCCAAGATTTCCACGCGCTCGGAGTAATTTGATTTCTTCGTGTTGACCCACACATTTCCCATTTTTACTGAAATTTAATCCCAATCCCTTGTGTACATGAAGAGATTATTAAAACAAAAAAAAATGAAAAAATGGGAGGGCGTGGGAGGCTGGGTTATTGCTAGCAGCTCTACGACTACTGTCCCTCCCTCGGACTACGTGCCTGATAAGTCCCCACCGTCCCAGGCCCCGTGTGGGACCTCTTGACCCGGAATAATGAACGCCCTCTCTATTCTTTTCGCTGTCATTCACTCCTCTATTACTCCTTCACCACCTCACCCTATTCCCCGCCCCCTCGCCCTATCCACTCCCCTCACTCTCCCTCAAGCTCCTTCCGACACACCCCTCCACCGACACTCCTCCACCTACACCTCCCACCCTCCCTCCCTCCGCGCTTGCCTCCGAGGCGAAGTGCAGTCCTCTCCGCGGGATGCTAACAAACGCCCTCGAGATTGTGAGCTCATAAAGAGGGATTAGCCTTTGTATTTATATCTCACTTTCCATCCTCCCCTGCCCCCATATCGCCCAACCCTTTCCTCCGCAGCGCTTCCCACTCTTCTCTTTTCAACTTTTAGCCCGTAAAACTTTCATCAGAGCAAACAGGAATATGTTTCCTTTTTCATACGTGTCTTTTTTTTATGGTGACGACTCGCATCCATTCTCTGTCAGTCTCGCGCTTGGAGATTCTTTATAGGCGTTATAATGAGCCAACATTCTTTGTTTGAGTACGCCGTCACGCATTCACTGAGCAGTTTATTAAAGACGACCGTTATGTATCTTTTTCGTCTATTCCCAAGTTTTGTGTCCTTCGCGAGAGGTCGCACAAAATAGACAAAATGAAGGATGACGATGGTTCGAAATGTTTCCTTCGGGTTTATTGTACGAATACTCCGACCTTGGGAGTGAAAGTTAGAAATCGACATGCTCATCTTTTGTAATTACCGAAAAAAAAGTGTTGCTTTCGTTTCCAGAGAGTGAAAATACCCCAAAGTGAGTCCATATAGGACTCCGACACCCGAACATACGTATTACCTTCGCCTTCAACTTTCCTTAAAGTATGAAAAATATTGAGTCACAGTCCGAGCTACAGCTTCATTTCAATGAAGGGTCTCTAGAATTATACCTAAATGGTGAGAGGGGTTTTTTATCTCAGTGCTCCAGAAGTCCAGCTGAATTTACTTCTCAATCTCATCCCAGTTGTTTTTCCACGGCACAAACAAAGGGGAAATATTTTGTCAACCAGATTCATTGAAAGATAATCAAAATTTGAAGCAGAAAACCCCATGGAACCTCCGTTTGCTCAATCATCTGAGGTATGAATTCGAATTTTGTATGCATGACGCTTCATGACATCATTACGTATTCCTAATCAACTGTGCTAACGGCGATTTTGGGTCTGTGACCACATTGCCAAGGCTTCAATGAATAGGGAAGACAGTGGAGCCATCCTACAAAGTGAAGTTAATTATGCCTTGACTTCAGTTATATTAGCTAACTATTTTGAACATACCCAAGTCTTTTTGCCGTCACAGTTGGGCCGTTGTCCATAAATCAGAAGAGACTGTACAATTCACTCATTTGGGCAATGTTATGAACGAAAATGTCAATTGAAAGTGGACGCCATAATCAGAAGAATTACGTCACTGAAGTAAGAATGATTATTAAAGATAACATACCCACTTACGGCTACGATTCTGCAGCTTTATCTATTAGGTCACCGATATAACCCACGACAACATTTGCATTTCTTAATCTGAAACCAACCATCATAATAAGCCGAAGGAAGTGATTCCACTAATTAAGTTTATCTCAGAAGTCAATTGGACGCAAAAATAAAATTTTTATAGCTGAAATACAACAAAAATTCATAAACATTGAAAAAAAAAAAAATATATATATATATATATATATATATATATATATATATATATATATATTGTGTTCGTCCTTTATATGTGTTCCTATCCCTTTTCCTTATATCTGTTTCTGTATATATGAGTATTTATTCGCCGTTTGGCGGGATTTCGTGTTTGAATGTGTATATATATATATATATATATATATATATATATATATATATATATATATATATATATATATATATATATATAACTATAAACACAGTAATCAACCCGAAAGTCGGTTTGGTAGGTGATGGAGTTCACCCAGTACTAAGCCCGACGGAGTGTAAAATTCACACATCAGGGTAGGGGGCCCAGTTCCTTTCCCCGTACCGGTTATGATTTCCCAGGAAGATCTGGTTGCCGAAAAATCACACAGCTTGGTTGGAGCTGTAGGTGCCCACAGTGCCTTGCCCGGGAATGAGACCCGGGACCCTCCGGTCAGTAGTCCAACGCTCGACCCCCTGGACTACCGCGACCCATATATATATATATATATATATATATATATATATATATATATATATATATATATATATATATATAAAACAGATGTAGAATTTTTAAACCATAGAAACACAAAGAAAGGACACTAGCATATGTTGTTTTGACGTTTCGACGGCTCGGCCGTCGGCTTCAGAAATTTTATTTACTATATTTATTTATTATATTTTTACTTATGTGTATATATATATATATATATATATATATATATATATATATATATATATATATATATATATATATATATATATATATATATATATGAGGAAATGGGATAGGAGCGCTCATAAAAGAAAATAATAGCAGTGGTGGGGAAGGCGGAATCGAGGAGATCATAAGTGCAAAAAAGTTTCCTTGACCAGGACTTGAACCACAACCCGAAATATCCATTTTGAGCTTGTGATCTGCTCGACCATGCCTTCCCCATTACTCCTGTATTGGTCTTTTATAAGAGTTCCTATCTCTTTTCCTTACATCTATATCCATGTGAACGAAAATTTGTTCGCCATTTGACGAGCTTTCATGCTTGAATATGTATCATTACTCGTATATGTATAAAAATAGAATAAGATCAACCCATGTAATAATAAAAAAACAAGCATTTTCATTAACAGAAAAGTGTACTGTGGCAGAGAAATTGTAAATTCATTAAATACCATGAGAAACTGAAATCTTCAACAAATCACTGGAAATATGAGGCATCAATGAGAAAAAGTTAATGACGTCCAAGGTGGCAAGTTATTGGAATAACTTTCTCTTGCCAACTGTCAATGCCCTGGAACCATTTGCTGCCTCTGCGTCCAACTTAATGCGCACTGACAACGTAATATTCCTGTCTGGAGATAATATGCAATATATTTCGCCGAGTTTGTGACAGGAACCGCGCGCGTATCCGCCCAGTCCCTGCCCCGACGCGACCCCTCTCTCCTCTCCCTCCTTCTTTCCTCTCCCATCGTCGCGATTTGAATTCGACTCTTATGTTTTATTACCGAAACCACTTCCCCGGCCTCGCCATACGCACGCACGCACGCACCACCCGACCCCACACGCACCTCCCACACTCCCTCTCCTCCTCCGCTTTTACGACCCAACGGCGCCGGGGCAGGGCTGTCGCCGACGCCGCGGCCGGCCCGAGAGGCGCCCACCCACCAAATGGCCGGCCCTCCTCCATCTCTCCGCCTAAATACGCATATAGATCAAGTGTATGTACATGTGTGTGTATGGTGTGTGTTTATGTGCACATTTATACATTCATTTTTTATTAAATAGACGTCGAAGTCTTCTATTTGCAAAGAGGTTTCACCTCCAGGCATCGAAACGTTCGTAATTTCACGTTTATCATTTTTCTTCACTTCCTTCAAAACAGCGATTTTTTGGAAAACAATTTCCCTCAATTGCGTGGTATTTCATATTTGTATTTTTGTAAATAATAGCACACATCCATCATCGACAGAAAACTGGGCGACTTCCAAAAATAAGATGAACTTAGTAGCGTATCCAAAATATTAGAGCAGCTAGGCTGGGAATCACTCACGGAGTGAAGGTTTAATTACAGATTGAATCTCTTGCATAAATTAGAAGGACCTCTCTTTAGCAGTGATTTTGAAAATGTATTATCACTCCCATCGTACTACGGTAGGAGAGATCATGCCAATAAAATCACAGAGATCTAGCCTAGAACAGGTAGATTTAGTATGTAATTTTTTCAACGAACGATTAGGGATCAGAATAACATTGTCCCAAAACGGTAGGGTCATATTCGGGTCAAAATTACTTTTGTGTGTATTCACCCCCTGCCACACACCTCAGCGGTGGCTAGCAGAATACTTAAATAAACAAATAAAATAAAAAAGGTACTTGACTCAGAGTGAGGGAAAACAGGCAGTGAAATACAAGTCTACCTGTATGACTGTCGAACGGAAAGGTCAAGTAGGTTCGCACGAAAGAAGTGATTCACTCGGGATCTAACCCCCCCACCTATTTCATTTCACCGGAGAATATATCCACATGGGGCACATTGATCAACCATTCCTTCTCAATCGGAAAGCTGGTTGGGGGAAGTAGAAACTGGTTGTGGGGCACGAGGTGACATGCATTTCCTCGCGAAGTGCTCTGGGCGCTTTTAATGCCGGAGGGAATTGAGCAAGAAAGGGCATCCCAAAGGGAGAACGCACCCTCGCCCATCTCTCAATTACGCCAGCGAAGTCCCGGCGCCTAGAACTTTTACAGCTCTCTGGATCCGATTCATTTTTTCCAATTCCCTCCGGGAGGCGATGCAGATTGGAATGGTGACACCCGTCGGGTGCGCATCCGGATACGAGAGGAAAGCCAAAGGGTGCGTGGGGACGGGGAGGGAGGAGCATAGGAGGAATGAGTGGTGTCCGCTACCTCTTTTTATGGGCACCACTGCCGGTTGCACCAATTAGCAGCAGCCAGCATGAGGACATTATTTAACTACAACTCATTGCGCGGAACGCGTCTGCATTACCAAGGGAGCCTTCAGTTAAATTCGTAACTACTGCATGAATAACCTCATTAGAGCAAGAATCGTGTCACTGTCGATACCTAAAAAATTATAACCAGTACCATAAAGGGAATGCATCAAATCTTGTTCGATAAGGGTTATTTAAAAACCTTGGCATATTTTTCACATCACGCACTACCTAATATTTTCCTTTTTTAAATATCTTGGTGCATTTTTCAGGATTATATTGTTCAACTGAGAATTTTCTATACAGAAAGCTGTTGGTGGTTTCTAATGTAACTTTGTTGGAATGACAGGCATTCGTAAAGTAAAAGCCCTAAGGTTTTTACAAGGTTTGGCAAAAGGGAAAGAAACGAGCCCTCTCACTGAAAGATTTCCTTAAAATAAGGTAAAAAAAATAGCTCTTTTAGATAAGGAAATACGGGAGCATTATTTTACTAAGAATTAACTTTGATTTGAAAAAGTTACAGAAAAATGATGTTTTCTCATATGCTTGTACGTAATCTACTAAATTAAACGCAAAGCAAATATACCATCATCGCGGAATAGGAGGTTAAAGCAGAAAGTTCCAAGTTTTTACTTAAAACTATTCTCTTTTGGTGAATACATCCAATTAAAATTCTCCCCTTGGGTGTTTCAGAGAGAAAATATTGCTTACATCGGATAAAATACATGACAACGTAAATATTTTAATCTGAGGCACAACCAACACACGATAAAATTGCGATAAAATATTACAGCATAATTATTAAAGTTGAAATATGTGATAAGATCAATAAATCTGTTTATCCCGTGGAATTGATTTTAAAAATGGCTGCTTATCACGTACTTTTTTTTAGATAATACTAAAACTATACTCGCTTTATTCTCCTCATTCTGGCATGAATTTTAGATATGCCAATTATTTCTCATTAAATTTACATTAACTGTCATGAAATGCATAATTTTTCGCATGGGCTTCCTTTAAACCACTCCTCCTTTGGCTGGATTTTCCTTTGAACGGAATTCCATTCATATTAGATTAAATGAAATTCATTTGAAGATAATATAAATTTCCAGATTAAATATATTGAGCAGATTTTGATCCCAATAACCGCTCATTCTTTAGTCTCGTTCAAGCCCTAATTCTCATCTTTCCTCCTCTCTCAAAAAATAAACAGCGTTGCAACAATACTGACAAGCGAAAATGAGAGACAATCAGTTAACTATAAAATATATCATCTCTGTAATAATTGATCTCTCAAGTACTCCGGTCGTAGATCGTAGACAACCAATTAGTATAAAACTTCGCTACCGTTGGTAGTAATCATGTTTCTAGTCTAGCCTAATCTACGAGGGTCATCCGGAAAGTAGTACCCGTTCGTGCCGCATGAAGTGCTGACGACGCGAGTAGCCGCTGGACGAGGTCAGATAGCTTCAGTGGCTTGTCTGCCTTCTCTGAGCCAAGTTGCGTGACGCTAGCGTTGCCTGTGTTGTTTCTGTGATTGTTTACAATGTTTAAAAAAATTGAGAACGCCGCCAGTTGTGAAGTGAGGGCAGTGATTAAATTCCTCAATGCAAGAAACGTTCGCCCATGTGATATTCATCGCCAATTAAAGGAGGTGTATGGAGACAATGTAATGGACGAGTCGTCTGTTCGGCGGTGGTGTCGCAACTTCAACATGGGGAGGGGGAACACACACGACGATGAGCGTTCGGGGAGACCGTCTGTCATTACAGACCAACTGGTGAGCTCAGTTGACGAATTCGTGAGGAACGATCGGCGCGTCACAATTGATGACATCTGTGAGCATTTTCCCAATGTTTCTCGAACAATTGTTCATGAAATTGTTAAACACCATCTGCATTATGCAAAAATTTGTGCAAGATGGGTCCCTCGCGTATCTCAATGAGCTGGCGGCGAAGGACTATGCAGCAGGAATACAGAAACTTGTCACACGTTATGACAAATGCCTTAATTTGCTTGGAGATTATGTTGAGAAGTAGTTTAAAGTATCCTCTTTCAAATAAAATTTTTTATGTTTGTTAATATTTACTTTTGTGTCTTTATTTCACGAACGGGTACTACTTTCCGGATGACCCTCGTAATAACGTAGCCCTACTTATTGAGGGCTACGTTATTTTTTATTCGTTTGTTCATCATTTTACCTTATAGGTGCGTACACTTTCCGGGACGGTAGTGACGCGGAAAAAGTAACAATATTTTAAGGCTTATGTTCAAGGACGAAATGTAACATCGGTATATGCAAAACATAAACAGAATAAAAGAATAGGACTTAAACCCTGTACTTCAGGATTGGGAAAGTTAAAAGTGGGTGTTTCGTAATAATATATGTTTTGATTCCTTCATTTTCCTTTCTTCCTATTTGCCCTATGAGTACGGATGCAGCAACTTCAAATAATTTTGAATCCGGCCGCTTATTTTCACAAAGCCGTCTGCCTGTCTGTTGTTCGAAAATTTCGTGGAGCTTTACCATATAATATAAGAAGTTGTACCGCGATGTTTCCGTTCACCAAAAAACTTTGTTTTCACCAATAACGGCCTATTCTTCTGGAGATAAATTTGAGAGTGTAATTATTTTATAGCTAAAGCCGCGACTACCACGAATGTTCTCTTAACAAGCAATCCAGTGAAGGGCAATACTGCCACCCAATAGGAGTTCGATAATTCATTTTAAATCCTTGGTCATAGGCATGACCTTGCGAGTCGGATTTGAGTCACCTAATGTATAAGCTTTGTGCACACTCACGCCTGCTTTGAACCGTTGCAACCACGGACGAAAATCGTTCACATTCATAATGCCATCACCATATGTCTTACTCTTGACGATGGATTACAAGATCGTTAAACCACGAAAGCGGAAAAATCGGATGACTCCGCTTGAAAAATACAAGCAATAAAATGCATCATGATGAGTAATGGAAACGCTTCTCTAGCAGCAGCTATGTAAACCCTTTGTATTGCACGGTGCAGTCATCTTTATCATGTATTTGTGCAAAGTACCCGATTGTTATAAGCTCAAATACTTATTTATACCATCTACGTGCCCCAAAAGTAAGTGGGTGACTTTAGAACTTGAAACATTCTCGAATATCAGGGCAATTAAACTCATATTCAGGGGGAAGGAGCTTATAAAAATTTGGGGAAACTGACTGAACCAAATCAAATCAGATTTTAATCAAAATTTTACGTAAGCAAAAATTAACAGCTCAGCGAATTATTTTTTATTCCATTCGTGAATTGGTTATACACACCAAAGCTCGCTAATCACGAAATCGACATCAAAAAGACCAATCAGCATTTTTCATTGCTAGCCATCAGTTAGCTCACTAGATCACGCGAAACCCATCAAAATCATGTAAATGTACATAGTGGCTATTTCCGACTAATAGATTGTTGACATATTCAGAATCAAATGACATTCGAGAAACACCAGTACCATATCCCCTTCCTTCATTTTCCGAGCTATTTTCGCCCGCGAAAGATGACGTTCGGCCATAAGTGATTTACTGGTGCGGACACTGCCAATAAAAACGAACAACCGAGATGCGATCCCGGACGACCGTATTACGGGCCGAAGGAATCCGAGCGTGTAATAAAAAGGGCAGGGACCAGACGGAAAGAGTCTCCACCCCCGTCCGCCCTTCCCGACGGTCGTGCGTGCCCGACGGATAGCCTCCTTGACAATCGCAATCTGCCGCTCGATGCGCCATTGTTTAGCGTTGTTTGAGGGAAATCCATCGCGCGTTATTCTATGGAGCTAACGATGAATCTCGGAAGGAGACAGGAGTCTGCGTTCGCGTAGTTTATGATGAGATAATAAGAGAGGGAGGGGGAGACGTCAGGTGGCTGCACGGCGGAGGACAATGACTACATTCGTCTCAATAGGGTTAATTGAGAGGAACGAGCGGAATCCCTGGAGCAAAGCAAACATTGTTTTTTTAGGAAGATGGGGTATTGCACGGACTGATGCAAAACGATGCATCTCATGGAATGGAGTCACGATTAAGAAACTTTTCAAAGATCATTTCTTCCAACTAAATTTTGTCTTCGTTTCCCTAACGTTTTCAGGGTTCATTCTCGAGTGGAAAAATCGACATAGAACGAAATTGGACTCGAAATTTGTTCCTTTTTCTCCTACTTAATTTTGAAAAAACGAGAGTTATGTCATTTTGTAAAATTAAATGGCTCAATTAAAGCTGTCAATTCATATTAACACGCAGTGCAACCCGGAGGAGCCGGCGACATTCAGGTCAGATGACCGACACCAGCTGGACCACAGGCTACTTCCCTGAGAAAAGGTTATTTCGTGGTCTCCTCCCGTGGAATGGATGGCAAAACGAGTCACTGTCCTCCTTGCGTGATTTCTAAACGACCGAAATAGATAAATTCATTCGTGAGTTAATTGCCTGTTATGTTCGAGTGACATGTATATGTGCCCTACGACCACTCTTCGTCGTGCTCCTGAAAGCAAGACTGGTGCTCTCCCGGTCTTTGATCCGGAACACACTAGACAGAATCCAAAGCCAGCATTCAAACAATGTTTTCGTAGTGAAATATAGTTCTCGAATGAGAGTTCTACACGACAATTTAAATAACAAAATGATTTTAGCACTCATTCATTAATTCAAAGACTGAGATAACCTAAAATTATCCGGAGATATTAAATGCCGTATAGATGCCGTAAAACTTTGATTTTTATACTTTTATCTGCTAAATAAAATGCATTAATATAAATTCCTTCACATGTTCCGTAGGGTTAAATTTATTGGCTTACGGTATTAACTATCCCTACACTGTCGGGAAAAATCCACCCTTATTTCCAAATGTATACTTTTAATTTCTGGAGCATCCAGTTTACGATCATCTATAAAATGTATTGAGCAATTTAATTCAAGACCTACAACCTTAGCAGATGTACTGGAGTTATTATCGATACACCTGGCTCAATAAGAAGTTTCTAATACTAGGTCTCTCTTTAAAAGCACTTGGCTGATGTCATTAAAGAAATTGAAGCGAGAAAATATAAGACCTACTACGTATAACCGTTCATGTGGTGCTAAGGCCACCACTTTGCAAGATTTTAAAGACTTTGAAATCCAAGGGTTAAAATGCTTTAAAACAGAACAAAATCGGAAAAAGCATCAATTCTTGAAGTGAATAAATTAACTTAAAAAAATAAAACTGTTCACGACCGATAAAAGTGCCTGTCTTACCATTGAATACAAACCCTGTTAGTTCTAATTGACATTCAAAGAAGTATCAGTAAACAAGAAAAAAATGAGCTTCTTCCCAACGATAATTATGTATTATGGGTAGTTAAACGTACAAAGAAAAAATAGTTCTCGGCTTTTGTAACTAATACATATTTTTATGCTGTTAGAAGCTACCTCTGCAAAACGTAAACCCCCACATTATTTTCATTACGTAATCTTTTGCTCTAGCTTCTCTTCATTTCGATCTTTCTAACGAGGTTCAAAATGTTTCTTTTCCTCCTCCGTCTTCTCCACTCAACTGCGTTTCCCTGTCTCATTTCGCCCTTTGTTCCCTCCCCCTGCCCCTTTCGTAATTCCACCCTTTCCCTTTCCACTCTGCCTTTCCACATTCCCGTTCTACTTCTCTAATTCTATTGTCTCTTTACTTGAATTCTTCTCTACCTATTCTTCTGTACCTCTTCACAATTCTCTCCATTCACTCAAAGATATACGCCACAGTAATCAACCCGAAGTTTGGTTTGTTAAATAAGGATAAAGCTCCCCCATTATGAAGAGTAAAGCTCACAAATCAGGGTAAGGAGCAGCGGTTTTTTTTGCGCCGGCATTGGTTTCCAATGAGGATCTGTCACCCGCAAAAATCCCAAAGGTGATGGTGCTCAGAATAAGAACACGGATAAATGTTTTCACATGTATATCTTTACACCTGACAGTGATAACTATTATTCTTTATAAAATCAGTCTAAAAAAATTACTTTGAAGGGAACCGTACCGAGGATCTTCAGCTTACCAATCCAATGCCTTAACCCTTAATGTGGATTTAACCCGGGAGCTATCTACATCTACATAATACCCCGCAAGCCGCCGCAAGGGCGTGTGGCAGGGGGGAAATCTAGCTATCCAGACTTCGAAATCATTAACTCATACTTTTTGGTAAATTTTCCCCGCTGAACACCGCGTTTTTCCTTCACGTTTGCGCATGCATTTAATGATTCCCTCCAGCTGAGTGCCGCCTGGCTCCCGAATCGTATTCCCCTACCTCGATCGGTTTAGGACCGAGTGGATTCTCGCGCGGCCGGGCGGCGAAGACGGCACCTGGGGACCCCCGGGGGGGAGATGGGAGGAAGGAGACCGGAGGAGGTAGGCTGTGAGGGGACGTTCCCCCACCCCTGGTGAGAGGTAGATTTGAGAGGGAGGAATGGGAGAAGCGGGGAGAGATGGGCATTTCGCATTTCTCGCCTTTCGGGCACGATTTTCGGGGACGAGCGGAGGAGGAGTAACCGAATCTGCTGGAGACGCACTCATCAATAATGCATAGGAAACGTCGTGGGAGAGCCACGCAAAGGAAGTGGAAGGAGGGGAAGGAGGGCGGTCCGAACTTTTGAAGACCCCCCTCCCTTTGATCCTCCCCTAATTCCTCTTCCCACTATATCTCTCTCTAATGAATGAATGAATGGATACGGCTCCGTTTTATTCAGCTGTATTTTAATGCTCCGAAGGGGTCTCTTGTCACATTTTTGCGAACGTCCACTTTTTATATTTTTAATGGGCTCGGCTCGCCAGGAGGGAGGTAGTCTTCTCCCATCTCCGTGGTTAGTGATTTAAATGGAGGCATTCGTCGCATCAGGGTCGTAGAATCTCGTCCTACGTGTTTTTGTGCTTTCTTTAGGGACTCTTCGAAGTTTTATTTTTGTTGTGTCACGGTCCTTTTTTCCTGGGGGATAACGCGGAAGCATAAACGCGGACCTGAAACACCAGTACACGCAAGCAATGTATTTTACGCTTTACCTAACTCAATGAGACGTTAAACATAGAAGGGTGTTGCCGGCATACCTTTGGAACAAAAGCTGGCCCGTTAGCATAGACTTTTAAACGCAGGATGACACCAATATATTATATATAATTCTGAAGACGACAGCCGTGCTGTCGAAACGTCAAATAACATATTGTGAGTGTCCTTTCTATGTGTCTCTATATTCTACAAATCTACATCCGTGTTTTTATATATTTGTGCGTCGCCGAAGAGCGTTCCCTTTCGAAGATACAGGGTTCGTCCGGAAAATAAGTGTACTGAGCTCAGGAAAAAAAATGTATTACACTTTTACATATCTTAAGCTAATATTCCTCAAAATAGGACCCTTGTGAGGCGATACACTTGTTCCAGCGGCGTTCCCATTCCTGGAACGCTCCCGCGAAGGCATCATCGGGAACCTCTCGAAGACTCGTCGTCGACCTCTTTTCTGCCCTCCACGAACATCTTGTGCCACCGAAAGATCATGTTTCTGGACATGGCTGACTCCCCGTAAGCCTGGTTAATCATACCGACAGTTTCGGTAGACGATTTCCCAAGCTTTACCGCAAATTTGATGGAATAACGCTGCTCCAAAAACTTCGGCATCGCGTTCCGTGACGTGGGTCGAGCGTGGAGGTTCGCGTTAACAGAGCTCCTCACTACACCACAGCTCAGAGCCGACTGCCTTTTTCAGCGTCGCTTGCCAACATACCCCCTCCAATCGCAGCCCGTCAGAGCGGTGCTGGGCGCGCCTGGAGCGGCGCGCCCAGCCCAGGAGTCAGTACACTTATTTTCCGGACGAACCCTGTATATATATATATATATATATATATATATATCTATATATATATATATATATATATATATATATATAGTACAATACACAGTAACACACAATATAGAAACACAAAAAAAGAAGAACACTCACACGTTATTTCTTGATATTTCGACGGAAACAATCCGTCTTCCTCTGAAGATATATATCTTCAGAGGAAGACGGATTGTTTCCGTCGAAATATCAAGAAATAACGTGTGAGTGTTCTTCTTTTTTTGTGTTTCTATATTGTGTGTTACTGTGTATTGTACTATTCGGCACTTCTGTGTTACGTCTACGAAAGCATATATATATATATATATATATATATATATATATATATATATATATATATATTTATATATATATATATATATAAATACATACACACACATATATTTTTATATATATAAACACAGATGTAGATTTTTTAAACAGAAACTCAAAGAAAGGACACTCACATATGTAGTTTTGGCGTTTCGACGGCTCGACCGTCGTCATCAGATTCTGAGAGCTTTTAAACAGTGGAAATATATTTAGCACGATCAAAATGTCTTACATTGGTTACCTTCCCCGAGAAATTTCACCGAAACATCCGAACACGTTGGTGTGGGGAGGCGCTAAATGAATCACGGATCAAGGGATGGATTCCATTTCTAATGATAGATTTTTCACTCGTGAGAGATATCGCCTGGAAGCAGGCGGCTAATGGTGGAATTTCTCTGAAATTTAGTAAGCATCGAGCACGTTGGCAGCCACCCTGTAGCCAATTAGCACAGCTGCGATTCAAGGGATCGCCCACGCGTGGACCAACCCAACTCTTCCGCGAACGATGAGAAGTCCGACTGTGACGGAAACAAGGAAAACCGTTGGCCTAATATAATAACGGTGTATCCCGCGGTGGGAAACAGATTTTTACTTCAAAACTGTAAGCCATGAGAATTGTAGGTTATGTAGCCCACCTACCTATGAACCTAAAAGGCGCTAAGCGATTACTCTAAACACTGATCCTTCCATATTAGCTCTTTACTTGAAAGTTGAAACATCCCCTATAGAGATTCATTCCGAGCGATTGAATTAAGTTTCCCTTAGAGTACTACTATCTGAGTGACGCAAAAGACAGCTAACAGTACAAAAAAAACAAGAATAAAACATGAAAATATAACTCTTTAAAGTGAATATCCTACACATTACTACCGACTTCTGTACCTAGCACAGTGCTTTATTGATTACCGCACTTGCCTCTTTATGACGTTCAAATCGCCAGAGAAATAATATTCTATAATTAATCGTAGATATATTATTTTGACTTAAATACATTATTTATTTATCAGGATAAATAACACTTCACGTTTACATGATTCATAAATATATTATCAAAAGTTGCAATTTTGAGCAATACATTATAATGGTGTGGTAAACTAATGGCCCAAACATTTTTTTATACCTAAGCATGAGGATCTTTAGGTATAACAGGCGGAAGAAGGAACGATTTTAGCTCTAATTTCGATACGGACCTTATATTAATTTTTTGCACTCCATATTCAGTAGGGTACACCTAAAATCTTCGCTGGAAAATCCGACACAACTAGGGAGAAATATTTGCTATAAACCCGTTATGGTAACTCTGGTGTGAACGCTGCTTGAACTCGTAAACAATAGGGCGAATAGGAATCGCAACAGAAATTCAACGGGACGGCTACTCTACATTTCATACATTTGATCGTTTAATGATAGACTGTGTCAAATGTGACGATCGTTTAACGAATAAGCATAAAATGCCGTTATGTTTCTTCATACTTCCCCTCCCCCCTCCCGATTGAGAGCCAAACTAAATGCCTGGGGGGGTTGCGTTCATTTTTAAAACCTACAATAGCTTTCCTTCGCCACTTCGAACGCCGAAATTTTCATTCGGGGAAAAAAACCTTGGGCACGACCGCTGCTAATGGGCGACACCATCCGTTTCTCTGGACAGAAGTGCGACTGGGGAAAGAAATTCGAGAGGCCGATGCCTCTGAAGGATGAGAGGAGGAAGGAGGGGAGGAGGAGGGGTTAGTAGAGAGGAAGGCGATCACGCGGTAAGGCGGCAAGGGAAGGGCAAACCGATAACTTCTATTGGAGCGAAATTGAGATCATCAGCTCAACGTTTACTTTCGATCCTCTGCCAACACGCTCGGGAAATGGTCAAGAGGAGGAAACCGAGAGAGGAGAGAGTGAGTGGGAGGAGAGACGGAAACGGCGAGAATTTCGGAGGATAAGGCTTTTAATGGTTCCCTCGGGGTCGTTCGAGACTTCGTGCATCGCCGAAAGAAGCAACGCTGAAGAGCCAAGCGCTGGGCAGCGAAAGAGAAAACCGGCAAGGAGCCGGTGGAACCAAGGAAGTGGGTCGATCGGGCATGCTGGGGGCAAAGGGAAGGCTGAGAGAGAGGGCTGGGCAAGGAAAGGAGGCATGTGTGTGTGTGTTGTGATGGGATAAGAGGGGGGTTTATGGGCAGTCTCCGAACGTGAAGGCTGCAGGGAATCGGCAGCAGATCGGGAGCGGAGACGACGCCAGGGGCGAGGGACGGACGAGGATCGAGGGAAGGGAGAGAGTGAGTGGAGGAAGGTGGTGGTGGTGGTCCACGCTGAGGAGAGAGTTAGGTGTGTGTCTGAAGGAGACAGTCGGGGAAGGGGGATGGAGAGAGGATGGAAAGAGAAATGGAGAGAGAGGGGAGGAAGTAGCGAAGAGGAATTCTGGGGAGGAAGTGGCGACGAGGAATTCTGGAGCGGGTGAGGGCGGCGGGCGACGGTTCCCGTGATAACGATGGCAATCATTGGCACACGCTGACGTCAGAACGGAGGGGCTGGAGGGGACGAGGAAAGGATGCTCCACGGAGCGGCGGGAGGCGGTCGTCATTTGTCTTCATCAGCGCCGCCCTCTTGGACGCCTCCTCCTACTTCTCTCCTCCGGAGACCCCTTGCTCCGCCGCCCTTCGCGGAGCCCTATCCTCCCTTCTCCTCCTCATCTCCAGACCGGGCGTCCTCTCCACGGAACGAAGGGACGGACGGACGGCTTGGGGAGGCCCGGGGGCAGGGGAGGGGGGCCGATGGGGTGGTGGCGGGGAGGAGGCAGCAACGATGAAGGGGCGAGCGGGAGAGGGGCGGGGAGGTGTGAGCGGGGGACATGCGAGAGGGACGCGTCAGGGTCGAATTCCTACGGCACGATGGGAAAAAGGATGAGGGAATGGGGGAATTATAAAAAAATACATCTGTGAAGTTGTCATTGTCCTTTCATTGTGTAGAGATCGTCACCAGTTACCACAGTAAAAATAGTATTCATGACGAGACAGTATCATATTCTGTGATATTGTTCGCCATCTAATCGTGAAAAAAATTGTTTCGAAAAGTCTGCATTCGTAAATGAAAGCAGTACTACGGAACAGGACTGTTTCTATAAATACTTTAGTTAAATTTAAAAATGAAATAATGTTGCAAGCGAAGGAACGTATAGCAGAAATGTCTAAATAGTTTCTCTGGAGAACATTTTTAATGAAGTTTAATCTGTTAATACGTACACACTTAATAAATTGTACTACTGTTTTAATTTAGTCCATCCTCTCTGATTGTGAGCAAAATTTGTTGCGATGGCAAAAAATATTTTTTAAAGTGTATTTTTACCCGAAGGATGTTATTTCCATAAGTATTCTTCTCGATCTGGCTTTGATCAATCGATAGCCAATTAAAAAATCTGTTTAACAAGTAAGACAGAGTAAAGAAAAGTTTTCTTTTTGAAGGACCTGAAAATTTAAATAACTAATTTCGCTAAATTTTTATCCTAATTAAAAAAATAACATTGAAACATTAGAATTAGTAATACGTATAATAAATTCAATATAATAACAATATATATATTAGTTATATATATATATATATATATATATATATATATATATATATATATAACTGAAAATTGCCAAATATCAATTGTAATCTACCTGCTATTATAATATAAAAAAGCGAGTAGCGAAAATTTAGCACATATTAGGCAAAACTTAATTTTGATATCTTTCTCCTTAGTGTTCGTCCAAACTCATTCCTTTACGAAAAAATGTTAGAAATATATTAATTAAAAATATTGAAATTTTTTTTAGTTGATACTTTCATTTATCAGCGCCGTCATGTCGAAATGCTGAAGCAACCATATTCTTCCACAGCTATTCATTCATCTGTCAACTCCCGAAAGAAATGATTTTTTTACACGCTATTTTTTCCTTTCCATCTTTCTTTTGGATCGCTGCCACTCAGCTTGCACCTGCCTAACAAAATGTCTGACTTTTTCAGAGCCTGCCGGGAACCTTCTTAAGTCCTGTCGCCTGGCGAAAAACGCGTGGCACGCATGCTTTGTTATCGGTACAAGGAATAAAAAAAGGCTAGTGGCACGTAGAGTGGAAAAATTGGAGGAGAGAATACGTTTTATTTCACCTCCCCAAAGCTTAGCGAAAGGTTGGAGAGGACAATCTATGTGAGAGAGGGCGGGCGAGCGCTGTTCCTTGACACGGCCCGATACTTATGAGGATAACCTGAACGTTCTTCGCTCATTATTCCCCTTGCCTAATGTACATCGCAAGCACATAGCAATGAAAATACTCAATGAAATTCTATCGAAGTCATAAATGAATACTTGCGTTTTACAATGGAAACATCAGTTACATCACATTTTACACCCTTTATTACAATAGCAGATTGAACCACCACATTGGATAAAATAAGACAGATAAACGCCATCACTGACAGATTCAAGTACTCGCTATTCCCTTGCAAGACACACAATTGTTGCAAAATCAAATCTAAACAGTCCTACAATTCAAATTTGAAACTAAATGCTCCACACAAACACTACCATTATTGCTAAATGTAGGTAGGAATTTGTTTGAAAGTTTACCACTGTTTATGTATAAGTGAAAATATACTAATATACATGCATATATATGCGTAAAGGGTCGGTTCCCTTGGACCCCATGCTACCGTGCCCTTGTGGCAGCTGACGAAGTATTGTGAGATGCAGATGATATCACACATCTCTTGGAGTGGTATTGGCAAAATATTGCTCGTCAATAACACGGCATTCCTCGTGAATGACATCAGATCCTCCCTGCGTCCACACAATTGAGCCATCTTCGCTTGAATTTCGAATTTGGGTCGCCCTCGTGCCGGGAAAGGGGGGATCACGAAATTGAGGAGTAAAGCATCAAGAGGCTGTCCGTTCGACCAGTAAGTGGACCAAAAATGTAAATAATGCAATCCCGAGATGAAACGAAACGTTAAACACGCTACAGCATGTCTCTGACGAGCGCAAATTATGATTAATGAACGGGGATTTCGACGAAACAAATAAGCCATAAGTTGAGGCGTTTAACATTTCCGAGCAATTAAAGTTTATGATACGAGGAAAACAAAAACGTTTAAGGCAAAGCTGACAAGTGTGAGTGGAGATGATATATGACCCCCTAAACCCCATGCCCCCTAATGGGTCGCGGAAATCTTCGCGGAGGGGGATGATTTGAGCTTCTTCGGAACTTCTTCTCATATCCCACGAGCCCCAGGCTCCTTCAACAGTCCGAGAGTAGTGAGTACGCTTCCGCCCTTACTTTACAATCGCGTCCGTCTACTAGGGACTGGATCGCATTCATTCCACTCTTAACCCCAGGGGGGACCTCCCACGGAGGCGAGAAGGTCACCACTCCTCCAGACCCCTTGAATGACCTATTTCCGTGGACACCCGTCAGATTCATTACTCTCCCGTCTTCTTTATTACCATTTTTTTCCTGCTCATTTTATTACCCCACACGCAGGCTTGGGTAGAAATGTTTTGCCTTAGCCAGCCAGCAACGCAGTTTTAGCTAACGAACAAAAAAGTTACTATTCCCCTCCTACGATTGGTTGACGTTTGACCTAACCCAGCGCATACACTTAGCCCTGCGGAGATTTAATTATCTCCACAATATGCGCTTGCTTTGTATTTCAAGGGGCTCCTGAAAACGTTCACTGCGGAGGAGGAAGGCCTGTCATGGCTGGGACGTGAAACCATAAGGATTTTCTTTCCTTGCATGATTTAAATCGCTGTAATTCCCGGCAGTGATTAGTAGAGAGAAATTCCAGACTTCTCTAGCGTCTTCATCGTGGCGTCAAGTCTTTCCTGGGCGCATTACTTTTCCGCTAAGGTCTCGCAAAAGTGATTAAGTCGAAAAGTTTTCCTTGTTGGAGGTTGTCTTGAGTCAATCAAAGTGAAACGCGCGCACCTTGAGATGCTTTCGACTATTCCTCTGGCGCTTTAGGGATGACAGTAAAAAAATGCAGGCAACAGCCGGATACAAGGAGTGGTGCTTGACGTTTTTGGCTGCCGATGAAATCTTTTAGGATGAGTCTAATTTGAGGGCGGAATAGCGGGTGTTTCGTAAACACGAATTTTTATGTCATCCACAGAGAATCAAAAAGAAAAGTGGCTCCTAATTTTGTTGGATGCATCAAATGTAATTTATACCATTGCCAATTATTTATTATGGTTAAGGGCCCAACAACTTTCTTAAACAAGGGAAAATTTCATTATGTAAGGGAAAATTCTTTAAAAGGTCAGGTAAAAATTGGAATAAAATTAAGATTTTTAGTTCATTTTTATAAAATTGCAAATAATTAATCAAATTAAAACAAATATTCAGATTGAATAAGCATTGTTCATAATAAACCAACCGTTAATCAATCAATTAATATTGTAATGCTTAATACATTGTGCATAGAAGTCTTTATATAATAATACGTATTTAAAACTAAGCGGAACGGAGCGACATTATAGGGGAAATGTAATATATTATTTCTGTAAGGTATACAGTTATTCAACGCCGAAGGGAATTCCCACGGTTTGATGAATAGAATTAAACAGAAAAACCCTATCATAAAAATTTAAATGAGTAAATATAAAATATTACTAACTTGGAATGGCCAAGTTTCCTGAATTGATGTTTCGCATGAAAATTTTGAAATACGAAAATCATTTGAAATAGCATGAATCAACTCTATTACAAGAAATACCAGCCTTTCAACCAACGCTTGCGATTGAAAAGAAACGAAGTTCGTTCACTCAGTAAATCCTAAAACGCATTGATCAAGTAGTTTCCACATTTAGTTTCATTTGCTACTTTCGAATTAATAGAAATCAGATCCCATTGCCTTATCACTAATGAGGGGACTTGGAAAAAATGTAATCGGAAGCAATATGGCATATATATATATATATATATATATATATATATATATATATATATATATATATATATATATATATATATATATATATCCATTCCAATCGGTGAAGGAGTTCCGAGAGAATTAGTGCGAGATGGAATTCCAATGCAACGGTCCGCGACGCCACGAGGGGTCAATCTCATCGATCGTGAATTATGATTGGTCACCCGGGGGCACCAATGGCATCATCAGTCACTCCTGTGGAACAGCATTCGACCTTTCAGTTCCACGCCGGCTTCCTCTTGCCCTCCTCACTCCCTGGACATTGTGACAAACTGCATTTTTGAATTCCGGACTTCGGAACCAGAGCGAGTTGAGTTGATTTAGTTTGTCACCTGAATGCATTACGCCGGCCGTGCAAGCACACCGCAGGGACACGCAAGAGAGAGGGAGATGGAGAGGAAGCAGGGATTACCTTGCGCTGCTAGCCCCCAACAGTGACTGATTCCTGGTTAAACTTCAGTCGCCCCGTTTAGTCATTACGCTATGACCCATCCATCATATTCGTCGTCCGAATCACTGTAAATTATGAACTTTTTATCAACCATTAACCAAAATTTAAATATTAATTAACGACTCGGGCTAATTTTGCGGATATGATAAAAGCTTGTGCTTGTACCTAGGCAATTAAATGATGATTATTCATAGATAGGAGTAAAAAAAATGCTTGAATTAAAATTTTATGCGGTGTTTTGCGCAGAAATTAAGTATTAATCTCTTTATTTTCCGACGAAAACTCAATCAACGGTAATATACTATACACTATCCTGTTTCTCTATTTCGCATCCCCCAGCTGTAATTTTTGAAATTTCTCGCAAAAATATGAAACGTGGAATGGCGATTACATAGTATCTCTTGATGAGTAAAAATTTTTCTGAGTATTATTATTATTATTCTTTTATTGTTATTGTTAAAAATACACATGTGCTGATAGACATTGTCAGGTGGCACACAAGTCCCAAATAATCGCAAAAGATAATAGATAAAATCAGACTTCAAAACACAAATATCTTTAACAAAACAAGCGAATCCCCATCCCATTTACAACCATTAATCAGCAAGAAAAAAAGATAAATTAAAAAAATTAAGCTATTACATATAATACAATACACCACTCATCAACCAAATTATTACATATATACCTTACATATATTCTTAATAGTATACACTCTGTTAGGAAAGGGCTCGAATATTTTTGCAGGTAAGGTGTTCCAATCAACAATTGTTCTATTTAGAAAAGAAAATTTTTTTTATTTGTTCTCATTCGGCATTTTACCTTAAATTTGTGATCATTTCTGCCTATTAAATTTGGGTACCCCGCCTCCTTCCTAAGATCTGTCCAGGCTTTCTCCCCCTTCAGAATGCGGAACATTCCACAAAGTCTGCTTACTTTCCTTCTAGTTTGTAGAGGTTCCCAGCCCAGCGTTTCTAGCATGTCAGACACACTCTCCATCCTCCTATGCTTCCCCAGTACATATCGGGCAGCCTTTCTTTGCACCTTTTCCAGTTTTTTAAATATGACCTTCTTCATGAGGGTCCCATACCAGAGAAGCGCACTCTAAAATTGGTCTTACTAGGGTCTGATACGCCTTCTCCTTGGTTGCTCTAATGCTCCTTTTGAGGTTTCTCATCACCCAATGAAGAGTTTTGAAAGCTTTCTTAAAGATGTACTCCACATTTAGCCCCCACCCTAGGTCCTTAGTTAAATATACACCTAAGTATTTGCAAGTATCACTTCTAGGAATAACATTTTCTGAGAATTTATATTCCCTATTGTTTTCATTTACCTTGTTGCTAAAAGTGGTGCATTTGCATTTGCTAACATTAATATCCATCCCATTTTTTGTCACCCAATCCGCCATTATATTAATGTCCCTTTTGAAGTTTTTCACGGTCTCTGTCATTTTCGACTTTCCTGTAGACAATACAGTCGTCTGCAAAAAGTCTTATCAGAGAACTAATATTTACTGGGAGATCATTTATATATATTAAAAACAAGAGCGGGCCAAGTACGCTTCCTTGTGGGACTCCCGATGTTACCCTGGTTTTTTCAGAATACAATTCTCCTAATTTGACCCTTTGTGTTCGACCTTCCATGAAATTTTTGACCCAAGAGATTACTCTTCCATCTGTGTGTAGTGGCAATTGGCCTATCTTAAGCATTAAGCGATCGTGGTCAAATTTGTCAAAGGCTTTTGACAGGTCGACTATTATAGCATCCACTTCTATTCCCGCATCCATAGAGTCGAATATTTCTTTCTTCTATTAAAACCAGCCGCGGTAGGTTTTCGCCCGACTGTTACAAGTATTGTTATACTTCTAAGCACCGCCTCATACCAAACTAATGAACGTTATACTTACATGTACCTACGGAAATAAACCATTGCTAAACTCCTAAATCGTAGCTTCTATTATTCCGTCCAACATTCCCAGTTCTTTCTAGCAACAATTTCGCTTACTCATTATTCTTCACTGTCACAGTCAACAACACTCCCATATGCCCTGAATTCTTCTTCGAAACTATTTCATCTCAGTAATATCAGAGTAGAATAAAATAAATAAAAAATAAGCGGGTTTTTTTCTGTTCTCACTTAATACATAACGATTGAGAGATTTAAAAGCGACGAAATCCACGACGAAAGTAAATTATTTATTGATTAAGACAACGGAAAATTGATATTTTAAAAGTACTTATATATTTTCCCATTTTCAGGTTTCCATTGTACGGAAATAAATTAGGTTTTCCCTTTTATGATACGTTTCAAAATGTTGCTATTTTATATACGTAATTATATACCTTTTGTTTGCGTCCAAAAAGACACTGCTTATTTTCGTTCCGCAAATTTCAATGCTATTTAGTTACTGCTTTTGAAAGAAAAATACGATTTAATGCTGTTTATTATTACTCCAAATTGTAATTTACAGCACCAAGATATCTCAAGTACCAAGAATATGGATCTATATATAACAATTTCATGTAAAAGAGAATGAAAAATAGATTGCTGATGCTATTTTATTTTCATGAAATATTATATTTACACTACCATGAATGCCGAATTATTTACCTTTAAATAACAGACGGTGATGGGTTCAAAATATACTCCTTATTTCCATAACTATTCAAGATTTAAAGCTACTAGCTGCCGGTCACATGCTTATTATGCTCCTGAATACTCTATCGTGTCCCTAAACTCCCACGGGATAAATCCTATTATCTCAGCACTTACGCAATTACTACTTTTGCTGCAAAAACGTTCATACTCTTAATTTGCGCGGCAAGGAGGGGGAATAAGTAGTAGTAGTTTTGAGGGGAGGCGACCGACAGCTAAAGTCATTTGCGCCATAGGAGATGGACAGGAAAGGATGAAGAGTGGAGAGAAACCCGGCGTCGGCATTAGCCTACTCTTTACGAAAGGCGCCAAGGAGTCCGCAGTTTATCGTCCCATCCGACGGACGGCGTACTCACTCGAAGTGCCCTCCACAAAGCACCTCAAGTAGGGATCGAGATACCTCTGAAAAATATTCAACACCGCCGGGATTTGAACCCGCGCCCTCAGGGTGGGAAGCCAGTACGTTAGCCCCTTCACCATCTCGATCGAGGGGGAATAAGAAATGGAGTGCCTGAAGATGGAAAAATTAAAGAGCTACAAACATGTGTTAGACAGCGAGAAATATTTTTATTAAAGCTCATCCTCTCGCAGAATTTCATTCTTATGGGTGTTGTCGGTCTTATATTTCTGTTGCAACGCAACCAGACGTTACGTGATGGTGAGTCACCAATTCTTCACGAAGTACATAATTGAGTTGTTAGCGGCTCGGCATGATTCCCGAACTGGATTCTCAGCGCCCGAGGGACCTTCACTTCTCATTAAGAAAGGTTTTTAAAGTTCTAAAAACTCTAAGTCGTCTGATTGGCGGAGTCTGATGCTCTTTTGGAACCTAATAGAAGTTCTAAAACAGAAATAAATGCACAAAAATGTTTTGTAAATGCCGCTAAATAGAAATTTAGAGATCAACCCGGGATTTTATAATTGATAAGCGCCAATAACACAATGTTGCAAGATACATTAGATTCTACACATGCGGAATCATTTTTATGATATTCCGCCAAACGATACGCGATAATAAAGCCTTTAAATCCGGTTGATTTTAAGTAATGGGACATCTACATAATAGTTGGTTTTCACGTCTACCTTTTCATCATGTAAATATCAAAAGAATCTCGCAAGATAGCAGGCGCGTCCGTGGTTAAAGTCTAGGAATGGTAAATATAAATGCAGAATTGAATCCAGAGTGGGAAATTTCAAGCTGATTCTATTCCATATCTTTCAAATGCAAAGGAACTTTCCTAGGTCTACCTATTATCTACTTATGGTCGTGCGAACGGAAACTCTACAAATTAATAGCATTTAAACCTCAATTGTGAATGCAGCCAAACTAAATTCCTAAAACCAACACCAATGCAGCGTCAATCCTTTCAACTGTGGATCACTCGCCCAGTTCGAAGAACAAGGTATCGAATCGGACTGCTCTACACTGACTCCTCTCATCATTCAAGAATTAAAACCTCTTGAATTAAAATGAATAAAAAATTTCCAAACTCCATTCATTCAAACAGTCGGTTTCGAAAAAAATTTTCACGACGAGTAAGCAGAAAATATATACGCCCCGAAATATTCTCACCACTATGTTAAGCGGGGAGGCGAAATCGAAGCACTATTGGATTGACGAGGGATGGTGGAAAACCAGAGTTTTGCACCGGCAGAAGGGAGATAGAAATTCTTCGAATTTCCTCGCAGGCATTCATTCAGTTCCTCGCGCTGGAAGCGAAGAGCGGAAACCTGACGTATAAAATTATGTTTCCGCCGCAGCCCCACGCTCCCCGGGTCCCACGCCCGGGAAAAAGTTTCGAAACCGGGCAATGGAGAGCCTTCCTCCTTCCCCTCCTCCGCCTGGAGCGGCGGGCGAAGGGAAGTGGCAGGTGGGACGGTGAAGTGAGCATTAGTACGCCTCTTATCGCCCTAGCCTCCCACTACCACTCCATCGGACTCTCTCGGGACACTCGACTCCTCCGAAAAACGTGACGCGCCAATTTGGTGTGCGAAAACGTTCCGGCGAAGGAGGCGAGCCGGGGGAGGACGAGAAGATAGATTCTCCGACGCCGAGTCACGTCGCGGCCGCGGACTGCAATTGCATTCCCCATAGATGCGAAACCAATTACGGCCGTTTCAAATTTTCCTCGAGAGCTACCCTCGCGCCTCCCCAGCGTTGATTTCGTTAAAACGAGAGCGTCGGCAGGGGTCCCTCCGGGCTGGCGGCCGATGTGTTTGGGAGACTTTCCGTCAACGACGCCTTCCCTGCCCTACACATCCTTCGCATATTTCATGTCATCCCCCGCTCCACGGCTGGGAATGGACCCCACAACCCCTCTACCCACCCCTCACTCTACCTTCCTCCCGAACGAAGGATATCGACGCTGGAATGAAAGCGCTTCACCCTTCACACACCCTCCCACACGGTTATCCCCCGCCCGTTTTGGCACATACCGAAAGTAATCCGGTCGGGAGGCTTGACAACCTCATAACCTGACGCGGAGTCGACATCCCATTTCCACTGGAAGGCCAATTTGAACGTCAAAGTGAATTCACGCCCGGCCGAGAGAGCGGGTTGCATTACCAAACAGGATACATTTATACTTCACGTGGCTGAGCCAGCCCCACGGCCATCGAGTGCGTCCACAGGGATGCGGACGGCGGTGACACCTCCGGACAAAGAGACTCGTTGCGGAGTACCCGAGTGCACTACTCGAAAGATAAGAAGAAATACTCTACAATCTGCGGCGTTATGGGAGTGAGATAGGGTTATCTATCCTCGTGAAAGGGCGGTCTTAAAATATTACTCTATCCAATGAAAGTACCGAGACGGAGAGCGGCTGCCACCAAACTAATTGGCTGGTAGTTATCTCAAAGTGAGGTCAGCAGACCTCGGGTGGACGCCACGCCGGTCGGTAAACCAGCACTCCTTGAACGACATGCGAGACAGCAATTATATCAGTGTTTGTACTGCTACCAGCTTGAAGGCGGCGGTGATGCACCATACTATTATTATTCCAAGGAGAAGCACTCAGCAAATTCATCAGTTTCTATTTAAACGAGACGGTCAAGAATACTCACGAAAAAGAGATTCCCGAAGTAGAATAGTCCCGTCATAGCCTCAAAATATTAAAAGACAGAACGGAGAATAAATACACAATGTACCATGATTTTACAGAAAAGAAAATGCCCAAAAAGAATGTCACACATACCAGGATTGAATCTGGTGGGTAAATATGAAACACTCTAAGAATTGGCTACTATCCCATGGATAACATATCGTGAAAAACTAACGTAGCTCGATCGATGACGAACCTAACCTATCGCTCTTGTGAAATTTTAGGAGGACTCAAACATAGTGAGTGCTTCGCGGACCTTAGGCAGTTGAAATGAACTACAAAGGCAGAAGGTTGGCACGCGGACTGCGCATGCGTATAGAGCAGAAAAAAGCAAAATCAACTTATAGGATAATGTTAAATTAGGTATATCAAAGGCATACGGAAGAGATGCTCATTACCATCCGAAATAATTTATGCATGCATAAATATTAAACAAAAAAAAAGGCTAAAAACGCGATTGAGGGAAAGATTAAATGCGGTTTAAAGAAGTGAAAACGATAGGAATGCTGCCGTTTTTGGATTACAGGGTAGAAATAAATCTTAAGAGAGTAGCAGAATTGAAAGAAATAACCAAAAGGGAGTGAGAAATAAAATAAGTGCCTTAAAATAAAATATGATAATGTTTCATGTCCGAAAAAATAAGATAATTTTCCAATAAAGTGAGATAATGACGCAAATTAGGCGTGGAAAAATACTGGTGGTTAAGTAGAGGTATTACATAAGATGGAAGAATCTGAAGCGGTATTAACTGTAAAATGGTTATCAAGGAAAGCTTTCTCACAGAAAAACCAACTACCAACCGTAGATAACACTCGCCCTGACAGAGGGAAACCATCCGTAAAAAAATATATGCGGAGATAACTTTTATACGACTGTGAGACGTGAGTGATAGCAGCGACAGGGAAAGAAAGACGAAGCGATGAAAATGCGGCGCAACAGATGAGTGATGAAAATAAAATGAATCGACCGAATGAATAATAAAAAAGTCCTTCGAAGAGTCGGTAAAGTGGCTAGGGTTGACACTGACATAAAGAAGAGGACAGATGATTCGACACAGTTTGCGGCACAGTAGTGTGCTGGAGACCGTATAGTAAGGGACCAGACACGAAAGTTTAAAAAAAGAAACCAATGATAAGTTACGAGGATAAAATTGTGGATGAATCTATGGAAGAATTAAGTGCACCCTAACACAGAAATAAAACAGCTTTCAGAACATATTCTAGCCAACACTCAGTCTTATGCCAACACATAATCACGGCCAATGTTTCCATGATGAAGGTGTTTTCGTTCTACTCACCCTTTTTTTTCAATGCTATATATTATTTTTCCACAAGTAACAGAAACGTGGATTAGATTAATTTTAAGACTCAAAATGATGCATTAATGAGAGATACCTGAATCAAAAATAAGTGACAAGTTTTGACTTGTACGCTTTAGAGCAACGTCCATTTATCAGAATCACCAAAAAACGTATTTTTTCTATTTCAAGTTAAGATTAAAGACATGGTACATACGTGTAGCAGAGTTTAGGACCGGTGCTCTACAGCAGTCGGCATATAGCAAGCTCGAGAGAGGAGGTAATTGAGAGGGGGAGAGCAATGGGTGGAATGAAACTTGAGTCCGAGAGTACTTATATGCAACAAACTTGATGTAAGAATAAAGTAGCGAGGCATACACAAAACGTACGTAGACTGGTGTTACATTTAGCCCTAGTCCAGAGCAGAGTTGAGTAGAGCATCAGCAATATCCTCACCACTGATAAATAAAAAAATATGTTCACTCGGAACTATGAGTTAATGAGTTTACTCATACTTTTACTTAGCATATAAGAGAAGAACCACATTAATTTTCAAAAGAAACTCAATCTTAGAATCAGATAGAATAGAAAAATCTTCATACTATTGGCCGCAATGCTCGACTAAAAGATTATATTGCGTAAGAAAGACATTATAATTGAGTTAATTTCTGTTAAAATGCTTTTTATTCCACGATCCATTTTCAACAAAACATCGCACATCACATGACAATGGAATCGTATTTTATACCGACAGTGATAATTTTTACATGGGATGTGAAATCAAAAGTACAGGTATGTGTGGAAATGGGTAAAATTCATATTTACTCATTACGAGCATGCATAATATCAACTAAGTGACGGCTAAGTATGCTGATCTTAACCCAAAGGATTGCTTGAAAGGTGAGCGTCGAGCTAATACAAACTAGCAATAAGCCCGATGGCAAGTGGAAGTCAAACAACAGGTCAGAGGGCCTAGAGCCTTTCTCTGGGCCTTCTCTGGTTTCTCAAAAAAATTTGGTACTCGAAAAATTACCAATCCAAATTTCTGTCCCTGGCCCCTTGGTCAGCTTCCCAACGCCACTAACCACTCACTCTAATCATTGCTTATATTTTACACTAAAACTTTTTGGAAATACTAACTCAAAAAACGGACTACAAATGAAAAACGGACTACAAAAAACATTAATTAATTGTTGTTAACAGTATCTTAGGTCTTAATAAATTTGACACTGTTTATCTTTCCTCTAACTCTTCGATTTTATATTTAACTAATTGTTCCTTCCCGACAATTTTCGGGAGAAATATAAAGATAAATGAAAAATCCTTTTATTTAAATACTTATGGCTTCAACCAATTCTAAATTATTCTCGTCAACGGTAACACAATATGAATATACGTCGTTAAAAGAAAGTAAGTGAAAAAAAATTAAATGTAAAATCGAAGCTTAGTAATTGGCCCGAACTAAGTTAAACTGGAACCGGAGCGAGGGGGACGAAAAAAAAGCAGTCCTCTACGTCCGATTTGCGGCGACCATGGCCACAAAATTAAAATGCGAGAACCCCACAAAAAAAACGTGAGCATTCGGTCCGCAGCCCCTTTCCCTCGGGCCCTTCTCGCACCAACACAGTCCCTTCTGGACTACACCCCTTTCACCCATCCGAGGGGTGACTCTGACAAAACATATTGGAAGACCCATACATATATATATATATATATATATATATATATATATATATATATATATATATATATATATATATATATAATATATATATATAATATATATATATATATATGTATATATATATTTATATATATATATACACACACACACATATGTATGCCCAACTTGCGGCTTTATACCTGTCCGCCATCTCCCACCGTTCCTCCCGAGGAAACGACGTGGGAGCGAGCGGATGCCCCTAAGGAGGGTGAAAACTGAAGAAATGGGGAGGAGGAGTGGGAGGTGCGTTCGAGATTAGCCGGGAGTTCTGTAACAGGGAAATGCGGATGTGGGAAAGGGGTTCGAGGCACCCGGGGAGACCGGAGGTGGGCATAAAGAGTGGTCGGGAGAGGATTGTCGGCGGATTGGACGCCCCAGAAAACAACCGGGCGCCCCCCACTCCCCTCCAGGTGGCGGTCGCCCCATTTCTTGCCCCGGCGCGTGTGTCTCCGTCCTTATCTCCCTCTCGACTCTCTCCAGTTCTCAACCTTTGAGAGGGCTAGTGGAAGAGGGTGGGGGATTGGGGGCGAGAGCACTTAACGGAGCGTCCACCGCCGAGAATTCTGGGGAAGCTTTGAAAACTGCGGCGTGGTTGCTGTGGAGTCCGTGGGAGGTGCGGCTTGCGGGGGGGAGGGGGGTGAATCGAGGAGAGAAAGCATATGTAGCATACCAGTGAGGAGGGTTAGGCGCGGGATTAACTTGAGCCACTCCATCTCGATGGTAGCCCTGCCCTACCCGCTAATCTCCCCCCTTCGCCCGCACTCGCATACCAGGGGAAACTTCGGTCTCTTGTCTTGGAGTGAGAGGCAGGGAGGCGAGGAGCCAGTGGGCGGGTGAGGCAGGAGGAGTGCGAGCCATGGTTGCTGGTACATCCCATAAATATACCTGTCTGGAAAACCCTCTCGCATTGGCAAAAACATCTATCCCATGCACTGCTTCACATCCATCGCAGTCAGAAAGACCCATTCCCTGCTCCCGTGTCCCCTAAGTTTCAGCAATTATGTGACTCATGTTGATGCATTATATTTGAAATTATTGATCAATATAATGCTTCAGTGGTTGGAGATACTATATACATAAATACATCATGGTGGCCAACCCTTCAAGGCATGTTTTCAACGGACATAGACGAGCCAACGCTGTATTTATAAGCCTCGCCCAACAAAAACAACCAAAAGCCCTGCAATACATAGAGCCTCCTTGAATTTCACTTCCGTTATACCACCTTTAGATCCATCCATTATGCCCAACCTTTTCTTGTCCTTGCCTATGGTCCTGTCTCCTTCACGTCAGTCTTCGACATTCCTTCGACAAACACAATTCCCAGCATCCATCTTTCCTGCCTGCTTTGGATTCCTCCTAACAGCACTATCTACTCCCTCCCTATGACTAGTATTTCATCGTTTGTTTTCTCCCCGCAATCGCCTCACGCTAAACCGACGCTAAACCTAACACTTCCTCGCTTGTTTTCCTATCTCTCCATAACACCTTCTCCAACCTTCTCACACCCAAATCTCAAAATCCATTCACTCTATACCTATCATCATCCTTTAACAACCAATTTTACGCACCGACACAATACCATGTTTCATATTTAAGTTGCCATTAATGTTTCTCCGATAACCCTACGCACGTTCCTGCCATTAACTGCTCCCTGTAAAAGCTTCTTTGCCTAAGGCAATTCTTCACCTTATGCCTCTACTACTTTGATCATCTTATGTACTTAAAGTGTGGAAACAATCTGGGTGGCACCTTAATTGATCCATACAGATGATACTCTAACTTTTAAAAGGAAAATTCGAAGAACCAAGAATGAAATTTGAGTTAAAAATTAAAATAACTGCCGCAGAGGTGCCGCAACAGCTATTTAAATGGAGTCACTCGCAGTGTGCACTAAATACGCAGATATTTCACTGCGTAAAAATAACATCTACCTAGATCGGGAATTGAGCCCGGATACACTCGATCTCCCACCGAATGCTCTTGCTACAAATCATTCGCAAGATTTATTACTCATTAAATCATCTCGCATAAGAAAGGCGCAATGAACTCACTCTGCCTTATAGACTGCACATAATGTAAATTACGTGATAAATTAACGCCACCCCTATTCTTACTACCATTGTCATTCCCTACAGGATGAATACTATATTCGTATATGTTTGAAATACTAAAGAGATATTTGTGTTTTCACGTCCTCTTATAAATATAGAATACGTGTATATTTTCAACGCCTGTAATTATGTTCACAAATAATGGCATGCAATGAATATTCTTTTTTTGGTTAAATACTCAAATATCGCGTAAGGCATTAAAACTTTTGAAAAATATTTGTTTATATTCGTTATCATTTATTTAAATTTGTTATAATTGATGTATATTCTGCTGAAGAAGACGTTGAACGTCGAAACCCGGGTCGTATCGTAATAAAATTTCCGTGGAATCACAAAGTCACTATATTTTCAATTACAATTCAAATTTGTTCATATTTGTTAATATTTACAGTAAATATCAATACTGTTTGTCTATGATTACCTAGATTTGCCATTATATTTGGAAATACTATTTATTGTTGACATTACTGATGTGCTAAAATGAATTTGATCCTTTTATAATCATAATATCGAATTGCTATACATCACCAGCAATACGACACGTGAATGCTTTAACGCGACATAAAACCTGACTGGCCTTTAATTAACATAATTATCTAAAAAAATGAAGCTAAATATTTTTAAAATTATTCAATTATTTAACACAGTTGTTAACTAAATCTTAATCAATTAAACTTCAATGGCAGTGCGTATCAACAAAGGGAAGTATTTTAAGAACCAACGATATTTTAATAATCCTTAAATGGTTATTCATCATTATTTTCCTATTTCTCCAGAGTAAATTGGTTTTAAAATTTCATCATGAGGTTACTAGCGTAAACTAGTATGTAGCCGTAGAAGAAATTATCCACTATCCCTCGCAAGATACTTAGCTTTCTTCAAAAGTCCTATACATAATCTATATATATATATATATACATACATAGATTATGAAGTACTCATGAGAGCGATATAACATTTGGACGACACAACAGAATACAAAACAAAATAGATGACATGTAAAAGGGCACTCACATTTTAGATTGTTTGAGCTATCGGCCTTCTTCAAGTCAGTATTATATATATATATATATATATATATATATATATATATATATATATATATATATATATATATATATATATATATTTATTTATTTATAAATTTACATGCCCCCTAACACCAAAGACTACATAATACATTCTCTCTGACCCCTAAACCTAAAACCACCACTAACTTCTGCCTCTCGTCTATATGCAAACTCTCCAGGATCCCATTTCGCGGAATTGGTTCTTTACTCCGAAGACAACATCGGTTGCACGAACTGGCCGAGGATCAAGGAGGGAAATGTCGTGAACGGATCCTCGAGGAGGGGAATAGAAAGGTGAGTCGTACTCGATTGAAGGGAAAAGAAGAGACGAAAGGGAGTGAGGATTTAAAGTAGGTTTTAGGAGGGGATGGCAATGAAGGTGAAATGTAAAGTGACCGTTGTTGCCGTGCCACGAATGGGGTGATGGGGTGAAATTAAGAGGGAGAGGCAAAGAGGGGCCGAGATAGACCACTCGCCCGGTCAGCATTGGTCGGATACGGGTCGAGACGCAACGAGAAACACCGCTGACCAACGATGGGCAAAAATGTCAGAGTTACGATTACCCAAGAAGGCATGTATACTTGTTTCACTTCGGCACTAACCAATTCACTGGCACCAAAACTATCGGAAGCTGAGGATAAGTGACATTGAAGGGGGAGGTTTTCTCATCATTATAGAGAAAAGCGCTGAATTGCGTGCTTCAAATATGGTGAAAATGACTCATTCCTTTTGTTGCTCTTAAATAAATGAATAATTTGGTTTCAAGGTAAGTAATGTTTATTTCACTAAAGTAGTCGGAAAGAAAACACTGGTGAGAAAAGTCTTCATTGATTTCCTTTTCCCCTCTCTTAGGTTCTTTCTGTAATCCATTATACCTACTGACATTTATTCGCCGTAAAAATGCCTGTTGAAAATTGTCTGCGCCTTTGTCACACAAATTCAAAATTGATGGGAAGCTTATATTTCAGGACAGCTTTATTCATAAAAAATCCTCGCACAAATCATTTTCAATAATTAATATATGGTCTAATTAGTAAACCTAGAACGAAACTCTCCACATGTAACATTTAGTGCACTATACATACATGTAGTTTACTCAGCTTTGCTTCATTCAAAATGTTGTAAATTTCAAACGTATCCATATCAAAATAATGAGGGAGCACAACAGGTCATTTCGAGACGTCAAATAATGAGAAGGTACTGAGAATATTAATGCCAAGATAGTGCAATAAAAGCTACCATTAGGATTTATGACACAAGGTGATTCTATACCGAGCATCGACATCAAACATCGAGATTAATTTAATTGTTAGTTATCAACATGTTTGTTAAATATTTCAACTAGTGAAGCTGATGTTCTCTCCAGGTGCATACATTACCGTAAGTATTTATAAAACCTACTCGTTGGATAAAGAATAAGAAATATCTGACGGAAGTGCACACGATCAGTTTCACCACTCCGTCTGAAATCATTCAGGCATAGGCAATCGTCTTCGGGCACAGAAATTGCATTCTTGTAAAAATACGCTTATAAAATTAAGTTTCTTAGTAAAAATTCGAAAGAATGGTAATTTTCGTCTTCGTCTTCGAATGTTTATAAAGAGGAATTGGGAAATAAACTCGCGTTGCAGTTTTTTACTGACATGCTTCATCTATATTGACCACGCTGTGTTCGCCCGAAGAGCAAGAATAAACTTTGCATTTCCCGCTTCGACCGTGGCGCTATTTTAAGATTCATTTCAATTTCCATCCCGCCAGGACTCTAAACCCCTTCCCGTTATCCTCCGAAATGATCCCCTCATCCCGAGGCATTTGGCGAGCAAGTTTCTTGTCACTTTAAGACGCGGAACATGAGCTGAATTGATAAAAATGAAATTACCTCCGTGGTCTCCCCCGGAGAAAGCAAATTCCGCCGACCCGCTAACGTTCCCCAGCAGGAGTCAAAGCTGTCAGTGGGAAATGGATCGCTGGACGGGGGGGGGGGGGGTGAAGAGAGGAAAACGGGACGTAGGCAGGAGGGGTGGCATGAGCTCACGGACGTTTCGCAACCACTGGAGATGAAGCGGGCGAAAGAGAGGGAGGGAGGGACTCGAAAGCAATTACGGAAAAAAATGGTGACTCGGGTATTGCACGGGAAATTTCAAAGGGAAGAAATCTTGAGGGAGGTGAGGCGAGCGATACTCCATAGTCCAGCCCACTCCTCGTTATTAGTGGCAATAAGGCCGATCAATCCTCGGGGAGAAACGTCGGGAAAGGCTTGTCCTTTATTTATCCTTTTCTTCTGGCCTCTCTTTGGAACGTGATTGCCAGAAGTATTGAGCGACTCCAATTGTACGCACAAAGAAAACCCCGTGGTTCAGCTCACTCGCGGTCCCACGGTTGCGGTGCGGTAATTTTTATGGCGAGCGAAATAAGGAGGGTGGGGGACGAGGGGACGGTAAAAGCGGGAATAGCTGAGTGGGGGGACTATAGGCACCACTGAACGAAAAAAAAACGTATTCCGCCCGAAAGCTTATTCGGCGGCATTTTTATTTGCACGAACGGGACCGTACTTCAGGCTCGCGGAAGCAGGGAATTTGTTGACCTTGCAAACAGTGCTTGAAAACGGAGTAGATAGAACCGATGCCCCGAAAAAAAGCGTATTCTCACGAAGCGGCCGTTATTTCTATCATAATTTACCTCAATACTACGCCATCACTAAAACTTAAGGAGAAATTACTCTGACAGATTTTTCTAATTAACGCTGCAAGTTATTCAGTACAAGAAGACAGATGCCATCATGCATGGTGGATCTTTGTGCACGGCTCAAATAGGCAAAAGGAAGACAACCCATTAAAAGCCTCACACACAGAAAAGGGTAAATTAAAGATACTCAATAACTTACAGAATTCCACTAGACTAACAAAAGAGATGTTACGATGAGACGATGCGACTAAAGAGGATGGACTTACTCAGGTAGTTGCTCCAAAGAAAACCAAGTAGTGTTTTCACTAATTCCCTATTGTCTACTAGTTCGATCTTTGCCAGTTCGAAAACCTTTACTAGTTTGAACTCATCCTTCATGTTTTTTTATACTTGATAAGGAAAAACTTCAGCTAAAACTCCAAGTACAGAAGTTCAGTAAAACTCATATTTCTCGATTGATTTGTCATGTATTTTAATGAGAGAGCCCATATCAGTTATTCAATCGAAAAACTCATCCTTTACCTCTCATGTTTTTGTGTATAGGAAAAAGGAAGGGCAATAGAGTAGGTAAGTTGATATTTGTGGAATGAAATGGAATGAACGTTTTAAACTAAAAAATCCCCGTTTCAAGTTTTTTGAAAACTCCTGCCCCAGTTATTAAGCAGGACATAATGGAGGAACGGGAGACAATCAGCTGTGGAGGGAGAAAAAAGTAGAGGAATGCCGTAGTAAAACGAGAGGTAATTAGAGGGAGAGACTATGGAAAGGGGGCGAGAGAGGTGCGGAGGATGGGGATTGGATGCTGTAAGCGGGTAAGAAAGGAGGAGGAATGCGGGAGATGGGTTTTAGAGAGATGGTGAAATTGAGGAAGGGGGAGGCACGGGACGTAAGTAGGTGTACTCGGCCCCCTTAATCCCTAAAATGACCCACATGGGGTCAAGCCGAGGACCATTTTCCGGAATGGGAATGTTTGTCCGCAAAATGTGGTGCAGTTTAAATTGGAATCTCGGCCTTATGCGCAGTAAATTCATTCTCTTCCCTCCTATCCATACGCTATTCATCTCCCCAACCCCTTCCACCTCGAATTTGCCTTACTTCAATTCCGTATGCACGCCTTAAATTAGATACTTCACCGCTGCGCTCAAAATGCCCTCCGCTGTGAGCCTTTTCTATGTCCCTCCGCATCGCTCTACCGGGGGACGACGAAACGTAGTGCAGACGCTTGCTCCAGTGAGGCATTTACGAGTAATAGGAAAATGGGAGCGAATAAGATATTTTTACTTAAACAACGGTGTCGCCTCGGGATTAGAAAAAACAGCTTTTACTGTCGTCATTTTTTTTCATTTTATTAGCGAAGGATGTATTCGCAGTTTTAAAAAATTACGCTCGCTCAAAACTTTGTGTGGCAACACTCATTACATTTTCCAGCCTATACAAGACAATAGGTGCACTCATTTTATTTTTATCACTACGATTTAAGGACGCCTCGTTTTCTAGAGGAGCTGCGTATTTTCCCTGAAAGTGATAGAACAATAAGCTAAATCCGTGGAATTCACTAAAGAATACTCTAAAAACTGACACTTTAAATTTTGCGAGTTTGATTAAATCTTCACGCAAAAAAAAATAAAATTATACAAAGGATGTACAAAATAAGAAGCTGGAAGTTCGTCTATTAAAAACTGACAGAGAACAAAGCGAATCTATGGGCTAAAACAATGCTGTACTGAACAATTCGTATTAATGGAATTAATCTGCTTTTCAAATGAAAACTGTGTCAACTAAACATAAAATTCAGCGACACCGTATTTTTCGGTTGGCATGCACGTAATCAATTTTTTTTTAAACTTCAACCAGGCTCATAGTCTCGTCTATTACAGGAAAGATATTTTCGGACTCAGCTCAATAAGTCTTTCAATGCAAATACTGATCCAATATAATGCTTAAGATAATAATTAAGCCATCATGAATGCTCGCAGGATTTGCCTCAAAGAGTGATTGTATGAATAAAGTTGGTAATTCTGAGACTTTTTTCGAGCAAGAAAACAACACGGTGAGTGTGATCTCTTATATTGAAATTTAGTGACTCGAAACCAATATGCTAGGATCAGTTCGAGAAAAGGACGTGGAAAAGTGACTATTCTATTAGACACAATACACATTTTCCCAACCCTGCACCCCATTTTCTACCTCCATTTCCTGGAATCACTACTTTTATGTCGGAAGCTTGATCCAGAAGGAAATTTGGATGTCAGGATTCACTCCAGAAACATTCACCGGAAAAAATACGGGATGATGCGGCTTATTTTAAATTCTGCACTTTAAAGTCAATAGAGAACAGAGAGCGTTTCTAATAGAAGGAAATCGATATCCCCCATTTAAATCCAAAAACGAATTTGGCGTACAGAATTTAACTTCAAACGTGGGTGCACTGCAAATAATGCGAATGCGGGCGGTTTTCCAGCTGAAAACCAATATTCCATTCGGCAATTTAAGGCCATCGAAGGTTACACAAAAAAATTCAGCGGGAAAATCACCGAAAAAAATCAGTCTTGCACAATTTGCCAAATCGTGAGGAGGCATGAACTTGTTAAGAGCTAAGGAAAGGAGCGAGGGAGAGTGTTTTAAGGGCAAGTTCACCGCGCGGCAAAATAAATGTGAAAAATCTGACGGCATGACCATTCCACCGCTTTGTAAGTTGACGGGTGTTACACGTGTGATCTATGCAGGGAATTTTTTGATGTGCTATATTGGGAGCAAATAACTACCACTGCCTGCCTCTACCACCTACTCCCTTTCCCCCATGTGGAGTACAAGAATAAAACAATATGGCAAGAATTACTGGGTTTTGGAGGGGATACGTCAAGGTAGAAGAAAATCAAGGAAAAAAACCAATGGAGGTGGAATTGTATAGGAGGAAAAAAAATAAATCAGGGAATTCTGATTTAATAAGTCGAAGCGAGGTAAGACCGAGGCGAGAGAGAAAAATAGGATCCCGGATTGGCGAGACGGCTATGCATTTTAACTAGCTTTCAAACACATTCATAGCATTATTTGATGAAATCAGGCTCATCACATGCTGGTGTATTTAGTCTAGATGAGTCATCAACGTGATAAAGTGGTAGTTTATGACAATGGACGAAAGTATGCTAAACGAATCTTTTGGTGTTGAACTCTGAAATTGAATGTAAATAATATTTTCCGTGAATATCACAAGAATGATAGCAATAGCTTAACTAATTTGCAGGGTTAAGTAATCATCAATATATGAGGTTCTATACAGGTATTATATGCATAAAAATTACGGATACGTGGGAAACGAAAAGGTAGGAGGTATGGGGAAATAACTGGCCTCAAATCCTGATTGTGGGATTTCTGAGGTGAAATCAACCCTTACGCTTTGCACAAACCCTCAGTTTGAGGAGGCTAACAAAACGGAATGTTCATCTTCCTTCCATCTAAGAGTCCTGGAGACCACAAACAAGCCTATGGTTCGATGGAGAAGATCTACAGATAAATACTCGGCAAACCAAACGAAGAAGATTTGTTCCATGGATTAGGACCAATAAGTGTCGCGCGAGATGGTGGAACCATGATGAGGATAGTGCGTAAAAGAATTGACAGAAAAGAGGGAAAGGCAGGGAAGAGCCGAGGGATGGAGAGCGAAGGACAGAGAAGGGTGGAGGAATGGAGAACCAAAGAGAGAAAGAGAGAGAAGAGGCAATGAGACTTTTTGGATCCAGGCAGCGTGCTTTTAAGAGCTTTGACGATCGCATTAAAACGTCACCCCATAAAAACGGTGATTAAACACCTCCTCTTCCCCCTCCTCCCCTCCTCACCCTCAAATTGCCGGACTGGCTTCCAAATGCACGGCCACCCCAAATCGCAAGAGAAGGAATGGAGGGCGAGGGTAATTAAAAAAAAGGCAGAAAAGTTAATTTCCGAATGCTGTTTTTTTTCCTCTCGTGAATACGTTAGAATGAATGGAGAGTGTGGACGAGGAGTTGGAGGGGCAATGTCGAGGGAGGGTCTGGAAAGAAATAAAGAATTGAATGTTACGAAACAGCATTTCGCTTCCATTAGGAAAGTTTTAAAACTTAGTCCTCCTTTCCCTTCCTCCCTCTATCTCTGACACTCTGGTTCTGAAGTGTGAGTCGATGAAAGCGCGAATGGCGAGCTAGGGTATATAGTGGGTTGCTGCAACTTTCTCCCTCAGGGTAGGGCCTCCCAAAGCTCTCTCTGAAACGACGAGTTTCTGCGAGCGGGGACAAAATTCTTACTCGACGAGACGTATCTTAAAAGAACGGGAAAGGGGGGGGTCAAAAGGAGCCGGCGAGGAAGTCGATTAGCATCAATCACGACCGGGGTCGTTAAAAAAAATGCTCTCCGAGCTCTCCCGCTGTGAGAATGAAACACCTCTGGATAAGGTGAGTTATTTCAACCCGCTCATTATCGGAATCCCGTTCGTGAGAAGAAATTTTCCCAGAATCGAATACTTGTTAAATCCCAAGGATATATTCATATAAAAGGAATATATATATATATATATATATATATATATATATATATATATATATATATATACCTCGGGAGGATAAATCCCGCGGGGATAATTAACTGGCATCGGAAGCCATTTCAGACCCGAATACTTTCATTGTGAAACATTTATGCAAGTGATATCGCGTGGGCCCGTGTCGTAAAAATGATAATACTTGAACACCCGGACTGTCAAATAATCTGCCGCAATTTACTATAAGTGTGTCACTGAGAACAATCGCTCGTAATTAGAGCAGAAATAAATCATTTTTGTCCCACGAGTGGATCCGGGAGAAAGTAGGGTAAACGAGTACCAAGGAAGGAGATACCAGAATTTACGCGAACAACTAAATAAGAAAATCTCAAAATAATATCCCTCGTCGTTTCTAAAATTTCCTCATTACTCGTATATAAGGAAAAAGGGCTATGCTATCGGGTGGAAACATGATTCCTGCGAAGGGTATGCGCGACCCTTTCTGCGAAAGGTCTGTCGACTGATGTTAAATTATGTCTTGTTTCACTAGTTTAGAACCAGTTTCACTCCATAGGTTTCAAAACCTAATGTAACCTGTATTCTGCTCCAAGGGACTTTGCTCCCAGAGCAATAAAAATTGTTTATATATATACATGTTGATGATACATATTTTGCATTATACATTATGGCAAAATGTTCGCTGTTTATTTTCTTCATTATTTTTCATAAACATTTATAAATTAGAAAAGTATTTCTGCTGGTAAATAATGCTAAGAGAGAGAATCGAAAAGAAACCCTCACAGCACCGTAGTTTCAACATTCTTTTTTCTTTGGTGTATTTAATTTTTTTCCGATAAATTTCGAGGAAAATGTTTCCTCTCCGAATTTCGCAACATTTTTTTTCTCCCTTTTTGCGGGGGGCAAGTCTTTTTTAATATCTCAATATTAAAATTTGGAAACGACATTGTGACTAACAATTCAATATTTTTCACCAGAGCAACTCACCCACCATACATATATACACCCAATAGCGTTCAATTGCTTTGAATGGAATCAGCAGATATTATTACGAATAAATCTCTTCTTCTTTGCCAAAACCTGTTCTTGGAAAACGACAATATTAATACCCAAAGAAAACTCCTAATTGTACGTACCAATTGAAACCCCTTAAGAAAAACAACAGCTTTTCACTCTCTCTATTGAAGAAATTAAAACTTTTTCCAGTTGCATTGTAAGCTATGAGCACTTGAAAATACAGCTGTAAAACGAGACAAAAGCGTTCATCTCGTCTAATTGAATTATTTTTGGAGGACGCACTTCCTTTTATTTTATCTGATGATGGTCTATGCAAACTTAAGCGTAGGATGAGAACGTCAGGTTCAGATACTTGAGAAGAACCTCGTCTCACTCTTTATATTTAATTTTAAACTCATTTACCCAGATATATACTTAATGACACCACGGCTACGCCGATTACGGTAAAAATTGAGTTAAAATTTAGCCGGAGAGAGGGATGGAAACAATCATCTCCATGCTGTAAAACTTCGGTGGGGGTCTTTTTTAAAGACCTTGACGTCACTCCCGCAATAAACATCCAGTTTTTTTTCAAAAGAGAAAGGATGCACCGTTGCCTTGCTTGTAATTAGATTTTTTAAGTACTCAACAAAGTGCACTCGTTTTCGTACTCACTTAAACATAAATTTACTACTGACTAAAACACCATTGAAAGTAAGGATGTAAAAACAAAATTTAATTAGATTCAATTACGAAAATAATGAAGGTTCAGAGAGCGTCTGTATTCTTTCTCCGAACGAGTGCAAGGGTTAGAATCATTTTGAAAATGAGTGTTTTCCTATTGTGCCTTAGCGTAAAAAAACACCATATCGTCACAAACGTTTTCACGCATTCATTTGAATCGATGTTTGTAAATAAGAGTTAGAAAAGATCAAACTTGAAAGTTTAATCGGTTTCACAAAGTGAGTGACAAACCCACTTTAACACATTCCCTACAAGCACAGTCGCGTAACAAGATATGTTTTATAGGTGATCAGAAGATGTAAACAGGCATTGGAACTCATAAGTACCAATAAATATAATAGTTAATTGATATTTAGGGCTACGACGCAAATTCAAATGCTTAAATTCCTCTAATCAATGATTTCCACAATCGTCAAAAACGAATTGGCAAATATTATTATAGTGCATATTCACGACATTTGACGCCGAATTACAGAAAATGTATTCAATCTTCAACGTGAGGGAATTCGAATTCAAAATAAGAAAAACATTTAGTGCGGATATGAACGACTTGGACAGCTGTTTAATTGTTAAAAATGTGTGATAATTTAGCTGTTCGTGCATCGAATAATGGCACTTAAAATCGAATTTAATAATAACTTTTTGGCCAATCCCCCTCCCCCCTGCAATCCACCCAGAATCTCAAACTCAAATTACCACTCGAATTTTGAAAGATAAAAGATTAGGATATGAAGTTACCCTGTGGGAAAATTCATTTCATTGAAGTTTCAATTAAACCAAGAGGTAAAATTTGCTGTTACTGGAGCCCAGGTTAACATTTTTCAATTTGATTTTATGCAACTGAAAAGTACCTATTATCACCGTATATGTCATTGACTGCTACATGTAGAGCATTCGGTGAGTCCGTTTTACTGCCTTCCTTCGAGGCTCATAGATCCCCTGCCGACTCGCTTTGAATAAAAATAAAAATTTTAAGAGCTTCAACGAGATTCAAAGAAAAAAAATCATTGGGGGCTGTTCTTCTTCCCCACTAATCAAAGACACACCACAGTGAGCTCTATCCCAGGGATCTTGAAACCATCGTCCTTTTTTTGTTCCCAGGTGGATTGGTTTGAAGGATTAAAGAGGATTGTTTGGCAAAGGAACGCGGTTTTTAGAGAAAAAATACGCATAAAAACAATTTTCCGTGCCTTCGTCACGGATGAATGAATAATGGGAGGAGGAAATTGCGTTAGGGAAGCACCGTGTCCGGTGCACGACGGTTTAACGAAGTTATTTCCGTTCTCCCGGGAGGAGGGAAGATGCATGGAAAGGCGATGCATGGGGCGGGAAACGTAATTATGAAAAAACCGTGCTCTCACCCACATCATTTTAAAATTTTACTCAAGTAGCCAACAATGCTTTCATGAGGAATGAGGCGATTTTTAGATCTTTTAGTGGAAGTATTACGCTCATAAAATAGAATAAAACGCTTTATAAAAAAGGATTTACATAGTGTGAACAAATTCAATTAAAATTATTGTTTTGACAAATATGCGAGTAGGGAGAGGCTGGACGTATTACCAGAACAAATATTGCAAAAACTCGACGTAAATGGCGTTTTTTCAAATGCTACATGGGGATAAAAGAGATTGATATTTGAATAAATATAAAGCGGCGGAGCTTCAGTTTTTTAATAAAAAATCATCTATGTGTACACACACACATATACATATATATATATATATACATACATATATATATATATATATATATATATATATATATATATATATATATATATATTATATATATACATATATATATATATACATATATATATATATATATATATATACATATATATATATATATATATATATATATATATATATATATATATATATATATATATATATACATATATTTAAACCGAGGGTCGTGGTAGTCCAGGGGGTAGAACGTTGGACTGACCGGAGGGGCCCGGGTTCGATTCCCAGGCAAGGCACTCTGGGCACTTGCAGCTCCACCCAACCTATGTAATTTTTCGGCTACTAGATCTTCCTAGCAAACCATAACCAGCACAGGGAAAAGAGCTGGCCCCCATACCCTGATAGGTGAATTTCACCTATCAGGGTATGGGTGCTATCGCACTACCTCTCTCTTTTCAGTAAACATCGGTCCAACCTTCTGTCTCTAGCCGGCCCCGGTGGCGGCGGGGTAACGTCCTCGTCTACCATTCCAAGGGTCGCGGGTTCGATTCCCGCCTGGGTGAGTTTCCCTCCATCTAGGGCTTGGGTGTTTGTAAATGTGACATTGTTATCGTTGTTAATAGTTCGATGTAAAGGCCTAAATGTGCTGTTTTCGGACTTATACTGAATAAATAAATAAATAAATAAAAAATTATATCCAATTCAGCCCCTCATTTAATTCCATCACTTAATCATATACTTTCCTCGGCACTTCGAAATCTCACTCGAAGACGTGAGGGCCTCCTGAAAAAGCTCTCTACCCTCACCCAGTCTTTCTTCCGCGTGGGACTTTCCCTGCCGCTTAAACAATCGCCGCCCCCACCCGCACCTCCACCCCTTTTTCTTTCAAAACCGGATCTAGCAACCCTTTACAACCTGCCATATCCTCCGTGCAAAGCACCCGTTTTCCCCAGGCGTCAACCGAAAGAGTCCCCGACCCAGCACCCGACACCCGAAAACGGAAACAAAGTAGTGAACCTTTCGTCCGTGATCCTCGACAATAGCGAGCTTTCGCTACTAAGTAAAGGCCTCTCCTTCTCCCCCACCCCGAGAACCAACCACGTTAACATCATCACCGACACATTAAATTTCTGCCGAAATTTACGGTGGCATGCTCATTGGAAATCCCAGCCTTTCCCTTCGAACTCCCCCACCATTAACCCAGCACTTACCCGATTCCGTCCAGCCTCAGAAAACGAACCCAAACCACTCCCATCAAACCACCCAATTGAAATCTTTATCAATCTCCTTCTGACAAAGATTTCCGACAAAAAATTCATAGATTCCCTTAAGCCACCAGACAACCTTTCCCCCTCTGAGAGACAAGCTCTCAGACGTTTAACGTCAAATAAAGATATTATAATCACGACGGCGGACAAAGGGTCATCCGTTGTCGTGCTAAACAAAGTAGACTATAACGCCGAGGCATTGCGCCAATTAAATGACATTTCCTGCTATGCCCCCCTGCCCCAAGACCCAAACCCTTCTTATCAAAAGGATATTCTCTCTTTTCTTTCCAATTTCGGTCCCAAAGAAGGTCTCTCCCCCACAGACATATCCATTCTTTCACCACCTAATCCTAAGACTCCCCATTTCTATTTGCTACCCAAAATACACAAAACCAATAACCCCGGACGCCCTATTGTCTCCAGCATCAACTCACCCACAGAACGAATCTCCGCATTAATAGACCACCACCTTCAACCGATAGCCACTTCACTCCCTTCTTACATTAAAGACTCGCACCACTTTCTGGAACGTCTACACTCAAGCCCAATTCCGCACAACACAACCATTCTCATGGCCACGATAGACGTCACATCTCTGTACACCTCCATTCCCCACAAAGAAGGCTTAGAAGCCCTGAAACATTACCTCTCCCTACGATCCACACCGCACACCCCATCCACAGATTTCCTCCTCGAATTAAGCCAAATCGTTCTTACCAAAAATGCTTTTCAATTCAATGACAAAATATATTTACAAATAAAAGGCACTGCAATGGGCACGCGTATGGCTCCTGCATACGCCAATCTTTTTATGGGTAAACTAGAACACGACTTTCTGCAACAACAAACCCTAAAACCACTTTTCTGGGCCCGCTATATCGATGATATTTTCCTCCTTTGGTCCCACGGACGCGAAACTTTATCCTCTTTCATTTCCTCTCTCAACTCCTCCGCCTCAGTATCATTCACTTCTTCTATATCCGACTCGAATATTACCTTCCTAGATATCGATATTCACCTCCAAAACAATACGTTTCACACTTCAGTCCACATTAAACCAACCAATAAGCAACAATATCTTCATTTCGACAGCTGCCATCCTCCTCACACAAAGCGCTCCATCCCATTCTCACTCTCTATCCGTGGCTTCCGTCTCTGCAACAACACCCCCTCCCAACAGAAATACTTGGACCAGCTGCATGAATCCCTCAGAAAATGTGGGTACCCTGAAAAACTGCTAAACAGTAAAATCCTCAAACCGTCAACACAATACACTCCCCTCCCCAAACCAAACCGCCCAAAATGCCCTAATCTTATCACCACTTTCTTCCCCGGAACACACAAAATTAAACATCTAATCCGTGACCTCTTCCCAATTATCAATAACACTCAGTCCACATCACTTTTATTCCCACACTGTCCCTCTGTTTCATTTAAACGCCCGTCGAACCTGCGAGACATCTTTAAGTCCACAAATCCAACTTCAAGCACCCCCGTCTCTCCCCCGCCCCTATCCGCACCATGCAACCGCCCACGCTGCAAATGCTGTCATCTTTTAAGACCCTCCCCCTCACTCAGTACCAACTCCCAACCACTCGCCACCTGTACCTCAAAAAATATTATATATCGCCTCTCCTGTAACTTCTGCCCTGCCTTCTACGTGGGCGAATGCACGACCGCACTTTCCCTCCGCATGAATAACCACCGATATTCCACCAAATCTCCCACCTTTCTTAATTATCCCATCCCTACTCACACCGCTTCCCACAACCAATCTTTTGACGACTGCTTCTCTGTTTCGGCGATTGAAATCCTTCCCAAATCTGCGAGTATAATAGAGGTGAGAACCCGCGAGATGGCGCATATCTGGGTGGCCCAATCAATCAAACCGCCCGGGCTGAACCAAGCCCACTGAATGCAGCAATTGGCTGCCTACATATCCCCCCCACCCCCTTGTTCATTTCCTATTGGTCCCTTTACCTCTCCTTCCCCCACCTCTCCCCCGCACATCCTCTCCGCTCTTCCCCGAGAACGCCATTCTGAAGACGACAGCCGTGCTGTCGAAACGTAAAATAACAAATTGTGAGTGTCCTTTCTTTGTGTCTCTATATTCTAAAAATCTACATCTGTGTTTTTATATATTTGTGTATATATATATATATATATATATATATATATATATATATATATATATATATATATATATATATATATATGTGTGTGTGTGTGTGTGCCATATGTGAACCAAAAAAAACATTACATATATATGTGTGTGTATACACTCATGCATACGCATTCTTTTTTTCTCTGTAGAGAATATTAAATCTCTTTACGTTCTCACAGACAAAGAATTCGGTACATTAAAAAATAGCAATTTCAGCATATTAACTAAAAGTTTATTTAAGAAAATGAGAGTAGAGCTCACTCTGACTAAGAGGCATATGAAACATACATTTCAAGTAGGTAGATAGGCCATTTCTATAGTCCCGCCCACAATTTCCAAGGAAGATTTGGTGCCCGAAATACTTCATAAGTTTGGTAAAGTGGATGATACCCAGAAGTCCCCGGGATTTGAATCCTGGTCCCACGATTTACAGCTAAAATATCTGACTACCAGGTCTCTAAATCGCGAATTTCATTAGGTATTTCCCTTTAATCAGTCCTTCAGCAGTTGAATAAGTGCAACCTTAAACTCAGAAAGCATTCCCCTGACGAACTGCTAAGAAACCAGAGAACGGCTGGATTACGTAACGGAAGGTGCGGGAGGAAGATAAAGAGAAATTTCATCAAATCGGATTTCGGTTAGGGGACAGCCAAGGTGGAGAAGTATTTATGATGTGATGTAAATAACATGCTTCAAAAATGTCCTCCCTACAACAATAACTCTCAATGCAAAATCACTGGAATGGCCAGTGACACTGTATTAATGAAAGTTTGGCACGATCTGAAAGTTGAGTAAAGGAGGTAGAGAGCTCGCAATGTAGCTCAAGTGACGATTCGACAAAGTTAACGGCAGAAATAAGATGAAAAATGAGGAAGGTTAATGATTTAACAGAAGAGAAGAATGTAACGCAAGTAAAAAGAAAACATTTGAGAATGAACACAACAAGAGGCATCATGAAGTCACATTAAGAGAATGACTGGTCTCCTAAGGCGGATACGAAATGACAAATAATTACGTTACGTCGAAAAGTACGTGTGATGCTTATGAAAAACGAAGGAAATCATGCATGAAATAAAAAAGAAGTATCAGGGTTACAGTCACCAAATTGTACGAGGGTCATCCGGAAAGTAGTACCCGTTCGTGCCGCATGAAGTGCTGACGACGCGAGTAGCCGCTGGACGAGGTCAGATAGCTTCAGTGGCTTGTCTGCCTTCTCTGAGCCAAGTTGCGTGACGCTAGCATTGCCTGTGTTGTTTCTGTGATTGTTTACAATGTTAAAAAAAATTGAGAACGCCGCCAGTTGTGAAGTGAGGGCAGTGATTAAATTCCTCAATGCAAGAAACGTTCGCCCATGTGATATTCATCGCCAATTAAAGGAGGTGTATAGAGACAATGTAATGGACGAGTCGTCTGTTCGGCGGTGGTGTCGCAACTTCAACATGGGGAGGGGGAACACACACGACGATGAGCGTTCGGGGAGACCGTCTGTCATTACAGACCAACTGGTGAGCTCAGTTGACGAATTCGTGAGGAACGATCGGCGCGTCACAATTGATGACATCTGTGAGCATTTTCCCAATGTTTCTCGAACAATTGTTCATGAAATTGTTAAACACCATCTGCATTATGCAAAAATTTGTGCAAGATGGGTCCCTCGCGTATCTCAATGAGCTGGCGGCGAAGGACTATGCAGCAGGAATACAGAAACTTGTCACACGTTATGACAAATGCCTTAATTTGCTTGGAGATTATGTTGAGAAGTAGTTTATAGTATCCTCTTTCAAATAAAATTTTTTATGTTTGTTAATATTTACTTTTGTGTCTTTATTTCACGAACGGGTACTACTTTCCGGATGACCCTCGTAAATTAAAAAAAACTAAAGAATGAATAAATGCAAAAGCAGCACCTTTATGGTGGATATCTCACCGCCTGACAAGGCATGCGTTTCTTGATTAAGGATTTCATTTATTAAACCTTACTCTTATGCACCTTAGTTCAAATTAAAAATGCAACTAAGAAAGATAAATTTTGTGTGATTTCACGCTTTTGAAAGTAAAAAAAAGAACAAAGAGTAAAATGATAAGTTCGGTTTTCCCTACAGCGTACCGAATCTTCGATGTGGAAACCGGATCACTACGAAATTATTCATTCTCATCCTCCTTCTGCGGACGCTATTCAATGAAAGCAACTGCGGACTATTTAACGATTGAAGGCGACAGCGAATTGTTCCTCGACGGCTTTTACGAGATAGTTAAGAATAAGATGGTGCAATCGACAAAAAAACCTATAAACTTTGACGATACAGAGTATTAGGGATTGGAATCAAGTTTCCCTGCCTCTTTGCTTTGGCGAAGGTTCGGCTCCTCCGTCTTTATTGGACTCATAAAACACGGTTGAGCGAGGCACCTTGTTACTCACTGAGCGCAAGTAGTCCTCCGCGCTTGAAAGGACACGTCGAACGGCTTGATTTATGGAGCTTTTTACGTGGCATGAATAATTTCCATTCCATCCCCCATCGCCGCAGTAACCGAGGCTCATGATTCGAATCCCTCCTTCTCATACTCGGGAGGACTGCTACCAAAATTACATTCGATTGGGATGGGTATTTTACTCACTCTCTCGAAATTTCGAGCGATCGCTCCGAATCGAGAGGAGAATTAAAATGTTACTTGCACAGTGCCCTCGCGACCATCAAAAACTGACCCTTGCATCAAAAAGGAAGTTGGCAATGACTTTCACCGGGGATATTATTTTTAACTGAGAAAATATATATTTCACAGAGACGTGAAGGACGGTACGAGTCAATCCATCCTTGTGAAATGAATTGACCACCTATGATGTTTCCATTCTTTGCACCGCGAGAAAACTAAAAGTGCTTTGGCGAGACAGAATTAAGAACTTTGGCCCGCAAAAGAAATTACTTAGTGCAGACCGCCGGGTCAGGTTCATTTCCCCCCGCAATCCCTCATTCCTCATGTCAGTCCACATGGTGAATACTTTCGTGAAACGTTAGTTCAACCGCAAGACATAAGCACGTGTATCTCTCACAAGCATAGCTTTCTGCCAACTAACTATTAGGGACGAGGAAGATGTTCCCCTCTTGAAGCCAATCATGCCTCCTTGCTTGTGGCTTGGATGAGTAACCTGACCGCGCTACTGTTGCAAATAACCCCGAGGCCCTTTCGTCGAACCAAGACGGGAGCCACGATCGCCGGAGTGGGAAAAGCGAAAGTTTATGACGTATTTCGAGTGAAATTTTAATTTTCTTTTGTCTTTCACCGTGTTTACGAAAGATGATTCCTCAATTACCGTATAGATAATATTTCACAAGATCGAAAACCAGAAGTCAAAGATATTTATTTCATTATAAGTACTTATGCGCTATTTCTTTGAAAATAGGAACTCTGAAAACTATGATTCTCATACATAGGCCAAAGCTACATATCATCACGTCCTAGGGCGTTGAGACGGTAGGAGAGAACGGGATTTAATAATGTATGTTCAATGCAAAAGTTTACATCATTGGCTACACACCTTCGATACGCAAAAATTGTTGCAGCCACAATTTACATGCAAACCATTAACAGACATGTTCAATGGCATTAAAATTATATTTGAATATTGAAATGAGCTATTACTTTACCAAATCTATGCAAGCCAGAGGGCAAGTAGACCGGTATATTCGGAGTAATATTAAGTATCCAGAATGGCTGGCCAAAGACCAAAATACTCGTATAATTGTTTTCCCTACTATCCTTTCCTCTTGTGTCCTCGTCCATTTCTAGAATAACGCCATCTCCCGGCAAAAGAATAAAATAATTTGGTTGCATAAACCCCCGCAGATTTCAGTGTAATTTACCTTTCCTCGATAGCTCAAGACGTTACGATCATCGGACGTCGAAAGATCCGTGATTCAAATCTCAATCAAGGGAACTTTTTTACGCTTTTGACCTGCTCGATTCCACCTACCCCACCATTCTTGTTTGTCTTTTTTATGTGTTCCTTTTCCTTATATACATGTGAATGAATGACATGACTAACTCACATTCGTGCATGCAAAGGTAGCGAAACAAATAATCAAGGGGTATTTTGGAAGGGCACACGCATCTTTTGAGACGAAACAAAGAACATTTGGGGAACTCATTCGGAAGCAAAGAAATAAGAGGGTTCAGAGTCAATTGCGGCACACACGGTAGGCACAAACCGAATCTAGCTTATAAACCTAACTTGAAGAGAGAACAACAGATTACGTATATTCCTCTTCGATCTGATACCACCTCCAGCACTTGTCCCTTTCCTTTCCCGCTTTCCCCTTATCTCACCTCTCGATTCCATACTCTCTCCCAAACTTAGATGAGGTTAGACGTAGCCAGCGATATGAGACAGGTTGTGAAGAGGTTTTTTCCTCCTCCACCTTCTCATTCCCTTCCCGTACCCAACCGTTCCCTACTCTACAGCTACCGAAATTCCTGCGGAATTTCCCATCGTGTTCGCGAAGGCAATTAGCAGGCCACGCTAAGCGACCCTCGCCGCCTTCGAGCGAAGCCCTTCCCTCGTATCAGCTCCCTTCACACTTGCAACTGGTGCCATTGCCATCTTGAATTCTCTCTCTCCCTCTCTTTCCAGACTCTTGGTGCCGGTTGGTGTGCGGTGCGAGAAAAACGGAAGTAGATTTGCTCGTAAAAAATTTCATTTGCGGTCGTGGCATTTTTGTTTATATGATAAGCTTCAAATGAGACCATCGAATTAAAAATTGTACCACTTGAGGAGGATTCAGTCGAGATACCCACTCAATTATTCTTTTCCAACTGATTCTTTAATCCAAGAGTTGAATTTTCAATTATTCTAAACTATTCAACAGTTGAATTTCTGAGATTAAAGGACTACGCTGGCCTCACTGAAGGCAAGGGTAACGCATTGAGGTCGTGAGGTCGATTAAAGAGTAGGTGAATTCTTCCTCCATCAAGGGCTATTTGTGATTGTGCTTCTTATTTTATCTTAAAATATTTATTAAAACTGACGTGATTGGGTTCGTACATCTATTCCTTAAATAAAATATCATTAACATTATGTGATCAATATTAATTTATAAACTGGCAAAAGTTTGAATACCACAGGAATTAACAGCAAAGGAAAAAAAGAAAGATAAATACAATCAATATAGAAGAATACACGAAATAATCAGTTCCGATGTTTGTCAACCCTACCTCTGGCAGCAGCAATGGAAATATTTCATCCTTTCGAATTTGATAACTTAACTTGCTAAGAAATATCAATTTGGCATATTATTGAAAACTATTATCTAAATGTACTATCTCGTATTAAACAAAAAGTAAACATTTTCAATGAAAACAAGCAGCTGAAAGATGATACGGCATGTCAAGTTTATTTTAAGCATTTTATAAATTACAAAAAATTCATGGTTATCAATAGGAAATATTTACCACTTTATCATGTATATCTATCCCAGGGAGAGGTTTTAAAAAGGCTATTAAATCGGAAGTGTACTTAATTTTCAACAAATATCACATCCTAAAGGGCGGCGTAAACTCTTGGTGGGAATTACTCACCAGCAAGTACTTTGGAGAGGCACGGCATACGATAACTATCAGAAGCTCTTGCGAGAGAGCAATTCTCGGATTAACATACAATTAGAAGGAAAGGAGAATACTCAGTCCGAATCAGAAATTTAAGTCTGACGCTAGTATAATCATAAAATAAAATTCGTAGTTTATTTAGGACAGAACCTACTCACCACCTCCACATTCCTTAGCCCGAGAAGTGTACGATACTTTAAGTTGTGATACAGTCCTTCAGTCTTGTATGTAAGAGCTAACTCATTCTATCTACCTCCATCACTTACCGCTTTTCTACCCAATAAACACATACACTAAGGCGAACGACGCGGGAGTAAACCCATTCCCCGCGCCTTACGCGTCCATTCGTTTATCTACCCACGGGCAGGGTGGCAAAACGTGAGATGAGTAGCGTGCAAAATGTAAATATGACATCTCTGACGCTAGAAGGCCGCGACCCGCGAGTGTGGGACGACAAGGGAAGAATATAACGCTACTTGTCACGCCGCCGGAAGCCCCGGAAGCCATGGAACGAAAAGATTCTCTCTGTATTCGCTGCGCTCCACTCGCATTTTTTTTCGTTTCCTCGTTTCGACGCAGCGATTGATTGTTTCTCACGTTTCCATTCGAGCAAGCGCACCCTCCTCCGGCGGCGGAAGAGAACACGGAAGGACGTCAAAAGCCTTCTATCTCTCTTAATCTACGAGGGTCATCCGGAACGTAGTACCCGTTCGTGCCGCATGAAGTGCTGACGACGCGAGTAGCCGCTGGACGAGGTCAGATAGCTTCAGTGGCTTGTCTGCCTTCTCTGAGCCAAGTTGCGTGACGCTAGCATTGCCTGTGTTGTTTCTGTGATTGTTTACAATGTTAAAAAAAATTGAGAACGCCGCCAGTTGTGAAGTGAGGGCAGTGATTAAATTCCTCAATGCAAGAAACGTTCGCCCATGTGATATTCATCGCCAATTAAAGGAGGTGTATGGAGACAATGTAATGGACGAGTCGTCTGTTCGGCGGTGGTGTCGCAACTTCAACATGGGGAGGGGGAACACACACGACGATGAGCGTTCGGAGAGACCGTCTGTCATTACAGACCAACTGGTGAGCTCAGTTGACGAATTCGTGAGGAACGATCGGCGCGCCACAATTGATGACATCTGTGAGCATTTTCCCAATGTTTCTCGAACAATTGTTCATGAAATTGTTAAACACCATCTGCATTATGCAAAAATTTGTGCAAGATGGGTCCCTCGCGTATCTCAATGAGCTGGCGGCGAAGGACTATGCAGCAGGAATACAGAAACTTGTCACACGTTATGACAAATGCCTTAATTTGCTTGGAGATTATGTTGAGAAGTAGTTTAAAGTATCCTCTTTCAAATAAAATTTTTTATGTTTGTTAATATTTACTTTTGTGTCTTTATTTCACGAACGGGTACTACTTTCCGGATGACCCTCGTATTTTCCCAAGAAAATAACTTGTGCACTCTTCAGGAACGAGGAAGGAAACTCTGGAAAATTAATATTAAAAAAACACACTAAGATAATTCAGCCTCTGTGCTAGTTGTGAATGCCGGGAGCTGAAGCCTCTTATTGTAGTTGAAGAATTGTCTAAAGATCATTAATTAGAAGTGACAGGTAAGATTTCGCTTTTTCCAAAAGATTACGCCTTTTATATAAATCTTGGGACCCTCGAGAGTTGGGGTTCGGGACGTTGACGGCAATGACACTTGACAATTCAACGCGGACATTTCACCCACTATTTGACTTTAGAGGAAACAATCAACATTGCAGGGATAAGCGCATCAAAAAAAGAATTTTTACTCATTTTATGATAATAAAACTATTCTTACGATTGAACTTGGAGTACAACCGCTAAATTGGAAATAACTGTGCCATTTTCTATTTTTTGTATATATTTATTATCCGTTTAAAAGTCTGCCTATATAATGTCCCAATGAATTTGAAATAGGATGATGTGACTAGAATAACAAAAGTCCATGAAAACTAGCAGAGATGAATTCATTCATAGCGATAATAATTTTTACCCCTAACCACAGACGATGCATTTTAACTAATAAAATTTAGTCACTGTTCTGGTTCTGGTATCTTAATTTTAATTTAACCATCAAAACGTAGCTTTCAAAAGACAGGAATATAATTATCAATCGGTTTTAGATCTATTTAGTCTATAAATGTCTTTGAGGAAACTTAAATAATTATAGTCGGCTCTTAGTCGCGTCAAAAGATTCCGTCTTTCAATCTAGGATCATGATTTTTCAATGACACACGAAAATGAAAACTACTCAAAATTCCTCGGAATATTCCACCAAGTTTATCAATAGCAACTAGAAGAGAAAATAAATGTAAAGCAATTTGAAATAACTTATCGAAACAACAGTACTTCGAAAGCTAGTTAGATCGCCCATAGTGTATGTTCCCCAGATATTTATTCCCCGCCAAATGTTTTATTGACGAGAGAATAATACGGGTAATAGAGTAAAACTGAACCTCGACGCATAACTAAGGCAAGAGTTCATACATTTTTACAAAAGACTTGCTTGAATGACGAAACAAAAGAATAAGATAAAATTTTGTAAAAATTGTTCCTAGAGTTGTAGATTATTCACGTTTATCCCTCTATTATTCTAATGTTATAATTTTTAACTGCCACTCCAGCATATAAGTCCAGTAATAAAGCGAGTCAATTCTAAAGAATACCTTTCGAAAAGTACCTGAAGGCTAAGTGGGGAATTGCATCACACAAATCAAGATATGTAGTAAGCCAACACGAAATCTTAAAATAATTACTTAACAAACTTAGGTTCACTCACCAATCATCCGACCACGAAATATCTGAAGCAACCCCAGTTTCAAAGAGGAAAACTCACCTAAAACAAAGAAGGACTCATTATAACACATACTTGTTTACATTATTATGGTAAATATCAGTGTTAAAATTTATCATAAGAGGTCAATTAAAATTTCAAGCGTTGTACCTTTTCCGCTGTAGCAGTTCGAATGACAGTTGAATCCTATTAGGTCACTCTTTGCTTATTACCAGGACGAAATACCAAACTACAGCTACACATGGAGTGCAGTTCATGGCACCCTTACTTTGCACCAAATGCACTCACCCAAAAGTATGCTGACATCATACCTTATTGATTAAATTGAAAGAGGTTAGCCAGTGATTTATAAAATTACATTAAAAATTACTATAAAAAGTGACCCTTTCTCCAAAATGAACTTTTTTTGCTCTCAGTCTTGCAAAAAATTCAGCCGAGATCCATACGGTAGGCTAAAATAAAAGCCTACTGTTTCCTTGGATACCATGATAGTTTTTCAATGTTTAATTTTTCCTTTCAGGGAATGAAATTAATACTCTTATCGCACCGGCCTCATTTTATCGACTAATATTGTGAAAATATTAGAAGCTTACCGGGTGAATATGAACAAAATTTCTCCTCACAACGCACGCAAAATATGAGTTCATCACAGAATTTTTAAACGCGATTTAAAAATTATTATTTATTACCTTGTCATAAAAATGAATTAAACTATTTTCCCATTGAAACACTATGAGCTCTAAGGATGAAAAAAATCACACTCGTCTAAAACTATCGCAGTCTATAAATTCCGCGTCGATAGATTCGAGATAGTGAGTTCCACTGGGAAATAAATCCAAGAACAAAAGAGCATGGATGCATCGCAAAACTTGAAAGAGGTTGGAACGTCATTCACAGAAATACAACTTCCGGTACGAAAGTAATTTATGGAGTGAATCAGGACAATAAACAAAACAAAAAACCGCCTTCCGTGCCCGTTAATCCGGGACGTTAAGCATTTCGGAGTTCGCCGACGCGGGTTGAATTGTTATTTTGCTCGAGGACCGATAGAGTTTGGTCTCCAAGAGAACGGAATGCGCCGGGGATGATTTTCATTACCTACCCGCTCTACTCCTTCAGAATGCACCCTTAGACGCCCGGGGGTGGATGGGCCGGTCGCATGACGGGACCCCATCAGCTCGACGGGAGAGTCTTGGCCCGCTCCCGGGAAGGAGAGGGGGCGAGGCCGGGAACGAATGCGTGGGCGGTGGGGTGAACGGGGAAGGGAGAAGGTTCTGTTGGGAGGGAAGGAGGAAGTAAGGCAACGTTCTATCTCCTCCTCCTCATCCCCCTACTCGACGTCCGTTTAGATACGCCGCGAGAGTACTTCCAAACTCATTAGGTTTAAAGTTCTCTGGAAAATAATTCCCAGTCTTCCTCCCCACCCGCCGCTGAGCCCCCGCCTCGTATCTCACACTGCACAATATACAGGGTTCGTCCGGAAAATAAGTGTACTGATTTTTTCCCGCCGCTCCAGGCGCGCCCAGCACCGCTCTGACGGGCTGCGATTGGAGGGGGGTATGTTGGCAAGCGACGCTGAAAAAGGCAGTCGGCTCTGAGCTGTGGTGTAGTGAGGAGCTCTGTTAACGCGAACCTCCACGCTCGACCCACGTCACGGAACGCGATGCCGAAGTTTTTGGAGCAGCGTTATTCCATCAAAATTGCGGTAAAGCTTGGGAAATCGTCTACCGAAACTGTCGGTATGATTAACCAGGCTTACGGGGAGTCAGCCATGTCCAGAAACATGATCTTTCGGTGGCACAAGATGTCCGTGGAGGGCAGAGAAGAGGTCGACGACGAACCACGGCCTGGACGCCCATCAACGACACTCACCGACGAAACTCTGCGAAAAGTTCGCGATGTACTGAACTCTGATCGTCGTCTTAGTGTTCGGATGATAGCAGAGCAGTGTAATGTGCCAAAAACAAATAGTGCACGAGATTATTAGGGAGCAATTACAGATGCGAAAAATTTGTGCAAAGTTGGTGCCGAAAGTACTCAGTGATGATCAAAGACTCAATCGTTTGGAAATCGCGACACAACTTGCGGATCACTGCAAAAATGATCCACATTTTCTAGAGAACGTTGTTTCGGGTGACGAGACGTGGATCTTTGAGTACGACCCGGAGTCGAAGAGACAAAGTGCGGAGTGGCACACCCCATCATCACCCCGTCAAAAGAAAGCTCGCATGAGCAAATCACGGATCGGGGCGATGCTCATTGTCTTTTTTGACAAAAGGGGAGTCGTCCACTACGAATTTGTACCTGAACGACAAACTGTAAATGCTGCATTTTACGTCCAAGTGCTCGACAGGCTTCGAAAACGAGTCGCCCGCGTCCGGCCAGCGATCAAAAACATCTGGCGGCTGCATCACGACAATGCGCCGTCTCACACCGCGCTTGTCGTGTCGGACTTCTTGGCCAAGCACGGCGTGGCAACGCTGCCGCACCCGCCCTACAGCCCGGACTTTGCACCACCGGACTTCTTTCTGTTCCCGAAGATAAAGAGGAGTTTGAAAGGAACGCGATACGGGACTTTGGACGCCGTCAAAGAGGCCGTGACGACGTGTCTTCGAGAGGTTCCCGATGATGCCTTCGCGGGAGCGTTCCAGGAATGGGAACGCCGCTGGAACAAGTGTATCGACTCACAAGGGTCCTATTTTGAGGAATATTAGCTTAAGATATGTAAAAGTGTAATAAATTTTTTTTCCTGAGCTCAGTACACTTATTTTCCGGACGAACCCTGTATATGGCCGAGGTCCAAGTCGTTGGTGTCGATGCACCCGGCCGCTCACCTTTCTCCACGCCTAATCAATCTGACCAATCCTCCGAGTGGGGCCTCAAATGCTTGAACACCATGATGCGTTTTCCCACGGAGTTTACAGGCTTATATTTGGTTTCTTACCCTTGGTTTTGAAAGCTGCTTTTGATTATTGTTTATCTAATTCTAATTCATTTTATATACATCTATGTGTATTTACAGAAATATGACATTTTACCATGAAGCTACGACGAGTCTTTTACCTTCCCTTAGTGAAACAATTTCATTATTATTATATGTAGATACTAATATGTCCAATAGCTATACGACTCTTGTAGAGTGTTGTTTTCTAAGCTAGAAATTTCCTGGTGCTTGCTTTTCTTGCATGTAGTGGAGTGCTCATAGTCAAGCGGACCACTTGCCGCGGAACAGCCGCCGAAAAGTTACTGTGCGTGCAGAAGCTGCGTTGCGACGGCCGTTTGAGCGATCAGGCAAAGGGATTCCGATCGCGCGCCAGTAGCCTCGCTAACGTTGAAATCCTTTCACCTGATTGGTCGGACGACCTTGGCACCTCAAGGACCGCATTCATGAATGCCCAGGTTTCGGGATCATTTACATCTAAAAATATAGCAAAAGCAACGGAATGGGTGCGTGGATAGGTGAGTAGTCGGATGGATGCATCATTTCTGAACGATGCGTGGGAAACCTAAGGAAGTGCCCTGCACCTTTCAAACTTTACTTTAATTAAAAAAAAAGAGATTGTTATCCCCGACTAAATTCTTTGGCTATCGCTTTATTTAAAATATCTCTTTGCAGATAAGTTCAAAGAATCATAAGCTGTTGACATCAATTATTTCTTTTGGCATGCTGGGTTTATCAATATTAATGTTTCAGAAGCTTCTAAGCAGGCATTTTAACGGAAAATTATTAAGTTATCAATTGTCTCATTCTATCTAATACATTTTACCGTAATTCATTGATTTAATTCTATATCTTCAGACGTGACTATGTGAAAATCCATTATTACTGAAGTAAAAAACACAATGCACCTGTGTAAAATGTAAAATTGGTGGAAAGATACATTGTGTTTTACTAGAGTGGTATTGATTTAAACTGACGTTTTGAGAGCACGTATCTACTGATAAATATTATTTCTAATTTACCTACTTAATAAAGTTCAATAAACTGTGGGAGATGCCGTCACAAAAACTTTTGACTGGGTAATCCTCTAATATGCATTGCAATGCAACAATTTCAGAATAAAACAAAAATTGCCCATTTCGCCTTGACCGGGATTCCAGACACACATAATTGTAATATTTTTCCTTGATAGCTCAAGTCTAGTCGGTATCAAGGGCTAGTCGAAAAATCGGTGGCTCAAGTCCTGGCCAAGGAAGTTTTTAAAACATTCTGAAACTGTTGCATTGTATCAATTAATAAAGCTTTAAAAATAATAGTTACATTAAAATTATATTTAGGGCCAAGAATATAATTTGAGTAACGGTTGATATAATCCTTCCATAATATCAAAAAGCAATACTAGGGACTTAAATTAATTACATTTTACTATATTTATTAACAATTTGACTTCAGTAAAATATGAGCTGCATTAGAGCAGAAATAAGGGGAAAGAAAGTAACATGATGATTTCATTTTTAGTTTACCATCTCATTTAAAAAACGCAAGTGAAATCAAACTGGCCATCAGCTAACTAATTCACGTTTGAATTGATTTGGTAAATACAAAATATAATATAATTCGGTCTATCAAACCCATACAATAAAAGTTTTATTTTATTCGCTCTAAAAATTAGCATAAAAGAGAGATAAAAGAGATAATAGCACAAGAGTTTGCTTTGGCTGCAATATTTACTCTTTTCTTATAAATTTTATCATCATGTTTTAATCAGTGTTAGATGAAATCTGATACCCTGTTTATCATTGAAAATAATCATGGGTAAATAATAGTTATTTATTCTGAAATATTTTAATATTCAAAAATGTGTATATTAATTTGATAACGAGTACCTACATCGCGATATCTCTTAGTTCGGTGTCTGCAAACAGAATAAATCACAAAAACGAAGTATTTAATACCAATGAAATGCACGAATAAAGTATTACTGGACCTCTATAAAGAGAATACACGTATAACCATCTTCATGGTCAGCATCTCTTGTGGGTGTTAAATTATCTTTTGAGCCAAAAAATAGACACTCCTTCCATATATTCTGTATTAGCTTGCAAAAACCAGGGAATTGGGGTAATTATATTTTTAAAACCTGGAAACCTTTTGCAGAAATCTTTTGAACTTTGTCTAGGCGGGAGTGCATGATACCCATACAGTGTCTTTGCGAAGTATTGAGTAGACTCTGTGGGGTTAAAGACAATCCGTTTCAGTCGGAAGATGGGAAAGCCTGCATGCAAAGACTAACTAGAAACTAGGACGATAAGAGCGAATTATTAAACATTTAGTGTCATCTGCGTAGAATTCAGACCATTAAGTTTATTGTGGATTATTAAAAAATCCAATTAAAAGCAACGCTTCTCCACCCTTTTATGGACAAAAATATTCCATTTTTACTCCAAAATTTTCTCCGTGTTAATTTTCGGATTCATTGATGTTAAGAAACATCCGGAAGTAGAATTTGCTAAATTCTTTTCGAATGAATGTAAGGAATAACTTACCCTTGTTTAAAATAAATACAGCAATAATTCACACAGGCAGTTTTAAAGTGAGTTGGGTTGTCTAATGATTAGGATAGAAATGATGTAGCAGTTCTGGGGATCGGAAAAATAACAGCTATGTTAATTTGAATTAATGATTTTAATTTTACATTGACACAAATACTTTAAGTCGTAAAATTAGTAGGTCGCAATAATACTTAAAATCATAAAATTAAAAACATTAAGTCGAACTTACATCGCTGATTTTTCTTTCCTTAATAGGTGAGTTCTACGAAGTCAAGCCTGAAACTATGAAGTTCAGTTCTGGAGGAAATTATAGATTTGCAAATTAATTTAGGTCATATCTTTCAATAACGAGAAAACTTTATTAGATCATAGCATGTAGTAAATATACGTCCCGGGGAACAAAATCTTGTTCCTCACCTATAATAGTACTATGCTATAAGTGAATTAAAAATTCAAGAAAAATTTCCAAATTTTCTCGTTCCATTCAACGGATAAAATTTAGTATTAAAACCGATGCGGTATCCAAAATTTATTCATGCTAAAAATGATTCTTCATAACACATTTTTCAACAGGATTAAAGGCATTGGTCCTCGAACAGCAGTCTCTACGCTCAAACCCTTGACATGTAAATACGTAAAAAAAACACCTGTGAAAATAGTAAATTCAAGGTTTTTCTCTATCCGTGATTACGACAAACCAGAATAATAAATCATTTGTCTTACAACATATGAACACATTTAAAAGGATAAACTTATTTCTCTGTCACACGTTTTTATATCTTATTCGGGGGACTTGTAAATGAAGAGGATATCGTAAACTTGAGCAATGAAAGGGTTCTCTTCACGAAACTATGTGCTTTCGACTGAAGTTCCCAATTGGATTTACAATGACATTCAATTATATTACCAAAATTATGATTTTCTTAAGGTAACTCGAAAAAGCAGCCTTTTTCTCATATCCCTGGCCTTGTTCGCATTCTCTTTCGACTTAATTCGAAGGAAAACATGAAGCTGTAAATGCTCAATTTCATGATTCAACTATGTCGGTTTCATTTAATTCCACTTTGTGTCAAATATTAGAAGATAATTTCATTTGGTTAATAAAATTAAATTTATGAGCTAAAAGATACATTTTCATCAAAAAAATTAACATGCTCTCGTGAACTAATGCTATGTTATCATTACGATACAATAATAAAATGATTATTAAATAAAATTTGGGAGACTCGCTTCCTGACGGCACAACAGACGATACAATAAAAATGATATCACATATAAGTACTTATAGCGTCGTCCGCATGAAACTAAAAGGTTTGAGTTTAGCTTCCAACAATTATCTTTGATAACCGACTTTGGGTTAGAAAATTTAATGCATGAGTGACGTGTATAAACATCTTAAATAGTATAATATGAAAAAAAACAAATATATGGTATAAAATTAGAATAAATAAAAAAATCGAGGATTAATCCACTGTTGCTAACATACACCCACAAAAATGTTTAATTTTATAAACGAAAAGTCATAAACAGAGAAAGTGTAGCTCATTTGGTTTAAATTTTAGGAAACCCCTGGTGCAAAAAATATTAAAAATAAATTATCAAAGGGACGGGTAAAGAAGGTCATCAAATATCCCAGAAACTAAAAGACAGCCAACTCGAAGCCTAAGTTGATACATGATACAAACAACTGATTTAACCATTGGTTAAAGGCAGTTTAATTGAATTTAATAACGCATAGCTGCGATAAAATCGAAAGGCATTTCGATACAAGGGATCCTTCGTTAGAATAAGAAATCAATGTAAATAAGATAAAATAATAGAAGAAAAGGTAGTTAAAGAAAAAGTTAGGTAGTTAGTTAAAGAAAATATAATAATAAGTTATTATTATTATTAATCAATTTCTTTATTAGCTGAAAGCACGTGTATTTATTACATACCTTTCAAATATAAATTTCAAGTTACTGGTAAGAAGCCTTACCGAAACGTTGATGTGGCAAAAGAATAGAACGAAATGTCGAATTATATACGCGGTGACAGCGTGGTTTTAAAGGAGACATATTCTACGCCGTTTATAGTCGGAAACAGAATGCTGCCGATAGAGTAAACTACCCTTCCAGGGAAGCGATCCCGGAAACTTTGGCGTCGGAGGCAAACAGATCGACGCACGGCGTCGGCCAGATAACGATCGGATCGAAACCAGTTTACGTCGGGCAGGAGTCCCTTCCGGTCAGCGAAGACGCCCAACTTGGCAACTTCGTCGGGACTCAGGAGATCCGCGCCGGAGGAATTATCGGCAGCGGACTCCGCGGGAGATGGGCGTCGGCGGGGATGTGGGAAAAGAGTGGGAGGCTGGGCAAACATTTTCGAGGGGGGAGTTAGGGGGAGCTGCTTAAGACTAGGGGAGAGGGGTGGTTCACGAAGCGAAACGAGTGCAATAAAAGGGGGTCGGGGGTCGAGGACGCTGGTACGTGTCCCCGGGGAGGAGCGTGGAATGAGCCCACATTCCCGCCACCGCCCCTCCCTTATCTCGCCGTCGTGGTGGCGCTCCCGTGGGAGACGGGGGTAGTTTGCGTAAGGGGACGACGAGATTGCGAGTGGGCCGGTGCGAGGAAGTGGTCTGAAAAAGTGGAGCGGGGGAAGAGGAAAAGGGTATTTCGCCCGTAAAAAAAGAATTTCAGAGCATACGGGGCAGGGATAGATTGCAGTGCTGTCCGTGCCAAAGGCCCCCACCGAAGACGCGAGGCATAGGCGTATCGGAGATTTCGATGTTTTTTCAAAGATTCAAAGCGAAAGCATTAATTAGAACGCGACATCCTTCATCAACTACAAGCACCATTATACTAATGACTGTTGAGTCCATTCTGCTCAACAGGATGTATTTTCTAATATGTAAAAAATGATCATCATTAAAATTCATTCAAAATGACCGCGATTTGAATCAGGATCATTCAATCATGGTGATTTGTGTTTTTCATTGACAAAAGGATACCATCTCAATGAAATTTGCTCGACCGCGTGTAATGTTCGAGATGGCGTTTCCGTTAGTGGAATTATTAGCTAGGTTTTTTGTGAATTTTAACCGAAAAAATCGATAGTTTTAAACTTTTTATTTCTCTTAAGGAATGATACTAGTTTTCAGCACTGCCAAAAATGTTTTGGAGTACGTGTGACTGATAAATTTTAATGATTCAAAATTACGATTTCGAATCTTGACGAAGACAAAAAGTTTAATGGTAAATTATAATTTCAAATCATTATATAATGGTTATACTCAAATGCCTGTATGTTGATCCCTTGGTGGGGATCTGAAATAAGAAAATTGTGAAGCGTGAAGGAAAGAGGATTCAACTCTGGAAAGGTGAAAGAGGTGAAGTCAACAGAATTGGCTTTAGGACTCCTCTTCATATTCAATTAAAAATCAGCCAAAGCTTACACCTAAACGTCTGAATGTTTTCATTTTCGAGTATCCAATCATTAGAAGAGTTATTACTTACACCATTACAAATTAATATATGCAACTACTTGAAGTGAAATTTTCCTCTGAACAAATATCAAACCTTCAAGGGAGTAGGCCATACTGTGTTGGATGAATATAACTTTCGCTATAATATGCACTATAGAAAAAACAACATTACGCTCAAAGCAAAAATACACTGATTAACTGCTTTCATTCATATAACAGCAATGTCTGTAACTAAAGCTCTTGGTTTAAACAAGCATCGTCAGAAACAAATCGCAACAAATAGGACACAGTGTAACATATTCTAAATGGAACTTCAACCACGAAATACCAGAGTATACAATATTGACTGCGAATTATTATTAAGAGAACTTTCCAGTATCGCAATGGCACTCAGTTTTTCCAAGAATAGCTGTACAAGCCCAGTACTGGGTGTATTTATTATTGGCACAACCATCAAAAGCTCCTCTTATGACCAGGCTGCTTGCAGTCTTCCGCTGGCAGTCTTGCAGTTCCCCTTTAATAACCTTATCACGAAAGACTGAATTTATAAACCACTTACTCGAATCTAACACTATATGTCGAGTATCCACTCATAAAAATAGAAATTTCATACACCATTGCGGGTAAATATAAGCAAACGCTTGAATTTATAAACAACATATTCATATAAACCACTTTTATGTAATCCTAAATCGGAGGTAGCTCGGTGAAAAACTCCTCCAAATCGTGTCAAGCAATCGGAATGAAATTTAAGAATGTCAAAAGGCAAAATAAACTGGAGGTAAACATTAATTAATATAGTCTGTACCATATTTGGGACTCGGTTGTTAGCGATCATACTCATAACGATATTTCCATGGCTTTGCCATATTTCATTCCCAATGTAACTTCCATAAAGTTATCGCCTCAACGAGGTTATGAAGCTAGCACGATGCGTATACGGTCTATTTCGTTAAAACTAAACACAAATTCGCAGAATTATTTAGTAAATACCGATTTATGGAGCATAATAACATACCCGCTTGCTTAATTTGAATTGCATTATCTTGCTCAAAATTTTAGCATCCCAATGCCCTGTTTTTAGTACGATTTTTTCAGACAACGAGCGTGATACATGATATCGATATTTCTTGTATTCCCACCCATCATCCTCACCTGCGCGGGATCAGGTGTCCTGCAGCCTGGAGATTGGATGGCCTCCTACGGCGGAATTGGATGAGTGACGCCGGGGTCTCTGAGCAATGGCTCGGGAATAAGTTTCGGTGCCGGGATTTTCGCGTTTGAGGGAAAGCGCGTAAGTGACTAGCCTGAGGATTTACGATGGATCGCGCCGAGGGAAAGGCACGGGTGGGCGAGAGAGAAGGGCGCGGGGCACCGAGATGGAGTGAGTGAGTCGTGAAATAAAACCGTTGATTCTTTGATGAGAATGTGGCAGCAATGCAGGAGAAGGTAGGAACCTTATGAGGCTCACATGAGATGGCCAAAAAACGCCGGATGCTCCTGGCTGAGCCGTTCTGGAAATGTTTCGGGAGTCCTAGTGAAGGGACCGATGAAGTACATATTTTTATACGTAAACTCACGCCGCCTTGGTGAGTAAGGTAGGGATTTTAGCGAAGGCTTACAAGGAGGCTCAATTTTTTTGACGTAAGAGTAGGCGGAAATTTCATAGCTTGAAGTAGTCACTCTTGTATCTATAGCATGAGATTTAATATTTTTATTAACACAGACTCTGGTCGTCATTTGTCTCAATGAAAGCAGAAGGAATTGATTGAATCGTTAAAAAGTATGCAACGCTTTTCTAATGATCACTTTTTGCGAATAAATACACTTTATATTTCTCATTTCCTGCGAACAAATCACCATTTTAATTCGTGACCACTTGCATAATAACTATTATTCTCCCTTGGTTGAATTTGGAAATACTTGGTCATGAGAAAAAGTTGTACTAATAACTGATTTGAAGGAAGACGGGTTATCACTACATTTTTGACAGGATTCCATGAAACCCACTGCTCACGACTTCGGATTCAAATACAAAATAGATGGATGGATAACAACAATAGCATATGCCATTTGAATAAATTATCTTGATATGTACTATTATGTTAGTTCTTTGAAATTAGCGTCAATCCACTTTTTGACCTGGCGTCTGTATGATGGCGTCTTAACTTGTCACCACTGGAATTTCAGTGATTCATTCTTATAAAACAAAAAAACCTGAATATAAGCAACTTAATTCATTCTCATTCCTTATGATTTAATTTGAAAATGTTTACCATTAAGATGCATAGAACAGTAGAATTAAATATGAGTTCGCTATTTTTCCTCACGGTGGGCAGATGAACACATCCGGCAAAAGGATACACAGGCAGTGATCCGCATTCTGATATTCTCCTCGAGGGAACTCGGCAGATTTGCCAAAGATACGCGCATGGTAGTAAGCACCGATTTACTAAATAATTTTGGTATCCTTGGAGCAGGCTGTGCGTCTTGGCAAGGGATATTATTTTTGATGAATACACGCGGGGAAATACGTGCATGGTGATACCAAAAATGCAAATTAAATTAACTTCAAAAACCTTAAGGCTTTTAAATATATATTAAAGCGATTTTAAATTGTTTATAAAGTTCATTTGAATATGAAATACAAATATTTTACTATAAATATCTATTCTAGGGACACGTTTCGTAGGTATAAGTGGTTTCTGTGAAGATTTTTATTTGGTTACGTTCCCAACATTCTCAGGAAAAAAAGTACTGAAACTGTTTCCTATCGTAAGGGAGTCAGAGAACGGTAGCAGCGAACGCATGAAACTATTTAAACGGAGGCGTGCACAATTCAATTCGTTTTGTATTAATTAAACAAGAAAACGAACAGCTGAGCTCTAGAGCGCGCGCACGGGCTGTGTCGTTACGATTTTCCATGCCGATCGTATCGCGCAGGAGTGAGCGAACTCCTGGCACATGTTCCTTCTCCGGGGAGGAAGTCAAAATGGACTCTCCCAGGAAAGTGACTCTCGTAATCTAAATATCTCGCTCCACTGCATTCCCGAACTGCTTCTAGGGAATTTGATTACGGAACGGGAATACGATTTCTTTCCATTTTATTCCAAGTCGAATCACTTGTTTAACTAATGGCAGAATTTTACAACCCACGAACGCTGGTGATAGGATTGGAAAACAGTCTCAGAGAGAAAATAGCTTTTTTTTAAATTCCTTTTAAGACTTTTCAGGAGGCAAAGGATAGTGCTGTTCCAACCCAAAAAAAACCTGCATAGACGTGGATTTTTATTCAAACGATATATTTAGTGTGCACCTGATTTAGCATGTATTTCGTGTCCACATAATGTCACCGCACTAAATTTAACCTGGGACAGCATCATTTTTATGAACATCTTGATGCTTATTCCTGCATCATCGCCTATAAACGTTTAAAATAATAGCAAGTGAAAACTTTGAGAGCAAGTTTTTATCATATTACATCAGCATTTTAAGAGACAATCACTAATTTCAGCGTTATAATGGTCTGAGCGTAAACAATATACTTTTTTAACAGGGTTTACTACGCACAAAGAAAAATATTTCTGAATGAAAACTTGTTCGATAGAAATAAGTTATTGCTAAAAAGATCCTCACTTTTATTATAGCACATATTATCGTAGGGAGTGCTATTCCATGCGAAAAGATCCAGTCCAATTTCCGGCGCAGATGGAATTACCAGGGGTAATCCTAGAAATTCCAAGGTACCGTTAGTACGAAGACGATTCAAAGTGGAAGTATCCACTGTCAGATGGGAAGGAATATCGTGAGACGTTGGGCGAATTTCTCGGAGCCGACGGTAATGCCTCTGCAGGGTTCTTCTCCATTACGTTCCCTCTCCCCGATTCCTTCCATCAAATAATTGGTCCCTATATTCTCAAGCCTCAAACTATTGGTAGTCTATTACCCTATTAACTTTTGGATTAAATCGATCGAGCTAGTCAACACTCATGCATATTTAGCGCTGTTTAATACAACTATCAAGTACTCTAATTCGTATTAATCCAAGTTTAGTCAGCAAGTATAACTTCTGATTTTCGCCTAAACGACGTCATCGATCATAAATTAGAAAAGGTTTCGACATATTTTAACCCTGAGAAGCATATAAATACACATAAAGGTTATTGATAAATAAATGTTATAGTACAAAACAAGAATATTTAATAAAAATAAAAGAAAAACTATTAGCTAAGAACACTTTCCGAGTAAGAAAAATGAGCACGTACTTTTACATCAATACCCAACAACTCATGGCAGAAACATTATCACCTCCAACTTAATTTATGCGCATAAGAATGAAGATGGTAGACTTGGTTTCCATTTAGACAACTACCAGTTTCATTAATAGTCAAAATAGTGAGTTCCGATTAAGAAATTATGATGACTGTAAGCAAATTCAACTAAATGTTTGACCAAATTTCAATTAGGAATGCTTGTTAATTTAATTAATGGCATCTGCTATGACGCTCTCATCTCCCATAAAGAAATACTACACGCAAAGTTGATGAGGGAATTAAGTAACTACTTAAACTATAACTTTGCTCGGCACAATTTCAATTATGTACTCTTATCACAGAAGATTCCGTGAGATGATACCCGTAATTCCAATTTGAATTTTCTCTCATTACCCGTACTAAAGTGCATCTTTATAAAAACGGTGTATTCGCAATTGATAGCAGAAGATTGCGACACAACGTTTGCCTGACTGCCCCTATTATACGAACAAGCCCGCCGTTTCAGAAAGGAAATTTGGGGAACCAAAGACTTCTGCAGCTAGTGGCAAAATTGCTCGAGAATGGCTACTAACTCAGGATAGTAAACTCGAGAAGGCCTACGTTCAAAATGCTGCTGGAAAAAAGGACAGCAATATCCCTGACTTCACACAAGGACCGTCGTATAAGAGGTTCCTGGAGTGAATCGGCGGAGAGGACGTATAAGGGGGAGAGAGGGAACAATTGCGAGGGTTTTAGGTCTGGGACCCCTCCCGCGGGTGCGAGCGCATTGTTCGTGGAACGAAGAGGCTTGCCCGACTTCGGAAAGTCCGTGGGAGGACAGGACTGAAAAGGGTTGTTTCTCGCCGACGGTCAAGGGTTTCGGGGAACACACGAGGATGGAGAGGAGATTTAAGAGGGAGGGATTGAGTTTCTCGAGTGGTTTAAAGGGTCTGCCATCGAGGGGCGTGGTACGATGCAGAAGTGAGGAGGAGGAGGAAGGCGATCTCTCTTCCTCCCGCCACCACGACCCACCCACCTCGACTTTCTCTCTCGGCATCCACCGCACCACTTCCTGCGTCCGCGAATCCACTCCATTTCCAACACCCTCTCCACTCCTGCCCTCCGCATCCGATCCTTCCTCCCAACAAACCGTCCCCCTGCTCCCCACAGATCATACTTAGCGGTTATTCCTCCATCCCCTCCCCCCCTCGATCCGCTGTCTCTAGGCGACCAGCCCGGAGGACCCTCATCCTTTGTAAATGTATAAGAAAAAGGACTACAAACCCCAGGATAATTAGTTTCGCAGGCCTTTTTTTTTCCTTTTATCCTCCGAACGCCTTCTGGCTTTACACATCCGTTTCCCTCAACCCTTACAGCATTCCTCTAGCTATTTTTCTCCTTTTTTTGCGGAGAACACCCCAAAGATTTAAGATGGCAAGAGCATTCGGTTTCTGATATCTACGGAGATATATTACGGGCGGCGGATTCTCGCGCCGAATGCCAGACGGGAGGTCATTAAAGGCTTGGAGAACCCATCCATAACGGGGGCCTGCTCTGGAATCATTATAAGTACGGTGAATCGCCAGCTGGGTCAAAGATGAGATTGCCCAACCACTCAGAAGTGCTGCAGGGATCTGTAGAAAGTGAATGTCGAGGCTACGTTTGTCTACACTTTATTATTCGTACAATGTTCTCACCTAGACCTACTTACTCACCCTGACCTTCATGTGTGATCCAATAATTAACTCGGTTATCGGAAGAAATCTTTCCGCATCCAAAAAACGCGAATAAAAAAACTGAGCACATTTTATTGATAAGATCTTGAGAAGGTGAAATTAAAATGGTCGAATACAAAAGAGAATTATTAGACCTCGACACAATAAAAAAATTTGTCCTGATTTTACGCATGAAGTATCAAATAGCAGCTCCAAGCTCTGTTATTCACCTTGACACTACCGCATTACCTCCCGTGGAAACAATTTATATTGTCTGAATCCTAATTTTAAGTGTCTTGATCGAAAAATAGTCTTAATACGCTGGTTTATTCAAAATAACGGAGATTTATGGCACTATTTCTGCTAATTGTTCTATTATATTTCCAGATTACATCGAGGCTAAATTTGGCAAATTTTTTAACTTTTGAGCATTCAATGCAATTAAAATAATCGAACTTTGATATCATAATATTAGATACCCTTTCTGAGAAGTTTATTCAATTAGAAAGATTAAGAAATATCGTAAGTTTGCATGATTTAATAATTTCAGGATCTATGCGAAAGGATGCATAGTGTCATGATTCCCTTAAGCGGGAGGGTATGACGAAAAACATCCCGTTATTTAAATCTGAAACTTGCGAAAATCTTGTTTTTTATCAATTACGAATACAGTAGGAGGCCCACGATGTATTTTTTTCTTCATGTACCTACCAACATCTAAAAGAAATCATCCCGTATTATTTCCACACTCCATTAATTGAATTCTTTGAGGCTTAAGGTAGTAATAAACACGAATTAAATGTACAAATATTGATTTTTAAAGGAGACCGAGATGATGCGATGGCTAAAATACAGCCTTCCCACCGAGAGGGGCCGGGTTCAAATCCTGGAGACAAATATTTTTCAGTGGTATCCCGATCCCTATCTGAGGTGCTTCGTGGAGTAGTAGTGAGCACGATGTCTATCGGAAGGGACGTTAAACTACGGACCCCTTCGCGCCTTTCGGCAATAGTAGAAGAATCCGGCGTCGGCTAATGAAGAGAAATCTGGCGTCGGTATTAGCCGACGCCGGATTTCTCTCTCCACCCTTCCTTTCCCAACCATCCCCAATGGCGCGAATGACCTAAGCGGTCGGTCGCCACCCATAAAAAGTACAACTTTGTTTTTAAATCAATAAGGTTGTTTCGGAGGACAGTAGAGTGCGAAATTAAACCAACTGGCGATCGCTTTTTATTCCATGTACTGACCGAGGAAGTCAGGTCAACAGCGCCCTAATCTGGTAAACCAAAGAACGCGGGCTCGAGTTCCGCTTGGGGCATTGACATTGTATTGTCCAAGGGTAAATGACTAAAGATACTGGGTACCCTTCACTTACGCCTAATCTTAACTGTTTGGAATGCTCAAAACCAATGTTTAGCTAAATTATCCACTGCAGTGTTTTGGACACATGACGTAACTTCTGGTGACCCTATCGAGTGAAAATTCCGACGAAAAAAAGATACCACAGCCATTTGGACGGTGCTTTATTTAGTTAAATTATGCGTCCTTAGACCCTTTGGCTGAGGGAAAGAGTACATATCTCTCTTTCATATAGGTTCGTGCATGCAAGTTTACGCATATGAACGTACATGTTCGAATATAAATGCATCCATCTTTATTGCTGAGAGCATGCTTAGGCACAAATGACGGGTGCCCCCACACCCCCCATCCACTGCCATGTCACTTGGGTGTTATAAACGTAGATATAGAGGGAAAGCAGGGATCGTTTATTTCACATCAGATCACCTCCTTGATATATTTCTGGGAACGCAATCAATGGTAAACCACACCCAAACCAACAGATACACTGCAGAAAACATAATTAATAAATTGAGAATGTCACGATTCTCTTAGAAAAAAATTCACGTGCCGGCGAACGATAAGGAAAAACGACCCCTTGTAAAATATATTCGGGGTTGATGAACTCCTGGCAAACCTTCAACGAAACGTGAGCTGTCCTTCCTTCGCCACCCTTTTTGCAACTGTGAAATTTGTCGGGCGCGCTAACGAGTCCACCTCCCGTATCGTCTCTCCCGACCTCACACTGCCCTCGCGCCACCCCCCGCCCCGAGAACAACGAAGCGAGAGGAAAATCATCCACTCGGTTGGAGGGAGTGGGGAAATAAAAAGTGAACCGGAATGTGCACGACGATCCGTGAATTGTTTGACTCGTGTTTCACATCGTGTTTGAACGTTTCCAGGCGCAGGAGGTGGGCCGGGGTCGCCCTGGGGGAGGAGAGAGAGAGGAGAGTGGGACATGTTTTTCCTGGGAGAAGGAAAAATGACTGATTATGAAGGGGTGAGACTCAAGCATGCGCTAAAAAAAAATGTGCCAATTCCCGTCCGTGGCAAATGGTACTGACTGGATAGTCCAGGGCCTAGTCCTTCATTGTATGCATAACATAAAAAACACAGCGGACAACGGCGAATTCTTTGTTTACGTGATAGGATATTTGAAAAACTACTTTAACATAACTTTGCATGTCTAGGGAAAGTGTGCAAAAGGGAAAAAATCAAGCGTAAGCAAAATTATTTAAGAAACTTTACTGAATCGAATTAAACACATTGTGTCCTTCAAATTTGATTTTTGGCGGATTATCTTTTTAACGGCGTGCTTACTCAGGGAATGGAGAACTTGAGTACTGACCCAGGGACCCTGGTTAGATACACAGTGACTTATCAGAGCGCCCTCAGCTTCATCCAGGTGGTGTGAATTTTTTCGTTTACAAATCTTCTTGGATAGATTATTGCGAAACAGGAAAAGAAACTGTCACCCTTAATCTGATATTTGAGTTTCATACACCTTTGAGCTTGCGATCTCTAAATTCACCCATCAAACCCTCGCTTTGACCCGTACTCTAGACCTGTATATGACAAAGGATTTTTAAAAAGGCACTTGCTGAGTATACGGATTTTATTACTACAATTGCAAGGAACTTTTCTTGACGATCAAAATAATTATAGTATTGAAAAGATACCCCAGAGAAGTAACGGATGAGAAATTTCTATCGATATTAAAATAATCATTGGTAGTAAGATTAAGTAATTCCTATTACCCTCCTTTGGATTCATTCCAATGCCTAGATATTCTAGCTTGCTTTTTGTAGGTTCACTGCCGCGTGCGGGGTTTCCATACAAAAATGTGTGGATACCTACGCAAAGATAACGCAAGGCAGTTGCAGCGCCACGTTATGAAATCGGGAAGTTGTAAAATAGACCAACTGTTGAGGCAGGCAACAGAGGACATTCTCGTAGATGACAACGGCTGGCTCCTCTCCGTTCCCGCGAAAGAGTGGCTCCTGCGGGGGAGAGATTTCGGGATAGAATGAACCGAATGGGCTTTGAAGAGAACAATTGGGCGTGAGGGGAAAGATCAATAGAGGTTCTGATTAGCTCCACGGAAGGAATTCCAATGAAATTTCACCAAGTGTAGCAAAGGGAAGAACTGTGAGGGAAGAGGGCGAAGGACAATATTTGGTAGACACTTTGTGGGACATTTTCATTGGGAATATTTCCAAACTTTATTTTTGACGGCTTTTAAAACATGTGCTATTGCTACCCATTTGAAATTATTCTTTTAATGCGTCGTCGTTGAATTAGCTGCGTCTGCATTTACTCGTAGAAGTAATAGGCAGCTCCGTAATTTGAGGTCATCTTTCACCGCGCTCTCATGCGATCTATTTTCTCAAGTTACATTTCCGTGCCATGGCCTACAGGTTATTAAGCTTGACATCCAGACGAGTAATTTTAATAAGCAGATGTGATTCCGGTTTTAAACTCATCAAATGTGTCTGCGACATAATTGCACACGCTTCAAGTGCGCTCATAAAATTAGATAAAACTAAAAAAGATGATTGCTTAAATAAAAAATGCAGCGGTGAAAAATCTAGAAGGCTGAATTGCAAATCCCGGTGGAAGAGTAACTTATGGATTTACTGATTCCTTTTTTATAAAAGGCATTTCTTAAACTCATACCCATTATCTCGATCATACTTATGCCTTGATCCATGTTGAGATAGCTTTGTTTCAAGAGAAAAGGTAACATTTTATGCGTTCTCTATCCTTGAAAAATCGAAACGCACGTAAAAATTTCATCAGATAAAGATATCAAAAGACGTTCACCAAGGAATATTTCATGGCATCGTCAAGAACTTCGAATTCATAAACCAAGAGTACTTTGAACTTCCTCCCTTCGGAGCTCTTAGTGGATTTTTATCCTGTGCATACCCCTACCAAGATTCTAAACCCTGAAATTAACGCGGCACATAATAAAGGTTTCCTAATGAACTCAAACGTCTCTTCATCTTAATTGATAGTTACAATTACTCTCGTTACGAGCCTGTTATCACTTGAGTTAAGAGCACGTCACAAAACAAAGCACGAAGACGCACACATTCATTAACGATTGACGATATTTCGAAAGCTCCTGCTGCTCTCATATGGGGAAGCAATAAATCCCCGCTTTCCCCATCAACAAGAAACAAAACATCTAGAGACAATGGAACTTGGAATAGCCTCCCGCAATATACCGTTCAATCAGCCTCCCGCGGCGATAATTCTCCCATCCCACAGAAGAAGAATAACTCGCAATCAAAATGGGAGATGAATTGTCATTGTCCGTTCCCAACCACACGCCCCACCCAGCTGCTTCCTTGGGGGATCTTCTTTTCAATCACAGGGAAAGAAAAAGAGCAGAAGAGCACCTATCTTAAAATAAAAGCTGATGAAAAACGGAAGAAATTAAAGCACCAAGGTTTGATTCGCAAAGATGTTTTATCTCAATGAGCGTTAATGGGTTTTTAAATTAATTTTCAAAGAGGACATGATATTTTAGTCAGGGGTAAATATCCCTCAAAGGAGCTATCAGTGTATGAATTACCTACGTGGGTCAAAAAAGCTCTAACATTACAAAAATTGCGATTCATTGATTTGAGCAAATAAAATGTCAAAATTCGTTTCCAAAATCCTCTCCAACGTGCATATCTCACGCACTATAATTATTACATTCTCCGTGGTTCAGTGAAATGTGGCCGTAAATTCTCGTTCAAGAGTAATGATCTGATCCTTTAGGAACGGATAATTGAATTAGTTTTTTTTAACATTAAAAATATGATAATCTTATGGAAAAAAATGTTGCACGGTTTTCTTTCGTTCGATCCCTTTCCCTCATTGAATTAACAATTGGCAATAACATGGAATACATTCTTCGACATAATCCCGTTCTCTATTAGGAGAAACGTTATACACGTGAATGATTGTAGCCCTTGAGGTGCATACACTTGCACTTTGTTGCAAAAATAATGCAATTAAGCAGTTTTAGCCTTCTAATAGAAATCAACAATATACTCGTAGTTTCAAAAAATGTATGAAAATTAAACTTCAACGCTTATTCGGAGCTCGAATTGCCTTATGTCTTCATCCTCCAGGCCCAGCCTCCATTGTTCCAAATTTGTCATAGGCAACAGAGAAAAGACAGTAAATTGAATAAAATAGTATATCGTTAATATTTAAAGTTAATTTACAGGCAAAGTACCCGAGAAACTGTCTGGTTTGTCTTCCCGCAAAATTATTCAGGAAGGCATACCTTTTATTAGAAGTGAACCCTTGGCAGCAAACCGATAAAATATGCGGTATTTCATTTCCACAACAGCTAGTATTTCATATTTCAATGAGGAGTGACGATTGGTGTAAATGTTAAATAAGTAATCCTAAAGGAAAGTTATGCGTCAACGGAAAATGAGTTGAAAAAAATAGAATGCGAAGGTGAATGGGGGGACATACGGCCTCTTCTCTGTTACTGGATCTTTACAAACAGGCTTAAACCCTCAATTAAAATTTGGAGTAGGAATACTGGTTGACGAACTCTTCCAATGTTAATCTTCGTAAAGGGAGCTCCTCATTTAGGAACCTAACTTATTCTGAGAACACCGAAACCGAAAAAAACTGTGCGCACGTACAATGTCAGACGCGACATGAGAGCATCATTTACGCTACTAAAAATGTTCTTGGAGATCACACAAGGCAATTTTTCGACCAGAAATTTTTAATTTGTTAAGGCGACATAAAGGACAAAAAGAGAATGATATTCTTTCAAAAAAGATAATACCAAAACCGGTTATACTGGCTAAAGTACTTGAGGAGTTTTAATAACATTTAATAGACTGCTTCCTGAGAAAATACCCGTCAGAATACAATAGGAAAACAGGATTTTCCAGTTAACTGACTCCATTCCTCTCACGAATTCAGAATCGGAAAAATCCAGCGAAAGACGACGAAACGCCACTTCGAAATCCGTATCGGTCAAACTTCACTCCTGCCTAGAGACCCCCCGTGGATATACCGAAGACGAAAATATCTCGGGCTGGAATAATTCGTTTAAAAATATTCAATCCGCTCAAAAGTTAAAAAATGGTCGCATGGGGAAGATAAAGGGAGATAGAGAGAGGGGAGTAGTCAGGGAGGTGGGGTGAGGGTATATGAGGGGTGAAAGAGGCACAGGCAGCCGCGGGGCCCTCACGGAAACAATGGAAAGTGAAAGGATCAATGTGAGGAGGGAGGAGGAGGAGAAGAAGGGAACAAAGGCATCGAATAAAATCAAAAGGGAAGGAGGAGGAGGATAAAGTTGAGGGGTGTCATTCTGGGCGGGGTGAAAGTTGGGGGAGGGTGTGTTGATGGGGTGGGAGCGATGTGATGAATGGTGGGGAGAAAAATATAAAGAAAAAAGGAAAGATTAATAAGTTGCCAAGGGGGGGGATGAGGAGGTTCACTCAAAGGGAAAAAATACATAAATAATGCAAAGAATAAAAATTTCCGGGGCAAAAGGAATCACTAAAGGTAACGGCATCATCGCACACAAACAAGCGCATCAAAAATCAATCCCAAAAAAAACCAAGTACGAAAATATTTCATGGATAATCTCCGCGAGCAAAAAACTTTGTAGATACAAGTCGAATAATTTCTTACGGAGAATAAAGTGCCAAAAGTGAGCCGTGTGGTCAGAAATAAAGGGTTATATTTTTCCCTCTTTGATTAATAGTTTTATGCTTTCCATCTTGAGTTTATATAGGTCTGGTTACTTCGGACCAAATGGTCCGGTTTCCTTTTTACAGGTATACGCTTCAACAAGCGGACCGGGAAAGTAGCTAGTAAATGTTCGAATAACACAGGAACGTACGATATCATGATGGAAAATGGACAAAACAAGTACACGATTGATTCATTCAATTAATGAAATGTAAATAGCATTAACATATCTTTGTGATAAGCAAGCTTAATGGAACACTATCATTCGTCGAATAATAAATGTGATAAGTAAAAATATAAATTGGTAACTCCTTTGCAATTACATTTCTTCTGAGATCCTCAATGTCTACACAATTTGATCTATTATTGATGACTCACTTAAAACAAAATAAAGGGGAATTATGGCATTAACTGACTGATACGAATGAACAGTTAGAAAGCAGAAGGAGGATCAATACCGTCACAATAGTTTCACCGTGCGTGAGGAGTGACATCAACGGGGTACCCATACTAAATTTCATCACCAAAGTTTAAAGATGTGACGGATGAGGGGCTTGGGATGCCCTGGGGAGGTAAAGAATGAACTTGAAAAAACAAGTAGTTGAATGGGGATGTAGGCTGTGGATCGATAGTACGAGATATCTCAGGAATTATATCCTTCTGGGGAGTTTTTCGAGAATGAAAAATAGAGGACTTGACACATCTCTTCTCTAATTACTGTTGGGGTTGAGAAGTGCATTAGTAAATGATAATGGATGTAAACGTTCAGTAAAACATTTGGGTAAACGAGAAAATGACACCGCGGTAGGCTAGGCAAGTTTAATTGCTTTATTTTATCCTTTAAATACATATTTCGAAATGGGTTGCTAATAATGACATTCATGTATCACATCGTACTAGAGTTCAAAAATAATATCAATTCAATAATAAATTAACTATTTATGACCCTGCAGTACCTACTCAGAAATCTCATGATTGGTTCAACTCAGTATTACTCTCAATTCCTTTTAATGGAGAGAATTTTAACTTCTCGAAAATTCTTCTCCTTGACGCATATTACGAAAATCATTGGCTTCGCGTGCCTCACTCCGTATCTTTAAAACTCTTCCCATTCTTCAATCTCTTCTCGAATATCTTCATCAGACTACTGAGTCGCGATATGTGGTCATTAAAAGTATCTCAAATGCTTTAAGAATTATAATTACGAGTATTCACTTTGGTAAGGAGCATGCTCCACTATTAGTCCAATGCTTCCATTTGGCTCATTTCGATTGTGTTAATACTCATCTCTCAGAGTATATAATAATTCATAATATATATCAATTATGATATTTTTAATTTTTTGCTTTAAATTAAAACATTTGAACAAGAAAAACGAGCATTTTTTCCTTTTCACGGAATTTTGCGGATGTAAGTGAAGGAAGTATTGAGGACGGATGGGAGGGCGAGAATGGAGGACAGGTTTTTGAAGGATTGGATGGTGTTGGGTCCGGCCGGGAGGCTTCTTCTAAATTTACCATTCCTCTCCGTGCCACCGCCAACCTCCCGGCCCTTGGACTGATTGCTCCCTTCCTCCTTCTCCGTGACGCATTTCCCACACACCCCCACCGACGCGGCCGTGCCCTGCCCTTCGAAAGCCACCTCAATGCGGTGGGTCATTTGGCGCCCGATATCCCGCCCACGCCGCCGGCTGACCACATCGACCTCCCGCATCACTTCTTCCCCTCCTCTACCCCTTTCTGGTACCAGCTGGCACCCTCCGATTTACCCTTCACACCTTTATCCTCCTCGCCACGTCCCATGCATGCTTATGTTTTACCCCATGCATCGTATTCATGAACAAGCACAATATGAATAAATCTATAAATGCAATAGGAATGTAATTATTTAAACATAGTTATAAAATATAAGAGACAATCACGCAAGTTCATTCGTTCCAACGGCATTGTCGCCTTCATCAGTGCACTGAGTCTCTATGACGAAGGGAGCAGAACCGTCGAAACCCATAAATTTCATTCCTATTTACGTTTTTCCTTTGCTTTAATACATAGTTGTCTCAATTTTATGCATTGTGCAATTATATATATATATATATATATATATACATACATATACACACACACACAAACACACATATAAATATATATACACACACACATGTACACAAACGCACACATATCCCTCATTCATACTCCTGTCATTCCATCTTTCCCACTCGCCGCAATTTTATATTCCTTTTCCTTTAAAGAAAAGAGTACAATTGGAAAGGCGGCATTAGCAGAGGCAAATGGAAAAAAAATATGCTCAAGCCGCTCGAGGAAGAAATCTGTAAGAGGAAGAGGAAAAGGGCCTTTCCAGGCTCTCATCTCGGCTTTGGGTCTCATTCGCTATATCAATTCATCGCTCACTCAATGCCCATTTTTATGCGTGCACCCTCTGCGCCGCGACTTCAAGGGGCGGATTGGAGATTTACGCGTCGCTTGAGCTTGGATATGTGTGTACATTCCTCTCCAGATTAAAGCGGAAGCGCGTGGAATCACATGAATGGGAGAGAGCCCTGTGCTTTTTGATCCAGGATCATACTTAACTAAGGATCTGTGAATAGCCATCATTTGGTGAATGAGCAGTAATTGAAGGGAAGTAGTGCGCGGCAAATCTACTTCAGACTCAGCTAGCCTTCACTTAGGCGTGTCTAAGTAGTTTCATAATCCTAAGTGTAAATGATAAGTCACGCGGAGCCTTTTTATTGTCGTACCTGCTGTTATCACTATTGGTAGACAATATTTTTTACTTTAACATTTCACAGTATTTATTAATGAGCTCTCGGGAAGATTAATGCGGGAGGCAATTTTTTCAAGGGAATAACACTTCTTTTATTGTCACAATTCCTTATGCCCCTTGGTGCCTTAAGGAACCTCTATACACTCAGATGCTATTTATCTTTTTTGATAATTAGTAAGAATATTTATCATTAATATGCTAGGATAATAATCTCTATTATTATCCTAGCATTTTTTAAAATCCTGACATATTTTTGCAATTCAAGAGCCACTTAGCTCATGAAATATTAAAATCCCCGAGACAAAACGATGTTTTAAACTTTCACTGATAAAAACGATTTTAAATCAATCATCAAATTTAAAGATGCCTCAGCAAAATGCACCGTTACTTAATTTATCTGACCACTTTTCAGATACAAAAAGCTATATTAAGCGGAAGTTTGCTAGGAATAATTAAGTAACGCAACGTAACAAATAAACTCATTTAAATTGTATCCTACGGAAAACATTACAATCAGGACATTCCAACAGTGGTGGGTAAAGATTCGTCACAATACCTAATCCTCAATACAACTGGAACGTTTAATAATCTATTTCATCCTTGTCTAATAGCTGATGCAAGCTTTTATATTATATGTAATGCATCGAGAATATCAGCGCAACGTTCCAGAATTTTCTTCTCCAAATCCCAGAACTAATGTTCCTCAAACATTTTCACATGAATGCATACTTTTAACTAGGCAAAGGGGCTACTTCAACTGGGAGAAGACAGGCTAGAAATTATTTATGAAGGCATTACGGGCAGGTAGAAAAGCCATACATGCACAAAAGCTAAATACGTTTTCGGACGAAACAAAGCATTCTGACAGACGTCTGGTGGCCAACGGGACATCTGACAGTCAAAAGAAATCCAGTTGAAGGATATAATATCTAAATTGAACCAAGATACAGAAAAAACCTGTCTGTTTCATGAAAACCGGTCAAGGGTGAAATCGCATCATTAATTTTTCATCGATACGTTACGAGTCACTGGAAACATGAAGATTATATGCAAACCTTGATGTAATACATAATTCCAAAGCAAAACAATATGAGTATATTGCTGACACGAGGAATAATTGGGCGTGACCGAGCTCCTAAAAGGTACATTTACGGAATCCTTTAACCTTAGCACAATTCGATACGATGAATTATCGAGTACGAATTTTGACCTATCCAAAAATTAAATAATACCAGGAATTCAATCATCAAACATTACATAAATGTTTGGTTGAAAAACATCGTTGATTCACCATTGTGCTACGTAAAGAGAAGCCTAAAAATTAAAACCCAGAAGTATATTACTCCTTTTAACTTGCATTTGAAAATAATCATGCCGTCTAGGATCAACATTCATATTACCTCGCTTGCATTCGCTTATTCTCTTGCCTCTTTCTTTAATATTTGCAAGTTTGTTCCTGCTCTCTCTCTTCTATTCGGGAACTAGGAATGCGAATAATTAAGTCGAACATGAGAAATATTAGTTGACCTGGATTTTCCAGCTATCGTCATTGCATTGAGACATTAATATACATTCCCTCTTCAATGGACTCATTCCCTGAAACACCCGTAAGTGCATTAAGAAATGTAATGCACTCTGAAAGCTAAGCTAAATATCCACAATTCAGTCAATGTCCGCTTTTAGAAACCCAATGAACATACTAGAAAACCTTTACCCAACATGAGACAAAATAACACATTCATTTTAATGAAAATATATGACATTTCCTTCATTAAATAGCAAACAACCTTGACAGTAAAATTTTCAATCTTGTCAGCAGAGGAAACCAGTGAATAACCGTGAATGAAACCGGAAAATAAACGCGGTTCACAAAAGCACTTCTGAGCCCCCCTTCCAATGCAAAATCAAAAATCATTATTTATTATAAACAATGATTATTAATACTATATCAAAAATTTGGTGTAAAATGAAATTAAGTCTCGTTAACATAGAACCTTGAGGTTTCTCAAATCACACACTTCTCACTGGTGACATAAAGATGAAATGGTATCCTAAGATGGCAATGTTTGATCCTCACGTTATTGCTTATAGTAATACACTAATTAAGATACATTTTTAAAAGAAACAAGTACTTAGAGCTGCCACAATTTCAAAATATAACCTTATGACTCCCTGCATCGGAATGAGCGAAGTTTCCCTTATGATCTTCCAAAGCTCTAAATCTTTCTTCTCTGATTTCCGTGCTCAATATTTTCCCCTCTTTTCTCCTATAACGTTTGTTCATTTACATTATTTCACACGATATTAACGTTTTTGGGGTATCTTATTCTTCCAAATCTGGATGCTGATGGAATGAGACAATGAAAGACAATTTGTGACAGTAGTTATTTGGTAGCTTCACTCGTTTTCCAAATTTGCATATTTAGTTCAAATTTGAATACCTAATATTGAGTTTTAAATCACATTGCATTGGGTGCTATGTGCAACAGCCCAAATAAAAGCGGATTAATGATCTCTCAGGGACGTAGAGGCAGTAAACTCGGCGAACAAAAATAAACACGTTTCCCGATCGCATTATCACGAACTGACTATATTATTCTCTTTGGCTCACCCCACGCCAGAGATAATTGTGCGATACCGATCTTACGACGAGCGTGAACCACCGTTCCAAACGCTAGCTTTCTCCTCCTGTTTCCATGCGTAGAGGAGCTCGGCCTCACAGGGTCGGGACGAATTTCTACCGCAACCCTCATCCTTTAAATCCTTTGACGTATGGTACGTACGGTCTTGCTTCCCCGTGAATAACGTCTCGCGTCACGAGTGGGAAAGATTTTCAACGGCAGTGCGACGAAAAACTGAGATCGAGTCGGAGGTCACTCGGCGGATATAGCTTGTGTGCGCTCGTGCGTGTTTCAGCCTGCCTATGCGCGCCTACGTGCGAGCGTGTGCCTGAGTAGAGAGCACTCCCACTTACTAGACCCCTAGAATGAACACCGAACGCCACTTTGCTATCAAAGGAGTAGTATCTCGTGGAATTTCATTTTTGACCAGAAGAAGGGGATTAAATTAGTTTCCTTTGATTGGAAAGACATCGAGTGGGCCTCCAAAGGAGAGGCGGAAGGGATGATTTCTTGGTTTCTTATAGCTTTGACAAAAACGTGCTCTTTGATAAGGTGCATAATATTTTGAAGGTAGTAAATGGAATTCAAATGAATCGCAACAAGACCGGATACCGGATTACCTAAGGAGGTGGTGTGTGTGTATATATACATATATATGTGTATATACATATATATATATATGTAAATATATATGTATATATATATATATATATATATATATATATATATATATATCTTCGTCATAGAATGCTCTTCAGAGACCGTTGCCATCAGAGCGATCATCTGATGATGACGGTCGTGCCGTCGAAACGTCAAAACTACATATGTGAGTGTCCTTTCTTTGTGTTTCTATGTTTAATAAATTAAATTTTTGTTTATATATATATTATATATATATATACATATATAGGACTGTAAGACTGTGTTTTTGTGTTTAGGAGTTAGGTAGAATAATATTGAAAAATAAGTTACAAAGATGCCAAATAAGCGTATAACAGGTGGCTGATGGAATATTACCAGTAGACCCCTAGAGCTGAGCTGGAGGGACAAACGATAACAGCCCCTAATAGGGTAACTCATGTCAGATACGTGGAAGGGTAGCGGCCCCACGAAAGTCTGTGTAGGGTCCCTCAGTGAGATGGCAAAGGCGTCGAACTCCAGTGAGGCGGGGATTTGGGTGATGTGTAACGCTAAAACCGCTATTGAGAAAGGCAATGGGAAACCACCTACATTAAATATTCACAGCTACTATGACGGAAATTGCCTATGAGTCCTGCCAACTACGAGTTTCGATCGGCTGGGCCGTGTACTGAGACAGAGGCGGAAGAGGCACGGCTTCCGTAGTCGTCATTTCACTAAATCTTCATAAAGTGAAATCGGCAGCAGCACCAACGAAGACGTAGAAGACGACCGAATTAATTAGAATATGAACTTGGGTTTTCAAGACAATGATGAGGGAAGTGAAGTTAGAGAATGTAAAGGTAGAGATGGACAGAGGAAATATAGATGTTTCACGGCTATGCGAGGTGAAATGTCAGGATACCGGAGATTAATAGTGATGGCTATAGAGTAATATACGCGGAGGGGAAGATACCTAGCGAGGGGTGGTAATCCTAATGAATAATAAGTTAGAAAGATGCCTAATGAACATAACAGGCGACTGATGGAACATTATCAGTGAAAGTATAAGCTGAATACACGAACACGGCCATTTTTCAGATTCAAATACCACCGAGAAATCATTAGGAGAAAAACATCGACAGGGTATTAGATCATTTGAGGACATACTTGTGGGTGTTCCAGGAAGAAAACATTTGATGACGATGAGGGTTCGGAACGCTACGGTAGGCAAAGGAAGCGATGTTACTCAGGTGAGATGGAAGGATAGCGGGAATTACTAGGGGGGACTGAGGTATAAGAAAAATGATTGACCGCGTGTTGAAAACATTAAAATGCTGCAAGGGGCAGGGCTGAATCTTAACGATTACTTTGTTTCAACAGCACAATAGGCATAGATGTGCGTGGAAAATTCCAGGGAAACAAGAGAGATTCACTCTAAAAATTATAGCTAGGTACATATTGAGAAACATCGTGAATAATTCGGAAGCGGATGGGGATTAAGATTATAATTTACTACTAATAAAGTGTGACGTCAGGTTCAAAACGATAGAAACGGGACAACAGTGGATAAAACAGATTTTAAAAGCGACAAACAGGACAAAAAAGGAGAACTATCACGATTTGGATAAAATAATGATATAGGACAGGGAAACGGGTGCATTAGGAGGATAATAGGAACATATCAACATAACAATCGAAAGTGTGCAAAGTATACTAGAGGAACGGCAAATTGGACAAAAAGACAATAAAACCACCCATTGCCGACGAGAAGATTTTAAAGTACGAGAAGTAAAGGAAATTAAACAATTAAAACACAGAATTAGATAAAAGGAAGTGCAATGAGTTAAATATTCAACTGAGGCGGGAAACTAATAGGGTGACTAAAGCTTGGTGAAGACGCAGTGTGAGGACATTGAATGTTTTGTCGATCGACGACTGCTGGTAGATGCACACGTTAGGTAATAATCCTCTCAAATGTACATCATATCCCATCTTCACCAATCTTTGCCTCCTTTCTCAACGGACCAATTCTCTACCATCCCACGGTACCCACTCGTCCACATCCCGTAATATCATTATCCAAATAAACTGTAAGCTTTGACCCTCCTTCCACGTAGGGCAAAGTACTATACCTATACAAATCCACCTAAACAATCAACACTTCACTTGAAAACCCCCCGCATCTCTACGTTCCTAAGCAAGCCATATCCCGCGATGTTTCCTTCAATGGCTATTGCAATGCATAAAATATTTTCTCCCAATCTCCCCTCAGACACATCGATAAAACTCAAAATCCTCGACGCGGCGGGCATTTTCTTCCTTGGAGCATTCTCGGACCAGGGTCTGAACCTTACCCACTAGGGGGCGTACCGTCCTCATTCCTGCCGACCCCCACCCCTGGCGAACACTCCTGCCTCCCCTCCCCTTAAATCTCTCCCCTAATCTCTCTCCCCTCCCCTTTTCCAACAGCTGCCCATCACCTGTTCTCTCAGCCATTTTCCTTCCGTTGAAAAATGTGGTTGTACCAGAGAATTATTCAAAAAGCAAAATTGTTAGTGCCTCTTTTGTGTTTTTAAGTATACTATGCCGTCGTGACGCATGTGACTTACCTTACATATACAAAATATGATGATCGCGGGTATTTGCTGTTATTCTCCAAAATATCTTTTAACTAAGTGACAAATCTTTAACAAATTACCTAATAGGCGGAAAAATTGCCATGGAGGCAAATGACAGAATAGAAAATGGATGTTTTTTTCCAACCCTGAGTGATTACTGGCTACAAAGGAAGCCAAAATTCTAAAATATCACTCCTATATTTGAAATGAACGAAGATAATTCCGCCGAATAATAATACTTCCGCTGAAAACCATTTGGATATTATAGTTGAGGGAATAGAAATTTTGCTTTCAATGATTAGAGCCGAAGATAACAGGCATTCTGGATATAATGAATTTCAAGGATTTGAACATTTTTCAACTGTAAAATATTTATGCCGTTTACAGCGGAGTAGGTTATCAAATATCTATATAAATAAATTCGGTAGTTTTGATTAATTGGCATTGAGGACAGGGTTACGCCTAAGGATTTCGATATCAATACGGCTGGATCATAACTATTACCACGACTTTTTAAGTAACGTAGTCTCTGATTTGACATTAGCATGACATCTTGCACATAGTATAGTGTGCAAGATGTCATGCTATTGTGTTAGTCGCAGAAGTGTACTATTCACATTTGTATATTGAACTCTAAGAAATGAAAATAATAAATAAAAAAACTCAAAAATATTTTGGTTACAAATTGAAAATTCAAGTAGTCAAATAATTCAACACACTACCAACTTATCGTTGAAATTAATTTCCGCTTGTTCGCACAATCTTTTAAGGCAGATTTTCCTTAATCTTCGGATATTGTTCTTTCTAACAACTCAACCTAAGTCAAAAAAATTCGTGTGAAGTTATAGTTGAGTTGGCTATTTGAATTTCAATGCAAATATTCAAATAAAATTTAATTCGAATGTACAACTGTTTTTATGACCCCGTCAACATTGTTTTTCGGCAGATCGTATCATACACGAATTCCTAGAGAATAAAAGTGTTATAAACTGGCAAGATATATTGTGACAGATAAAATGTAAAATTTTAGTGCATTAAAAATTTATGTCACGCATTAACGAAGGTGTAAATCACGGCCGGTTGGCAGTCACCCTAAGTACGCCATGGGAGTGGGAACAGCTATTGGTAGGATTAGGCCGTATGATCCCTGGCCCAAAAATAAGGACACAATCACCCAAATCCAGTTTTATGGTTATTTTCAGGGTTGCAGATTTATCTGCGAGGCACAGGTGTGAGAGCTGACCCCAAGGTCTAAAAACGTGAATTCATTCATGCACGACGGCTGTTGATGGTAGCTCTTCAATCAATCCTCAGGTTTGAAATGATTATCTGCAGTTGAATAAACCTCGGTAAACTAATAATGAGATTGTCCATGAGCCTTTATTTTAGATTCCAAACAAGATCTACACCACTTATTATATACATACAATACTTCCTTACAGCCAAAATCAAAATAGTATTAACAGAAATTCGAAAGCACTAAATTTATTCTGTTTCACTCAGTACTCAAAAATTGGTTTTAAAAATAACGAACTCTGCCCCTTCGTAAATAAAATTTCTTTAAAAAGGAAATGCTAAAGAAGAGAAAGTTTGAGAAAAAAACTATTACAACTGCTTAAGGCAATACAGCTACTTTGATATTAGCAATAATACTATAAAATCAAACCATAAACATTAATACGAATTTTTCCACTTTTTATAAATTTAATACGATGGATGGAAAGATGGAAAGTAGAAAGCACGCATATTTGAAGAATTATTTAAATTACTTTGGGATGTCACACTTAGTACCATAGGGTTTGTCTCGTTATGAGAGGCTAACCAATGTATGGGTGTTAAGTTCGTGTCCATCCAAGAACTATCTTCAACGGAGATTATAGAATATCGACTATATATATATATATATATATATATATATATATATATATATATATATATATATATATTCGATTCCGCCTTCCCCACCTCTATTGTGTTCGTCCTTTATATGTGTTCCTATCCCTTTTCCTTATATCTGTTTCTGTATATATGAGTATTTATTCGCCGTTTGGCGGGATTTCGTGTTTGAATGTGTATTTGGCCAATGTGGCTCATCTCTTTCTTCTGGCTATGCGTGCCACGAAACGCACTGTTCCTTTCCTGTATGATGTTGTATGAATTCTAACCCACTGTCCTTTCCTTTCCTTGTGTATTGTCTATTTCTCCTTTGGTGGGTGAAACAGCCCCCTGACGCCATCTCTTGGCTGAAAGAATCGGGGCGCTTGGCGACATATTAGACCCACGGATCTCAGGGTAAATTGACTATCCTCGATAGCTCAAGTGGTTAAGAGCATCCGCCCGGCAAGTGGAAAGATCCGGTGTTCGAGTCCCGGTTGAGGAAATATATTTATATTTTTATTCTTGTGATCCGTTCGATTCCGCCTTCCCCACCTCTATTGTGTTCGTCCTTTATATGTGTTCCTATCCCTTTTCCTTATATCTGTTTCTGTATATATGAGTATTTATTCGCCGTTTGGCGGGATTTCGTGTTTGAATGTGTATATATATATATATATATATATATATATATATATATATAAATGTACATAGACTTATTTAACATCAATCAATGCTACCCCTGGCTATCTTTTGCACAGTTTATGTCAATGTGGGAAAATATTGCAGTCGATAGCCATATGACAATAAAAGGGTGATAATACATACACAGATGGATAGATAAATATTAATTTCTTTCTACGTAAATTAGAAATAATTCTTACGTTTGGGATCCGTTCATCGAGTTTCATGCGGCACGTATGGACAGCGCTATTTTCAAGAGAAACGATACAAAATAACCAAATTTTTCTCACAATCTTGTCTCACAAATAATTATGCTGAGCGAAATATTTGTGGAACTAGAGAGCAACAGAATCCCAAATAGACAATTCTTTCAGCTTCGGAGAAATCTTACATTTTCTGAAAGCAAGCAGAGAATTAGTGTACTTTGAAAACATGAATTTTCTTTACAGTATAAGAGTTTTATAACTCACATGATATCCAAATAAAAAAAATTACAGGACCATACGATTTATCGGATCACTAGATGCAACATTCTGTCACTGTGAAATTTGCCTGTATCATACGTTTGTACCGAAAAATTTGGTATTCTCACTGCCTTAAGCCTACCTTTTTAAGGAAAATCGTGAATATTCGTCATCGGATGCGATGAGATCATTTCACCTTTGTTGCATCACGTGCGCGCATATTTTGGAGTGCGTGGAATTCCGGCAAGCAACGGGAAAGACACTCTCGCGTAAGGGGAAGGGATATATCACCATCGCATACTTGATCTTGGAGACGGAAGGGAACATAAGCAAAATTCCGTCCACTTCTCTCTTCATCGACGTCCCTCATAAAACGATTCACGCCATCCCTGACGAAATCATTCGCGTGAGCGATATACGTATCCCGAGTGCCGAGGATCACATCCCTACCGCCCGCATTCATATACGTACACATATCCGTTCTCGTATATGTGAATTCCATATATACCCTCGCGAAAGCCACGAATTCCGTCGATGAGCAAAATAAAAATCCCAATCTGAGAAAAATGAGTTGAGTAGGACGTGAGAAGGGAAACGACGAGAGGACAAAAGGAATAAAACCCGTCAAAAGAAATCTAATTTTGGATCATATATGAGAGCAAAGAAAAGAGCAAAAGAGAAGAAAGGCATACGAAAAGGAACGAGGTTGCCCCCTTGAGGAGGAGTGCTCCGTTGAAATATTTGAAGGGAGAAGCAGAGAGAGGATGTGCGACATCCCTGAGTCCCTTCCCTCTTCCTTCCACTCGGGTTTCTCAGAGGAGAGAACATTTCGAGGGAAAAAAAGTATAGTACTGTGTAATAATAACCCGCGCATTTCTTTGTGGCTAACGTCGAATCACCTTGAGCTATGTAACTGACAGGTTCACAAGTGTGTGTGAGCACATATTTGTTTATATATACAAGCAAATTTTATCCTCGAGTTCCACTAAACAATTGCAATATCAATTCTTCATTAATAGGAATCCTCGCGTGTTTCAGCTGGCATGATGCTCCCTTATATTTTCAACGAATAGAGTGAGGCGTGATAAGACACCTGAAATACACCTATTTGTTACGACTGAGGAGATGAAATGACTAAAAAGTCTCCCAGCCATATTCTGAGTGATAATGAGGGAAATAGAAAAAAATTAAATACTGAATGCAGGAACGGAAGTATAGATAAAATTTCATGCGCATTTTTTATTTTTATTTCTCGTGAATTCCACGGGCTGGGTGCAAGAGGTAGATTTCCTTGGAGAAAAGAGCAGGAAAATAGTTAGTACTCTCTAAATCAAATGTAGACAGGCAATTCTGCAAAACTGGGGCATGAAACGCTTCGAAAAACTAGAGAGATTTGCTGTTTAAATGCGCTCGTGCATTACATTCACATCAAATGAATTCTGTTAAATAAGAAAGGGTGCTTATTTCTTTTAATGACTTTGTATCAAAACATTAGTTCAATCAGTCTTGACCATAGCTACGCAAGACGAAACTTCTGGTAGTGATTCAAAAATAACGTCATGTTTCTACTTAACGCAGTGATTTGGAGTTAAAAAGGGTAAAAAACTGTTTCACTCTTACAAATATATTTTTCTGATATTAGGTTAATTCAATAAGGCATGTCATAAAGTATTTATCTGTATTATTTACTGTGCAAAAATTAAATTTTTCTTTTAATTGCTTATATTTGCTTAAATTGCTTAGTTGTTATCTCCATGAGTAACGCATGCGTGGTACATATTTCATTGATTTGACTCCAATATTGCTTCAGCAACCACCGTTTCAAGTTGGACCCGTTCGATTCGCCTACGGAAACGATGTTCGTAACACGCGACGAGCTATGCACAGTATTAAACATTTGCATTCTACTAAACAAATCGCATCCGAGGCCTATGCGATGTTACAGGAGGATCGGAGGGTGGCACACATATATATAACGCACTTAAATGAGATTTTCTGGTAGCAGAAAAAATGGAGGGTTGCTGGGATACGCATTGAAGAGAGAGAGTTAAGACTTGAGAAGTGTGGCCGAAAAGGTGACGAAAATACATTAGAACACCACCGAGCACCAAATTCAGCAACACCACCAAACTTAAGGTTTCGAATGGCCTGAGTCCGTCCCACCAGGGACGTGATTTCGGCCATCTCCCCTTCTTTCAAAGACGCTGCTGGGAAGCAAGAAACTTGTAGGCGCATCGCGTCGGCAATGAGTAAAATTTCCCTCGAGAAGTTAGAGCGGAGGTAATGGGGGAAAATGAACATACATATAGAGACGCATTTTATAAATAACATCAGGTCGAATCTTTGAGAGCTTACTGAGTCGAGAAAAACAAACTGAAAAGAAGTATTTTGCCTTGAGGAATCAAGTCTCCGGAACGTGAATGCAATGCTTCTGCATTTATCTTAGCGTGTTGGCGAGGTCATTTTGCACCCTGTCGAAAATAATGCATTTTGAACTTCGGAACTGCTACCGGAAACGCCTGGAAGGGACGCGTCACGTTCTGGATGGGGGTTCTGCTAAAACTTCGAAAAAAAAACTCGGCCTCCCCATCGTTGTATCATGTCATCCGGAGCTACGAGAGTTCTCGTAACGTTCCTAAATGACATCGTTCGTGAAAAACAAACGACACGAAATTTACCTGTCCTGGCAACTCATTATACATGATGACATACACAATCGGCGGGGAACAACTTTCTAGCACGTCAAATACCTCATCGGGCAAAGAGGAATGAGCTACTTACATGGCACGTTTTTCTACTCCTCTTTTTGTCTTTTGAATTTTAATGTGTGTGTCGTGGTGGGCAGTGTGTTTCATGTTGCATACATGCGACGCAGATCCGAACCATTTTCCAAAACGATACACGCATCACCATTTGTGTGCTCATTGCCACTGCAGGAAGAATGTCTCCAATTAAAAATTGATTCGCACAAAGATAATGAGATTCCCGAGTAAAGTGAGTAAATCCCAAGTGAGGTGAGTAAATGCCTCGCATTCATATTAGGCGGGCTAATATCGTTCCCGCAATGCCTTCGGGTTTTCAAAAAATCCTAGTACCTAGGATATCTCCCACCTTAAATTTACGCTGGGGGTGCGCTGGGATATCACCCAAGACCCTCCGATTAGAACTCCCCATATATATTCGGTAATCAAACAGAAAATTTAAAAATTATTCACAATTACTATTTATATTACTATTATATTTTGAACAGACAAAAACCAGTTTCTAAAGCGGTTATAGCATTCCAAATTGATAGGACATGGAACGTTTTCTACGTGTCTTACGTCATTAGACGACGGTAATCCGTATATTTACAAAAGTCTCCACGAAAAATTATATTTATGAAATATTCATGACTTACGATTCATATCACGTGCTAGAAACCTATTCAATTGCACTGATGCCTCTTTACATACCAATAAAAACAGGTGAACTTAAAACAATGAAATAAGCAGTATCGTTCATTTACACTAGGAGTTTCTCATTTGGCAAAGATGATTAATTGGTGAGAATTTTACTCTAGCAACTACAGAGATTATTTCTTAACGTCCACTCTATGGTGCAGTTCGATGAACCATTCGCGAATAAAATTCATTAAAGTTCTTTATTTTGACAGTATAATCTTTGATCTGAAGTCAATATTAGAGCTGCCATTCACAAATATGATATCGATGTCTTTCTTTTAAAATAATATCGATGATTCGTAAAATTATTTTAGTGATACAAAAAATTACTCCAATTAAAATAGTGAGCATATTCCATCGATGGATATTACCCTGACATCTCAAATTATTTAAAATTTGTCTTCATTATCTACTATAATTAATTATAGTTTATTTTCAAACCTCTTCTCTTTAGCTAAAGAGTAATAACAAAATGACATCATAGCCCTTGCGTTTTAATTATCCCACTACTTGAATCTCGCGTAGGACGCCTCAAGCTTTGAATTAATCCTATAGGAAGAACTAAATAGGTATTTAAGGAAGAAATATAGAAAGCTTAAATTGTGCGAAACAGAATACAGAGAGTAAACTAAATTTGTTGGTGGAAAAGCAGAGGATTTTCAAATAAATTAACAAATAAGATTAATGGCCACTTGGAAGACTACTCAAGAGAAATCCAAGACGAAAATTGCCTTTAAATCGGAAGAGCCACTATTGCGAAGTAAAGATGTATTAAAAAATCAGAATGAATCCATCTGTGCTTAAAAACTCGCGGGACTACTGCTTGGAAGAAAAAGAATGACAAACGGGGTTAAATATAGAGGGAGACAGCTCTCGAGAGAGAGAGAGGGCGAGGAAGAGAGAGATCTCGCTTTCTATTAGACGCCTTCAAAATTAAAAGGAGAGGAGGAAGAGCAGCTGAAGGGCAAACATCATTAACTTTCTATTACCACTCTTAGCAGTAACGTGCACAAAGGCAGCGGCCTCTTTTCACTTTGTCTCAAATCGCACACAATGGGGCTTGCGTCTCCCGAGAGTGAGAGATCGAGCGAATGAGAGAGAGAGAGGGAAGACTTCCTTTAATTTTCCCTGCCACCCGCTTTAATTTTTCATTGGGCGAATCAAAATATAAAAAGTGTGATAATCTTTCGCTCGGGAATAACTAGCGCGTAATTTGACTTTCTCGCCTACCGCATCATCTCCCGGCTTCACCCCCTCCATCAACCCCCTTCTCCCCCAACTCCTCCTCAGCCGACCTCTCCGCCTACTAACTAATCCTCGACTGGCTCTCATTTGATTTTTGAGTCGGCTGATCCGAAAACTCCTCCGGATTACTCCCAGGCACCTCTTCCCCAATTCCTCCTCCCTCTCCACCCCCCCCTCTCTCTCTCTCTTAAAGCATTCCTCCTTAATTTATCCTCATCGGTAAGGGTGGGAGATTCAAGTGGAGGGTGGAGTGAAAGGATGTGGAAGGGAAAGGACCAGTGATGCGAATGGCTCTGGCTGATTTAGGGGACAGACGCTCTCGTGGATGAGTGCACCGTGACGAGGCGTAGGCTGTACTCGAATCCGCCGTTCACGAGCACGTATTCATATATAAAATCGTATCACCACAGAATTTTCTTTACAAAAATGAGAAGAGGATTACATCGACTTGCACTGGCATCAAGAATTCGTAGCGAGTTATCAATTTTGGGTGTGCTTCAGAAAATACCGTCACGCCGACAATGATGTAATCCTAATTGCTTGACTCTTGCGTCGTGCAACGTTTCATGACCATTATCAGACGATCATAAAGGTTACACGATGATGAGGCTCGTTCTTCCGTTGCTCGTGTTTGTCATTTCGTTTAATATTACATTGAGGTAATCACCAATTCCAACGAGTCCTGGTGAGTTAATGAGCAAATATTCGACAGAATTTCCCTCGGAAGCAGAGGGTATTCGGCTTCACGTGCGTTCTGCCAACGAGCCAGCCATTGAGAAGTCTCTCGTGAATAATTGCATACGATGTACGCGAAATGAACACATTAGAGGACCCAAGTAATTGGACTGGCTTGTGATGAATGCAAAACGTGAATAATTGTTCTGCCTTTTCTTCATGAAATTTGTGAGAAAATCAGGTAGAAAGTTTTGTTGACCTTATTTTTGAAGGCTTAAGGTTAAGAGGTATGACTAACCCAAGGATTAGACGTTAAGTGTTGTATCCTTTTCAATGCAGACTTAAGATTTTAATTGTCTTGGTCAAACTGTCGGAAGAGCATACTCTGAATTCACTGTCACTACTCCAATAGAATTCCACCAAATTACTTTTTATTTGTAATTTTAATGTGCCTGAAATGACCAAATTATGACTATTTTATAAGTTGATTTAGGATTTAACGCATGAAATGCCTTCGTTTTTACTTTGAATACTATTTGGTCTATACAATCAACATGCATGATTAGTTTGAGTGCCAAATGACGTAAATACCGCATTAAAATAGGTATTTACAAAATTGAAGTTATGGTGAAATCGTAACTTGTTTCAACTGGAAGAAATTCAACCGTAAAAATGATTGTGCTTGACCATTCTGCCCTCATCGTATCTAATTAACTCATGGTGGGTTCCTTTTAAGGGAGTGGAAACTTCCGTACTAAAGTAGGTACTTTCTACTTAATAAAAGGACTCACTTCGTTCAATTTGACCGCTAATTTTAAAAAAACTCTGAACATGGAATCTGACGACACTGACCAGCTAGGTTTGGTGCCCACGGGAGGGGAGAGCGTTAGCAATACTCCTTTGGCAGACCATGGGCTCGAAAGCGGTCGTTCCTTAGTCTCTCCAAATTCTAATTTCATCCAAATGTGGGCGAACCCCGTAACTATTCCATGGCCTCAAACAAAAACTCCAATCTCAAACTAATTATCTGTTTGAATAAATTCCCTTCTGAAGTAAGCATACGTTTATTTATTTAAATATATATATATATATATATATATATATATATATATATATATACCCTGCAAGACACCGCCAGGGTGTGTGGCAGAGGGTGAATACACATCAGAATAACTTTACCCGAACATGACCCTACCGCGGTCGAACAATGTTAAAACGTTTAGTTTTTTACGTTTCGGTAGTTACTGTTCACCCGCATTTATGGTTATGGCCACTGAATGAGGTAGGTAATGGCCCTGTAGCGCCAATATATTTTTCTCTGCCCTAAAAACGTGTCTGTTGGCCTATCCATATCTAGGAATCCAATGAGCCACCCCTGGTATGCCATCAAGTGCCCCAGGGACCGCCCGATACGGGACTAGAACCCACGAACTTTGTATTGACAACCTGGATCGTTAACCTCCTGATTATGCCTGGCGAATTATTTTTAAGTGATTCGCACGTAAGTAAGCACGATAATTTTAACAATAATTCGGCAATTTTCACTGTATTATACTTACTGACGACTACAAAGGTTAAATTTCTCCACTAATTGTAATCATCTCTATTTGCATGACTGCTTTCATCGTGAAAAGAAGTAATAGTAAAGTAATTCTGAAACTGCGTTGTTCTGACATTCAGAGAATTCAAACAAATGGTCGCAAAGTACAGATGTAAACGTATTGTTAATAAACTATGTGATCGGAGAGGGGACTTATAGTTGGAGGTTTAATGGGAATGTCTTCCCTTTCATTTACGCTGAAAAGAAAGGAATGAAACGCACGGAGAGAGGAAAAATAATATGGAATGGAAATTTCGGATTCACTCCCCCGATTTATTACTTCTAAAATTTAAACCCTTAACTTTGATTTATCTCATAATATGCAAAAATTATTTTCACCGGTAGGTACCATGCCGTTATCATTTTGAAAATTCCAGTGATGGTGAATTCTTTCTGCCTTCTAAGACTTATGCTCCCAAACACTCTTCTGAATCGAAATATTTTTTCAAAGAACAAATGCTGATTTATAAGCAAACATACCTGTAGTTTCATTCACCACCGTTATCGGGCAAGAGAAAAAAGTCAATCAGGGGATTAGAAAGAGAAAAGATACTGAATCAAGTTTATCATATCTTCTAACATAAGAAGATGAGTTACTTCAAAACCCATCTAGGTATACTGCATTCACAATTTTAGTCATTAATGGATACACATTACTTATCGCCATTCGTTTAAATAGTGATACCGTTAAAAATAATATTTTCGTCTAGGCAAGTTGCTTTTGATGTGCCAAATAAAAAAAATATTTGAATTTTAAATGTAGTTACAAATGTTTTAGGAGCTGATTTCCAGCACAATAATTTAGGGATCGATAAAACACCTTTCAAATAAATTAAGTTATCCCAGGAAGGGATAAGAGTTTGCAGGAGTTCGAACAAAGAATTATATCATTATTTTGCCCCTAAATTTTTATGTTCAATCACTTGTCACCTTTCCATGGGAGGCACTAAAATTTTAAACATAAAAAAGGCTCTCGCTCAATGTACCATTATTGAGATACAGTTGATTTCTTCTCGGTGGCAGCCATAATTACTCCTCTTAGCGGGGACTTACCTTTTGATCATTATTTACGTAATCATTAAACCCGGTTTCTTGGCTAGTCTAGAATTGAAGGAAACTTTTTAATTTCCTTGCCCCGAGCCCTCATTGTCTGCCGATGAAAAACTCCGGTTTATAGGATATTAAAGACCTGCCTCTTTTCTCCTTGACGTGACAAGAAAAATTGGGTTGCGCGTCGGGAAAAGGTTTCAGCGAAGAGGCAGGGACAATGAATGCGGGAGACGAGAGATGCCTTTCCTGGAGAGGAAATTGCACTCCGCAACCTGTGGTGGAGAACCTTGCAAAGATGTGACTGACCCTCGAGCTGCCCTCGGAGAATGCCCCAGTGACCCCCGATGGACGCACTAGCCCACAAAGGGTGGGAGGCGATCGCTTTGACTGCGCCGGGGACTAAGCAATTAAGGCGGGCCGCATTCCCGGCGGTTCCCGAGCACGCGGCGTTAAGAGAAGAGGAAAAGAGAGAGAGAGCGGAAGAATAATGTCCTGTCTCACAGAAGAGGGATCGTTCCCTCCTGCGATTGAATGGAAACCGGACAAGTAGCGCAAGGATGGCTTGGCTCATACAAATGGCGGTTTGTCTTCGTGGAGTAATGTGGGTCGCTCGTGTGCCCACGACTTCAGCCTGCATAGGGCCTCGCCCCGGGAGCAAATAACCTATATTACGAATTCGGATCCGAGTGAGAAACCGACTCGGACGGATCTGTGGGTGCAAGCGTATAAAAAATGAACAAGCGTCTAAAAAAACAGACCCCTGTATCTTGATGATTGCGATGTCCTACTCCTCTCCTCCCTCAATCTTCTGCTCTGACGACCTCCCCCACCGTTTAAACTATTTTTTTATCTTTCAACATAATTGCATTGCATTTTCTGAATTCCTTCCATAACTTATCACCACGGCATAAAATTTATGCGGGCTGTATTCTCATTCTCCCTGTCTCCAAAAATTTTGGCCTATTCTTTTTAGAAAATATATACATCCATTTCTGGAGAGTTAAAAAAATCTGTATTGACAAAGCCTAGAAATTTTCAGTTAGAACAAAACTTGCTATCATCAAATGTCTTGAATGCAGCAGATTCTCAGTATTAATGTTACCCATGATGTTTTTAGCGAAAAAATTACTTAAAATCAGCCAAATGTTTTAATTTCAGTACGAGTTCCGTTCTACTTGTATCGCTACCATCACTATGTAAGTAGATTGAAAACAAATATTCATTGCAAAATGGATCTTGTCACCATGGGATTGCTAAATATTCACATTGACAAACGTGTAATGGAAGTCGTTGAGGTGAATTTCAAGGTGACGATTACGGAAACCTAGACTTGCGATGCTGATCTTGCGTAGGATTGTGTAGTGGTGGGTTTGGGCATCAGTGGTTCATGTGTTTATTTCAATTGCTGATGTGGTGGTTTCTGTTTGTGAAAGATGGCTGCTGTTAATGAGTGGCAAATTGGTGAGAGGTTTCGGATAGTATAACGGCACTATTTGTACGGGGCAAAGCATGATTCTATGGCTGTTCCGCCTGAATGTAATATACGTAGTATCAATGTTTGTCATTGAATTTTGTTCATCATATAAATATCCTTGATAGTTCAATGCTGTTTTCAACATTAATTGGGAAACATAGAAAAACAGCTCTTTGATGTGTTCTAAAATAGCTATTTTTTGCTTTTTTGGGTGATGAGAATTTAAATGACTCTCAGTTTATGTGTTTTTTCACCAATTCACAAAGACAACACCAACAGAATGTCATATATCATTGTAATTATTTTCATTGAATAATATAGCCATTTAATTTAAATTCGTCACCATTTCAAACAAGACCTTACCTTAATTTTAGGGAAATAGTTTTCAACCAACCGTATGAATCAAAATTTTCAGGAAATAATTCTGATTCTCAGAAAGTTTTTATTTTTTAATACTCTAAGCATCCTGAAGTTGATTAAAATTCGGTAAAATTGAGCTGAGTATATCTTCCTGAATTTTGGAATATTTGCAAGAAAACACTCGGTAGGGTAAAAATAAAATAAAAAGGATTTTCAATATTTGTTTTCATTACGGCTAGTAAAATTTTTATTTGTCGGAGCAACATTTTTCTCCTTATCTATTCCAGAAAAACTAATGATTTCAGCCAAAATATTCCCATGCCTGAACCGATATATGTAAAATGTAGCAAAAATAACAATTTTTCCACCTTTATAGAATAAAATGATAAACAGCTGGTTTTGCTAAAACTTCTCCACATATCTGGAGTAATTTTCAACGCTATATTTTGCAATGGCAATTTTTAGACATTGACGCTTTGTACTTGGAAATGGTTAACCGAAGATATTTTTGTATATTATCTCTATTCTCAACTAAATAAACGTATGCATTTAATATTATGCCTAAAGGGGGAATAAAATCTCGATGCCTGCAAAAAATTCTATCTTTGGAAATTCATAGGACTTGAGCTCCTGAAATGTTTCTTTGTAGTCTCCATAAACCATGACACTTACTCGGAGAGAAACGAGAGTAAATTTAAGTCACCGGGCATTTTCTACGAAGGATAAAAACGTCCGAGAAATTTTAAAAACGCAGAAGGCCTTCAATAGCAAGTCAGCACCCACGGGAGTAAAGGGAGCACCACGAATACGGTACGGGAAAATTTAACTATCACTCGAGCTTCCAATTTTTCATTGAAACTTATACAATTCCTCTTGTGTCATTAAAAAATCCCTGCGCCTTTAAATGCCAGAGAGAGAAAGAGAGCAATTTGATTAATTAAAGATAAATGGAAACTTTCCAACAATATATACCCGCCGAACCGATTAACAATATTTCCTTGAGTTTCTTTGAGTTAAAAAAAAAACCAGATGAAGAAAATTATCCTTTTACAATTTGAAATTCCCTCTTCCCTAATGGCTTAAATAGAATACAGGTAAATAAAGATTTGATGAAATTTTGCTCCCTCCTCAAATGTTTACATTTTAATCTATTTCAGTACTCTTAGTAACAATTAAAATTACTCTTGGAAAAAACCTGATGATACTAATGGCAAAATTAATACGTGTATTTCATCAAAGAAATGAATGCTATACTTCTATCTGGAAGCTAAGCCTCCACCCGGATTTTTTCTCACTCATAAATACGCAAACACATCCCCACATCTTCTTCTAACTTGTTTTTTTTATTTACCCGAGCAGTACGTTTTAACCACTCACGACTTCATCAGCGAGCGTAAATAGATTTACCATCCAAATGAAAATACACCTTTCATTTTCTCCTAAATATCCACTTAAGAGTTTTCCGAGGGACGATAATAAAATGCACCTTTAACATTTCCATTCAAGTTTCTTGGCAAATATCTGATCCCGCAGTTTAACTGCCGACTGATGATCAGAAGATTTACAATATACTCGTATTGCTCCTTAACGATGTCACTCACACTTCCCATTCAAACTTGATTTTAAATATGCCAGCCAAGCAGAGGATAATAACAGAACCAAATGAAAAGTAACTGACGCTCCGGCATGAATATAAAATAATGGTTTACAATAATGTTGACGGTGGAATTACCCAGTTAAAGTTTTCCAAACCCGTTCAATTGTTTACTTCCCTAATGTATTTGGCACAATCTATAAACTTCTTGAATTATTAACTTGTAATAACTTCCCGTTTTAATTTTCGAACATCAGGTACTATTTTCAGACAATAATGCACTAGCATCAAAAACTACCTACCGGAGCTCAGCTTCAGCAGGCAGTTTTTGCCTGACACAAGACAAAATAAAGTTTTTTTTTAATTCACCCATTCATTGGTTTTTACGCATATCAATTTCTCCCCACTCATCAACAACGCCAAGTCCAAGTGAAATATTGAACAGGCTAAATTGGTTCTCTGACGAATTTCCAAAGCGGCAGTTTCGCTCGACGATTAAGATTTTGATGGCTTCAATTCGGGTCGTAATAATTTTTTTCTTCCTTTCCTCATTGCAGAGAGCATTTAATGCAACCGTTTGAGCTTCAATGGAGATAAAATCAGAATTAATCTCTCGCTTGAGTCACCGCAAATTTTCAAATTTCCACTCTTTCACTCTGTAAGCATGCCCGCGGGTAATTTCTCCGAACCAGCTCATCGCACAAAACAAAAAGTTAACTTGTAAATACAGACGAGAGCAAGAGCGCTGTGGGTCTCGTTCATCCCCACCCCGTTTTGTTTCGAGAAACGTGTAACTGCGCTGTAGATTGCTACGAACTCACACAGACTATCTTCCGTAAAAATAGAATGCAGGCCAAAAGCCGCGAAATCAACAGGACAGGGAACACTTGTGCACGTAAAAACGCAGAAATTAACTTTTCAGTGCGCACAACATCACTATGTTGAATTTCACTCTTTTCAACATCCAGAATGCTTTTTTGACGACGAACCAACATAATTTGCGGAATAAAAGCTGTTGACTCTTAATCCTACCATAATTCATCATTCACTTTTGAGGCAAATGATTATGGCTGACATGATGCGCAGCTAATACGAAGGGTGTGAACCCAAAGTGAATTTATGAAATATGACAGGCCAAAGAAAGATTATTCTGGGGCGCAAATGTAGGACAAACGCTAACTGCACAGTTGTAACGCAGGCTCAGGGAAAAAAATTAACATTTTACGCATTAACCACGGATCCATTCCACCCAATAATAAAATTTGTATTTAAAACGATTTTTCATGTAACATTACTGGCTTGAAAACTTCGTGCATCCTCATGTACGAATACAATTCTATAAAGTTTAAATGTGGGTTCGCTTTAAAAAATTGGATTAAATTTATGGCTTTTAAGAAAATGTCGCAAAAATATCTCGTATATGTTGTTTTTCAATGCCAATGCTATATTTGGAATATGCGGGAAATAGTCGAGATTCATCGGAGAGAGCGTTAATGAAAGACTTGGCTGATTCTAAAAAAACATCAACTAGATTTGTTAAGATTTCTTACGAAAAGGAAGTAAAGGTAATGGGGTTGCTACAAAACAAAGAACTAATAAAAAACAAAGTGATCAATCTAGATTAAAGGATTGGCTCTTAAATTATTTCCAAACTCTGGAAATCTCCTAGAAATTTTAAAAATAAAAAATGAATTGTATTTTTTTCCATAAAAGACTCCCAAGAGTCTCTAGATGCTCATGAACGTTTCTTTGTTTTAATTTTGGTAACCTACAAGCTACCTCTAGGGTGTATGGCAGGGGGTGAATGCACACCCAACTATTTTCACCCGACAACTATATGACCCTATGGCGCTCGGACAATATTATTCTGATCTCTTATCGTTCGTGCAAAAAGGACATTTTAAATGTATCTCTTTTACACTTAATCTCTCTACTTTTATTGACATGATATCTCTTCATATTAATAATGTTCGGTAAATGTATCCAACAACAGCTTCTATCCATTTTTATTGATATTTTGGTACCCTGCAAGCAACCGCTAGTGTGTGCAGCAGGGGATGGACGAACACCAGACTATTTTTGTTCCGAATATGATCCCACCGCGGTCATATTTCTTATTTGTCCGCGATTTAGATTTTTTCCAGTCTGATCCCTTACCGTTCGTGGAAAACATGACAATTTAAATATATACAGTATGTTCTGCACTTAATCTCTTTTAATTTAATTGACATGAACTCTCCTACCGTTGTGCGATTGGGGTAATAATACATTTTCAACATCACTACTTAAAGAGACATTCTTTTCTACTTATTTACTAAAAGACCATACAAGCCAACACTAGGGTGTGTGGCAGGAGATGAATACACACAAAACTAATTTTGATCCGAATAGACCTTCCCGCGGTCGGACAATGAATCCTTTAAATGTATACAAAATCTGTAATTTAACCTTCGCTCCGTGAATGATTCCCAGCCTAGCTCCTCTAATATTTTGGAAGCGCTACTAAGTTTTTTATGACAAAATTTTACATATCTAGCTCCTCTTTCGCTGCACGCGATCCAATTCGGCAATCAATCCAACTTGGTGAGGTTCTCATATACAAGTAGCATATTATAAATGAGGCCTAACCAGCAAAATATTACATTTCACTTTGACCTTTTCATTACATTTACACAGTATTCTTCAAATAAATCCTAATTTTTTGTTAGCTTGTCCTCATATTCCTCGTACGTGTTTTACTCAAGAGAGGTCGTTCTTAATTGACCTAAGGAATTTAGAATGTGTAAGAGTCTTATATTTACTCGTGAAACAGTATAAATCATTAGGACATCACAATTTATCTATATTAATATCGGATATAAGAAGAGAAATCGACTCCGGCATGGGAATATATTTAGAAAAGATAAAATATACCTAAATTTACATTTTAAAGGATGGCGTTTTCACATTCAATCCCACACGCCCCGTTGGCAGGGCATGACCAAGACGCGGATGTACACGGACGCTCCCGGAATAAGGAATGAAACTGTTTTGATGACGCATGGTGGGGATAATCATCCCATCCGATGGGGGTTTGCGGAACAAAGGGGAAACTTCGTACAGACATTGATGCGGTTGGCTGCACATTACCCCAGAGCGTCAGCAAAGTACTCTTTCCACAAGGGCGCGAGATTTTCTCCGCAGGAATTCCAGAAGCAGCATGATGACCCTCGCAGAGTGGAATATTGTGGCCTCTGCAAATGCCTAACTTCCCACTGGTCAAAGTGTAATTTAATTCTTCCCATAAAAATTCTCCGTTTATGCGCTTGAAATTTCCCATCAAGTTCAAAACCGTCTCGCGTTAGATTAGGAGCCAAAAAGCTTAACTTCTTCATTTTTCTACTTATGATGGAAAGATGAAGCACTTATCCCCTTTTTTCCACTCCAAATAAAAGGGGTTAATGAAAAACCCCAGCAAAAGGTGACGCACTATAAAGGAGGAATTTATACTAACAAGATGAAAAGATACAAATGGATTAAGGTCAACCATATACGAGATATTCGTAATATCATTATCAGTGAATTATTAATTAATAAAGGGGATTTCCTAACCGTGAGACAAAATTTTAAATACCTATGATTATAATTATTCAAATTTTACGACCATACCACTTCGAAATGCGACAAAAAACATGAACCCCTCATTGCGAGAGAACTTAACTCCACTCGAACTAGTCCTGGCAAGAAAAACACCATTTCTCGGTAAAATGTTGCAGAATAATTCCTTTGTCTTCCAAAGCGTCACATAAAATATGACAACTTATTTGAATTAATACAACTCGTTTTTAGGTATCCATGAATGAATTATCACGAAACGGTGAAAAAGTCACCACCAAGTGCTTCTATTCTGATGTTCCCTTGAATTCTCTCGGGCATTCGTTCCGGTGGCTGATTAAAAAAATAAGGCCTCTGGGGGCGGGTGTACTAAGCAGAGAGTGAGAAGGAGAGAGGACGGTAGGGGCAGAATAATCGCGAAAAACTGCATCGGTAAGGGAGAGGGACAAAATCAGGAAAAGAGGAGGAATGGGGAGGGGGAACAGTGAAGAGGGTAAGAATGGTAAGCCTGCGGGAAACAAGGACCCCTTTTGTTTACCCTCTTGCTGCACCCAACCGCAATAATGAGTTATTTCTGTGGATTTAAAGCCATTGTAGCGACACCGGGAGGGCAAAGAGGGAGGAAATAAGTGGAGAGGGAGCAGGAGGTGGTCGGAAGGGGCGAGCCGGGAGGTGGGGGGTAGTCGTGGGCGTGGGAGATGGAGGGCATGGCGGAAATGTGGGTCAGCAAAAGCAGCACATTCCTTTGAAGTGCGAGTTTGAAATACACGGCGAGACCACTGGGAACGGGAGGGCGCCGCGTCTAACTTTTTTTATGGAAAATGAAAACAAAAGAAAGCGAAAAACGCGTCACTCCCTTCTCTCCGGCCAACCCTCCTCCCCTCCCCCTCCCCCGCCGCCCCATCTTCTCCTCGCCTACCTCTCCGCGTTTGCGTTGGGAATTGTTTTTTCCCATCTCCAGCCCCTCTCCCCTTCCTGGCTTCCACCCCCCCTACGCTTCCCGCACACGTGCGTGCAAAACCGCACCCTTGTCCGATCTCGCCTGCCATGGATCGCCCGCTCCCCTTTGCGTCTTAAACTCTTGCCTACGGACGTGCAAATCAAGGTGCCACGTCCCCGGTGCCGATTTTGACGACGAGGGGGCTATGTTTGGAGATGAGTGATGTTTGGGGGAGGGGTTTTGGGACTTGTTCGACAGTCGGGTTGCACGAATAACTTCCCTGACGGAGCAGATGGTCCCTCAATATGAGATTCCGAGGGTGATAGATGTGAACCTCTTCGCGAGCCACCGAGGTCGGCGGAGGAACACCCGAATTGTGTGTGCTCTCACGCTAAACGACGGCGTATTGCAGAAGGAATTAGAGTGTCAAACCGCCGAGCAGATGGGGCCGGTTTCGCGGTTCATTTATTCGTTGGAGTAAAGTAAGGTTCCTGATTTTCCAAAATTTATTTTTCGTCATTCATTCATTCCGGTTTCCCCATTTAATTTCAAGTTCAAAATTTGGTAAACGCAACGTTTTGCTTCGGTTTTCTTCCAGAGTAACTAACACGCCGGCAAACAGGGTTCGCGAGTAATGACTACGGATAGTTGGGGAAAATTAAGCGGACGGAGAAAATCAACAATGAAGATGTGGTGCAAGGTACCGGTAAGCGAATGAGTAGGTAGCAGGGGTGCGAAAAAGAACTGAGGGAATTTGCGCATTCCTAATTTAACGCTAACTTGAGCCTTTCTGTTGTGCCATTCGTGGTTCATGCTCTTTCATTTTTTTAAACGCAAGAGATAGCTACGTATACTTGAGCGATAACCAAATGAAAAGCCAAGTTGAAATGAAAAACACAATAAATGTTTACAGAATGACACATTTCAGAAAGGTAACTGCGGATAAACCAAAATTTAGGCTCGTGGTAATTTACACAAAAACTGTTAATGCATAGTTTGATTACTCAATCTATGAGACCTATTAGCCAGAATATCAAACGATACAGTATCTGTCATATGGTTTCGTGAGAATCATCAAGCGAATTATACGTTTAGCCTCTGATAGTCACAACAAAATGGATTATTGGTGCGTCTTTGTCAAGGCGACTGCTTTCATCATCCAAGGAGAGGTTTCAGCTAGCTTCCAGCATAGAGGGAGGGTAGGAAAACTTTAAGCAGGCAAGATTCTATACCCCTGATTTCACTTAGCGCGGAGCTCACACAATGTCAAAATATTGAATTATAAAGTCTCACTAGTGAACCATTGAAATAAAACAACTCAAGCATCAATTTATTCGGTGAAATTATTAGCACATGAAATGAAATGAAAGACAGCAAAAATATTTCCGTTGTAGATTTATTCTTTAAAAACCCTGATTTAAGCGGAAAACCTTTAAAAATCTGGATGCAAAAAATTTTGTTTTCAAAAATGCTCTTTGTGCTACCGAAGTTGTAGTTCTCGTCTGAAATTTTATTATTAGTTTTTTTATTTAATATTAGTGAGTAATTTTGGGTATTGGACGGGACTTAATTATCAATATTGTCTGCACTTAAAACAAACACAACAGAGAAAGCTGCAATAAATCATAAATAAGTACAGTAAATGTTGCAGGAAGTATATGTAATTGTACACTATAGCAAACTACGATACATACATTTTTTGTTAACGTAGCAACTGAAACTACTTTGAATTGTAATTTTTGCTTAGGAAATGTAATATTCCAATTTTATAATCTTAAGTGTATGTTTTTGATAGCGGTCTATATTGAAGGAAATTGCTCATCTTCTATTCCCTTCTTCTATTTCCTCTTATTTAATAATAAACAAACGTAATCTAACAGGATGATTCTCTATGTAATTATAAGTTGAGTTTAACGTTCATGCGGTTATTACAACGCATAATGAAATACATATGGTTTAATCACCATTAGAAAATAAATATAAAGAAATAATGAGGAAATGTACAGCAACGGTCGACATGGGTCATTAAATAAATGAATAAATTTGCGGAATGTACGTAAATCTCTTTTGTTTTCTCAATTGATTTATTTTTGGCGCTTTTTTCAAACATTCTTCAACAAAGACACGGGCTGATATGGAGATTCTTCTAAAAAACCGCTGAATTTGAGGAGGTTTTGGAATATTTGCTTCCACGTGAAAAGATCAGTTTTATCTTACTCTCCATCATATACTATGTACTGTATAAATAATTGAATGCGTGTAAAATTTTTCATGAAAAAGGTGAGTGAAGATGTAAGAGCTTGGTAAAATAATTTGTAAGTTTGGCAATACCGAATCAAAAGCAAAATGTAGCGACAAAAAAGGATTAAATATTTAACTTACTTTTATAAGAGATTTCCCTCGAGTTTTGTACGACTGTTATATCTTATTTAATTTTGCAAAAGAGTTTATTCCTGCGTGCGATGAAAATTAACTTTGAATTAATTTCTTATAGAAAACTTATGCAAATTATCGAAAATCGAACCTGGGCCGTTTTGGAAAATTAGGTCAATTATCAAAGTTTTACTGATCTATGCATGAGATGGATCAAACAAAATCCAAGGATTAAATTTCATCAGGTGCTTAAATTTCAGATGCCACTACTATTTACTACGTTTTTCTTGAGCTTCCTTTAGCTTTCCTTATATTATTCACTTATTTGCACCTACCATCATTCTGCAGGCAGTCCAATGAGTCTATTTCCTTCCTTTATCATCCCCGTAAATCCAACAATCTTTCTTCAACCAATAAATTCATCAGCCTTTAAGAATATCTCCCTCTAAATATTTCCTCCCTCTCTTCACGTATTTCTTCTTTTAAGCCTACCAAAAATTACATTTTATGCATTGATTCCTATTCAACCGCATTCACAATCATTAATTGTTTTCTTTAAAACCTATCAAAATAGATATGATACCTAATTATATACTAATGCATATTGAATGGAATACATGACGTTATTTTGGAGTACAAATTTTGGAACATCTCTTTGAAAAATAAAAAAAATTAATTTCGTAGGGATTTACGCAATACAATGGTTTAGAATTATAACCTCAGGGCGATAATATTCACATTATTCTATGGGCATTATCTCCTATACCTACACATTCTCACCGTAAGCATTTAATTGAAATGATATGAGGATAGGCAATATTTTTTTCAGTATTAGGATCAAAGTAGCAAAATTTCAGAATGCATTTAAAATTAAATACTTATAATAATATCTGTGCGTCAGGAAGTGCCCCTCCTGAATTTTCTTGCACTTTCTGGCAGTGATACACTTCGTTTTCAGCGATTCCCATATTGATTTGGTAACTTTTCCTTACATGCTTTAAAATTTTTAAATTTCAATCTTCGTGCTGTTAGACCTAACTTCCGGGAATGCACTGAAGATTACATAAAACCGATTTCAGGTAAGCGTTTTCCTTACCCTATCAATTTATTCCACCAATATTCCCTCTATGACACCTCTATGGAGAAGATTTATTGCCATTTAGAATCTGCTTTCCTCTGTTAAGTCCCGTGTAGTACCTCAAAGTAAGAATATTGACCAGACTTCGGTGCTTAATTCCTACCATCCCCAAACTGAGGGAATGCAGCAGTAGGTTAATTGCCTGCCTCTTACCTATAACTACGACGCAAAGAGGAATTGAAAAAGAGACAAATGAGCCGAGGGTTCGCTTGCGCCTCCTACAGAATCTACTGCCAATGCTGAAAGCTACACTAATATCACGTTTAGTAATTCTAATCCTCCAACTCCTCTACTCAGAGTTACGGTTCCATCCGTCTCTCTGATCCTGCAGTGTATAATGTAACGGCTCTCTTATGTAATTAAACGCTTTAGATTCCGAATCGTCGATTTTTATCAGAACAAATGTTAAAGACCACAAAAAGATTTCCTCGACTTTTCCCTGACAATATTAACATCGCTTACTCACTGCGGTGGTAAGGGAATAAGTGTCCTTATTTTCATCGTACAATAGTGCTATTAGATGCTAAGAAGCTCAATGTGGTTTGACACGAAAAAATTCAGTACCTTAATGATTTTACAAATCTCCCAAACAGATCTATTATCCAACTCTATTTGATGACAATCATGTCATTTCTTTGGACACTGTATTACTCGAAGTTTTACTTTTCGCCAAAGGTATAACACATTTCTGTAATTTTGTAAGTTATTTACAGGGTTCGTCCGGAAAATAAGTGTATTGACTCCTGGGCTGGGCGCGCCGCTCCAGGCGCGCCCAGCAACGCTCTGACGGGCTGTGATTGGAGGGGGTATGTTGGCAAGCGACGCTGAAAAAGGCAGTCGGCTCTGAGCTGTGGTGTAGTGAGGAGCTCTGTTAACGCGAACCTCCACGCTCGACCCACGTCACGGAACGCGATGCCGAAGTTTTGGAGCAGCGTTATTCCATCAAATTTGCGGTAAAGCTTGGGAAATCGTCTACCGAAACTGTCGGTATGATTAACCAGGCTTACGGGGAGTCAGCCATGTCCAGAAACATGATCTTTCGGTGGCACAAGATGTTCGTGGAGGGCAGAGAAGAGGTCGACGACGAGTCTTCGAGAGGTTCCCGATGATGCCTTCGCGGGAGCGTTCCAGGAATGGGAACGCCGCTGGAACAAGTGTATCGACTCAAAAGGGTCGCATTTTGAGGAATATTAGCTTAAGATATGTAAAAGTGTAATAAATTTTTTTTCCTGAGCTCAGTACACTTATTTTCCGGACGAACCCTGTATTATTATTCTTGCAGTTACTGGCATTTTTGGCAGTATTCTAGTTACCCGTTCATTTAGGAACAATAAAGGCTGGTAAATATCCTGTACAAAGACCAGAGATTTCCGTGCCCGGAGACTCTTTTTATGAGACGGAAGCATATAGTATAAAATGGTATACAAATCTGTAAAATTCCAAGAATCAAAAAGCAGATAGCAGTCCCATGGAATGAGTTCTCGAGCATTAATTCAGGAATTCGAACACTTAGTTTTGAATCACCATCCGTACGAACCCTCCAGTAACCATAGGGATACTTTTTATCAGTATAGTCGTTACCAGTAAAACGCGATAACTTTCAACACCGGAACTTACACTGCTCATTATAATCAAAATGAAATACACTATGTTATCCCACAGAAGAGCTTTATTGTACGACCCGGGTTTCGTCGAAGATCGACATCATCAGGTCAAACCCGGGTCGTACAATAAAGCTCTTCTGTGGGATAACATAGTGTATTTCATTTTGATATGAAGCAATTCCACAAAGTTACTATGGATACAATTAACCAGATGCTCATTATAAATTTTGCTATTCCCATTCGCAAAATCTCGTTTTCAGTCAGTCTTCGACGACGTCCTTCGACTCAGCCACCAAATGGAAGAAGTAACTCACTTTAAGAAAAATTCCGTTTAATTGCGCCGTCGTTACTGAAATACGGTCATCAGCAGCAGTTCTCTATCCCATGCCAAGACTCATTCCCACTCCTCCGCCCCCGATTTCCACTTGAGAAGCTATTACGGCTTACTCGCAGGATTCATAGGATCAGTGCAGAGTAAAATGTAGCTACTGATTTCGAGGGAGCGGGTTATCAAATAAATCCCCGACGCAGTTTAAGTCAAGCACAGAAACTTTAAAGCTTCTTTTAACTGCGGACTAAGACGGAAACATATGCTTATTACCTTTCCCGGGATTTTCTTCGCCATTTAATGGCAACATCGTTAACGTCCGAAAGGAGCCAGCCACCGGGCCTCCTCTCTCCACTTCTCTCCTCCCCGAGAAATTACGGAATTCTTGCGAATTACGGAGACTCCAGACTCTTACGATAACATGGCGCGTCTGTCCACAATGACCTCTTTAAGTGAGAGAGAGACAGCAAAAGAAATAAGGCTGGCACTTTTGCACGCCACGTCAAGAGTGCGTGTGTTTTTAAGGTGCGCGCTCCGAATTCGGTTCAGCCGAATTTAAAATGTCGCAGCGAGCGGGGGGGGGGGGCGTTCTCGGCCATTCTCGGGAAAGTTTTAACTCGGTGAAATGAGGTGACTTAACGGCACCGTGCCATGTGAGCTTACACTTAAACTTAATCACCCAAGATATTTCCCTAGCAATGAAAGTTTTTAAATACCAATTTTGCTGGAATGACCTTATACATAAGAGGACTCACAAAATTAGGGGTTTATACACCTAAAACATTTTAATCCCGTCCCACTACAATTGTAGCTAAATTTAAACTTGTGAAAAACAAATCTTTCAAGTCATTCGTAATAATCACTCACATAAATGACTGATATTTCCAGTATTGCCTGCATTTAAATTTAGAAGCCCGACAGTAATTAAGATGTACAATATGTGCAGTTTGCAGTGCATTCGGATGTCTATCAAGCACCCAATTTAATAACAGGGCCATTTTCCTAGGTAACCAAGAAACTTTCAATATTTAACTAGACAGTTGACATCGAAAAACGACTCTGTGATAAACGATTTCCTTCGCCTGAAATTTCTCCGATTAACATCAAGAGAATTGATTTGAAGATATAACTCTAAGTTTAACTGATTCAAACGTGCATTTTATGAAGATTTGTGTAAGTTTCTTTTAATTCTTTTACCTTTGACTCTGGTTCAAGGTGATTAAAATAAAAAAATTAATCAAATAAATAAAAATTCTTTGCTTAGGAAATATTTTCTCTGATAAATTAACGTTATTTACGCTATACGTACGCACGTATTAGGAATTTCGCGACTCTTCTATTGCGGTCATTATAACAGAAATTAACCTAGAAATGATGATGATTAAAAGAAGCCCTCGAGTCCGAGGATGTGAGATGGAATTTCATATGCTCTCGGGATCATCTTGTTTTTTTGTAATGTGTGGTTTAAATTAAAAATGGACGATTACTCGCCGTAATTAATCCACAATTCCAATTTACTCTCATGTCACGCAGCTAATTTTACCTTGCGAGATGTTAAGGATATGCAAATCATCAAAGAGTATCAAATAAAAACCCAACCCCAAATAGATTCGTCTGCCTTGGACAACATTTTAGGAGGAGGTGGTGTACATTTAGGACTGCTTAAAAGCTACTCTTATTACATTAAAAGGGTGCTATAAAAGACCTCAGCAAAGAAAAACTTAAAACGTGCAACGCTGACCTTGAAAGCCACCGCGACTGCTGAATTAATGAGTTCCCTCACGAAAATACTGTGGTATTAAAAATCCATTAGAAATAAATACTTGAGGATAATTAGCTATGGCGATCTACTAAATATTTACGACCGTGTAATTAGTAGTAAAACTGAGGCATTTAAATTATATTTTATTGATACCTGTATATTTTACATGATATGAGCTAAAATTTCAAGTTGCCTTCGTCACCCACATTATTTGTGAACAGATATTAATTTGCATCCTTATATTTTGTCACCTACTTTTCAACTTTCAACCCCAGTAGTTCTACCGTGCGCACTAACATATGTGGCTTATCTGCCGTCCCATTCGCTCTGAGCAAAACCTCAGAATTAATCTTTGAATAAATATCAAATGCCATTACATTAAAATTGCCAATAAAGAGTACAATGTGTATTAATGTCTCACAAAATTTATCAAAATCTCATCTGAGCACAACTCAGTATACAATAAAAAAAACTCCACGTTTAATATTAGTGAAAGTAACGGAATAAAGAATCGTTTATAGTCTTGAGACTGACCAAATGCTTTGAAATGATAAAAGCTTCTTGATCTGGTATGAAACACATCCAAAATATTCTTTCGGGATTTGTCGGACAGCTCAAGCAAACAAAGCAGAGATAGCTCTCTGAAACGTAGTTTCTTTCATAACACTGACTAAAAGTGACATTGAAACCCTATTTTGATTTCAACTAATATTCTTCAAAAATGACGTCCAGTTCTCATAACTTTGGTATATTATGAAGATGATATTTGTATGCTGACTGTTGAAACCCACAAAGTTGGAACACTGGAAACATTTAATGCTAACCAACAGTGATGATGCCTATTATATACAGAATTTGGATGACAACACCAACAAAACAATTCTGTCTAATACGACTCAACGTGATACTTACACATGAATATCATTACCCTAAAATGACTTTAAATCCTGCACCTAGTCCAGTAATAAAACTTAAAAGGTCTAAATCTAATCCAATTGAGTTATCCACTTCCACACATACTTGGACACGAGGTAAGGCATAATCCGAATGGAATGATCTTTACAATTAAAAATGATAAATGTGCAATATTTTTCTCATTATATCCACTCTCATTACATTCCTGCCGAAGTACACATTGAAAAAACTGCTAATCTCACTGCGACATGGACACTTTTCCTTGTTTACGCTTAGGGGGAAGCTCAATTTCTGAAATCGTACCAGCAAACGAGTATCGCACACTCTTACCCTGTTATGAGTCCATCAAATCAGTGATTGAGCTCGCCGAGATCACATCTGCATAAAAGACCCGTGGCTTTCATCGCCACCAAAATTATGGATCTCCCTACTAGAGCTATACGTGGGAAGTCGTTAATATTCCGACTGTAATTTGGGTTTCACCCTACAAAAAAGTGCCGCATCTTTATGTGAGCACCAGATTCCGTATTGCGGTGGCAAGTACAAGAGTGAATAGGAAAAATTCTACCAGGAGTATACGGACTTTTGCCGCCAACACCCCAGGAAATAAAAATGCCGCATTCGACGCTGAATCGCCTAAATTATGCTACGCATCGCGGGGATTCCGCGGTCGATACGTTCATGGCGCACGACAACAAGGATCGAGGCCCAATAAAATTAACGCATATCCGTCCCGTGCAATTCAAATGTGTGCCTATTACGGGTCATCAAATCCAATAAAACTAGCGAACCCGAAGCAATTAACCTGCATGTTCGGGAGGCAAGCGGGGTGAGTCTAGTCGCCTGCGACGAGCACGGCGAGAGATTTCGAGTAATGTATGCAACGCGGACCGCGGGAGGCTCCTTTTGCTTCATTAACATAATCAGTAAATGGTAAAAAGGCGCTTCAGTTTTTTTCTTCTGAAAAAATCTTGCGAGGAAAGACAGTTTAATGAAGCGGTAAGGAGATATGAGTGAAATAACCGAAGATGTTTACACATTGAAGAGAGACTATTGGATACTGCTTCATTTACATTCCATTGATTAATGGTGAAGTAAAACAATTTGTATATAACTCCAGTATCAATCAAATATGAATGTCACATTTTATGTAAAAATATTAATTCATGTAAAAAAAAGTGTGTTTACCTCCGCATGAATAAGTTCCACAAAATAATGGTGGCAACTATCTATGATATCAGGCCATTTCGTCAACCACGACATTTTCTCATAGAGTTCATCAATGAGCATCGATTCTTGTATCACTAAACATTAATCATGATACTTAGTTCACGCAGCTTTCCACTCATTGCCAGTTTTCCCATATCTTATGTTAGCATCTTCCGAGTTCTTTGCCTTCATTTCTCGCGTTTATTCACATGAACCATCTCATCTGGGGGTCTTTCTTTTTAGTGCTTTCTCGCGCTCGGTTTTCAACAGCCTTATTGCCGTCTTAAAAAGCCCATTTTGCTCCAAGATGAGCTCATTAAAATCATTCGTTCTTCAATTCAATTTGTTTGTTTAATTTCTCACTAATTACACCCAATGGAAACGTCCTCCGTTTTACGATCCATCCATTTGCGTTTCAGTATTCTTCAAAAGCATTAAATACAGATTGCATACAATATTTTTTCCCTAATACTCTCACAGTGAATGTATCGCATTAGTTCAGAAGCTGGGGCTTACTGCTAACAATAAGATTTTTGTTCTTGCGGAAAATATTCTCGGCTGGTGCCATTCTCCTGAGAATATACTTTTTCCTTCTTCCATTTCCACTGACTTTACTAGGTACGTATATAGGAGAATTCCTACACTTATTTTAGAAATTTGATTCCTTAATTTTATGTGCCCCTTCAAATCCTCGTTCCTTTGCAACTCGCACACCTATCTTACTAAAGTTTTTGATATTTTTTTAAAATCTCCTCCAAGCTAAAATGCGGTTATCTAGATATTTTTCTCTCTTATATATTCAATATCTTTGGATAAATTCAACCACATCATGATTTGTGAACTAATTATTTTAGTTGTCACGATTATTTTATTTGTAGTGGTATATTTTCTGTTTTTATGTTAACTTAAAAGGGGAAGATGCCATTTATGCATGATTTATTATTGTCAGATAGTCGTTAGAGTGATAGTTATTAATACGAATACTATTTGGGTAATTCGCTCATTAATGTACAACTGGACCATTATATAAGCAAAGAAAAGCTCATTCTAACAACTAATTTAGCTCGTCTTTATACTTCAATAATACCGCTAATTTACAAGACAGTAAGAGTTTTAGAGTTTGAAGACTTCAATGATGATGAAAAAAGACTGAATTTTTCTTTTCTCTCTCCTTCAGTATTTCCGTCTTAAATTCCTTAACCAGATGTTTATAAATTTTGCTGAAATGCACTCACAAAAGTAAGAAAAAAGTAATATATATACATCAGTATCTTCTCTGATCTCCGTCACGCAACTGTGGAGTTTGAGGAATATATGTGAGCGTGTGAAATGACGTTCGATATCATTTAAGAGCATTTGTCACTTGACGCGAAGACGATCCCGGCTGTCACAAGGCAAGGTATCGCCGAGCACACGCCCAGTCGGCAGTAGATCATGATATATCGCTCGACTAAAAGCCGCGAATACTCCCTACTTTGAAATGAAAGATGACAATACCCCTTTTATCTATCCGGATCGGGGAACTCGCGCAGACGGAACATCGGAGGCGTGCTCGGTGAGGTCCACCGCCGTCCTTGCCGGAATTAGCACCTGCGGTGGCGGGATGATAAATAGCTCGGACGAACGCCGGGAAAATTCACACCCCCGCCGAATGCACTTCATCCCCGCCCGAAGGATCGGGGGCGCGGCATGCAAATCCGGAGAGGAGGAGGGGAACCCGTCGCGAACGCGGCGTGCTTGGAATACCTCCGAAGTCCGGATCCCGTACGGGGGTGACGGAAGGTTTGGCTGGGGAAGGGGCGCAGGATATTCTTCCAAACCTTATCCAATCAGGTCGGTGTGTCGAGTGTAAACATATGGAGCGGAAGACCCCCGCGCGTTATCTCGCGACGCGTTGCCACCGCCCCACGGAATGCACTGTCTGGGGAAATAGAGAAAAAATACCAAAGACGGGAGGAAATAAAACAAACGGGGAACCCCTTCCGACGGCGGAATGGATGCGGGAATTGATTGAAGAAATTCGACGCGTCCCGCGAAGGTAGACGCCCCGCGAAGGCAGAACGCCCCGCTCCCAGGGTGCATGCGAATGCTTTCCTCGCGCCACTTCAGTCTTTCCGGAATTCGCGGGTGCTCCCTCGCAATAAATCGCATGCAATGAGCCGACGGGACGAGAGACACACGCGACGACGGAGAAGATGAAGTGTGCACGACTTCGCATTCAATGGGCTCGCGATAGATAAACAATATCACACGGTCCGTCTGGAACACTCCACCGCCACCGATCCCAATGGCATTAATCACGAGACGTGAGCGTGGAAAAAATGAATTCACAAAGATCACCAACCATATATTTGTGAACTAGTGAACAAATATCCGTTAGCTCAGTGTGTCGAGCGTTCGGACACCGAATTGAGGGCCAAGAGATAAAAATTTCGATTGAGGTCTTTCTACAACCTCATCGTAAATGCAAGCGGCACAATTTCCAGGGGGTCAAAGCTCCGTGGGAAACCGAATGACGCCACAGAGAAAGAAAATGCCCACCCCATTGTTCTGAATAATTGAACTTGACACATGGCTTAGGGCTTAGTTCGCAGTTGGCTCCACCATCGACAGTCAAAATCAACCTTCAAATTGATTACCACGATTAGGATCGAGCATTACTCAACGAAAAAATACTATTTATAGCTTGTCCTATCATTATCTACATGGTGCCTCGTGGAGCGAAAGAGGCCATGTAAACGAGCGAAAATGAACAAATCCAAGAATCTATAGTGGAAAAACCTTCGATAGGGAATATACTTTTATATGTGATTTACTGCATCCCTCTTTGTGCTGTGGCCATGAGTTATGTGAAGGAAAGAATCATTGGGCATATCTATTCGACCTTCTATCCGTCTAATGTCCTCACTAATGTCCAACTTATTGATTTAGTGTGGGTACAATTTATTTCCTCCAGGTTGCATGTCACATTACTCGATTGATATTTGCGCAATAGGCTTAATCTAGCTTGGAGTCGTCTAGCCAGCAGGAGATTATGCAGTGATTGCGTGTTGCTTTGTGTCCTTTCATTAAGTTACATACATTTTTTTTTCTGCACCAAGCCCTTTTACTGGTTCAATACTTTCTGCGATACCGGATTAAAAGGATTAGATAGTACGCATGCATGCATAATTGATTTCGGTATCATTTGGGATAGATTTTTACAATTAAGTCTGGTTGAATTTTATTTCATGAAAATGTATTTTTTCCAATGTCTAGTGGTATCAATATTTACCTGTCCTTGCTCAATTCTTTCACAATATTACATCCTTGTGACTAGTGCCATTCCATGAGTGTCTATTGACACACATTCACCCCTGAATGTCACAGCCTATCCCTTCCCATGAAACCATTCCAACTTCTCCCATTTAGGGTTTTCCGAGTTTATTATCATCCATTCTCTCAACGTGACCATTACAGCACATTTTTTAATACTTGTCTGATACTAGTGCATGTATCATTATCCCGTCATTGGACACCGGTCGAGTTTTTTTATTAATATAGAGTACATAGAAAAATTATATTTTTACTAAGATAGCGCAAATGACTGTAGATACTGTTCCTTTCAACAAAAAAATAAATGGTATGGAAATAAACTTCCTAAGATAAGCATATACATCATGTGAATGCATGGGATACTTGAGAAGTTTATTTGGCAAAAATGTAAAAATAATATAAACGGAAAACCAAACAGTTTACAATCAAATATGCGCGCTCTATAATTAAGTATTTTTTCATGTGAGTGTAAAATACTATTATGTCATCATTAATTCGAAATTTTCAAATGAAAAGAGCAAGATTAAAATTTAAAAATTTGAATTTCAGTACAATCCAAATGATTTCATTCCATTGAAAAATTATTAGCTAATTTTAAAAGTATGCAACAGAATCGAATGCTCTGGTAGATCTAACTCAATTAATTAATTTCAACGTAAAATAATGATAAAATTTACCTTTACAAATAAAAAGTATATATTTTCACAAGCAGGATAAGAGCGAAAATTTTGCCGAGATAAATTAATGCTACTGTCTACGGAATATATTTAAATCCAGGGAGAAAAAATTGCTTAAATTATTTGGAATATTTTTTAATTCGACATTGGTGAAATACTCTGGGGATCAGAAATAATCGACCGGTGGAGTGGGGCGGCGAACCTCGAAAAAAGGTCGAAATAAGGTTGCTTCATCTCAACGCTCTCCGAGGGAGAGAGCGATTTAAGGAAACGCGAAAAGGCGACTCCCATGTCTGAAGAGAGAGCTCGAGTTGGAAGGATGAAAGGAGAAGGATGCAAATGAAGAGGGCGCGGAATGAGAAGAACGTGGAGAGCCAAGTTAGAAAGTAGAAATGAAGGAAATAATACAGGTATGTTAGAGAGAAAAGCAATCAGTCAGTTCACGGAAGAAAAAGTCAACGTCGCTCCCACGGAGCGACCGCCATCTTGCCTTAGAACAACTACCTTCTCTACTTTAAGCAAACCGACCGAATGACAAAGAGTCCTCGTCTGCAAACAGCAAAGTTGGAAAGAAAAGGGCGGCAAGTGTACTTGTGGTAGATCAAGAGCTGTGCCAATAATTTTAGGGACAACCGCCTGCTCCAAGATTGCCAATGCAAATAGACAAACCTCCACGGGATAAGGTTGGGCTGGACCCTTCCCACGTAGCCACTTTATTTGCATTAGACGATAAACGCAAAGTTGCCAGGGGATTCGGGAAAGGATACATTGACTTTGGCTGTGCTCCTTAACCCGAAGCTTTTAAATTCTGGGCCACCACCGTCGCGTCGCTTGGGTAAAGAGATGGCTGAAGAGACACTGCGTAATAAGGGAGGAGGAGATGAGCGAGTGTAGTTGAGTAACTATGCTGAATTTATTGAAATCTTACGGAATATTTAAGAATGTCGTGCACTTAATACTTCAAATAAATGAAGAGTGGTCATAGAATCAAATTAAGAAGACCAAAAAGTAGTCTTGCTTCATTCAGTCTTCTAAAAGGTGAAGTACACATTAAGGAAGGAATATACTATATTATGATCAAATTCCTTCCTTCAGAATGTGAGCCTCTGAGCTTAAAGCACTTCTTATTTTTTATAACAGATTCCCTTAGTAATCAAATGAAATGGTATGCTATTTTACTAATCAAAAGGGAATGAGATAGACTTAAAAAACGCAAAGACACAGGAGATATTGTTAGAATGCTAATTATGTTCCATAAAAATTTTAGAGATCCACTCCCTCGGGAACGGCCAATATTTTAGTAAATTAAATGATGGAAAAACATTTTAAATTAGGCTCAAATTTTCCCACGATACTATATGTCCACGTTTTGCTTATATTATGACATGAGAAAAGATGCCTGGGACTACTAAGAAACATTTTTTTTCTTTATTTATTGCCAGCTGAGACGAAGATAAGCCATATGAAATTGAATGTACTTAGACAATAACGTAGGCAAAAGTATATCGGTGATATCGGAACTATGATGATAGAGTTTTGGAGCGATTACTGTACTGACAATGGAATGCATCACAATGACCAACAATTCACATTTAATGGACCTATAAACATGTATATAATACATACAGGCCACTTGATGGTGAGACAAATTCCTGTTGATTATAGTGAATAGTATTTCAGCTTACGGGAAGTAAACTCACCTGAAAAAATAAGAAACGGTTTTCAGCGTTAGATATGAAAAAGGAACACCAAGGTAATAATGATACACTCAAAATAAAGATAATCAGCAAATATGTGGAGTATTTTCTAGTGCATAATACATTGTTTCTTTTTGCTTTATTCATTAAATGTACAAAAAACTACACATTAAATATATACATTCACTGGGAAACTTATGGGATAAAAAAGTTGCCTAGAATTTTGAGGGGATAGGTAAATGATTCTAGTTGTGCCCACAATTTTTTATTGATAATAATTACTGAATGGCGTCGAATGAATTAAATATCGTTGTGTCACTGGCAAAATTGTATCCAAATATTCGTATCCTAATATTGCGCCATGTAAATGCTATAACTTGAGCATACATTGAATAAAACCAATTTTCGTTGCAATCATGCGGTACAGCTGTCGACGCTTGTTCCTATAAATAGAAAACGAAACGACAAATAGATAATTAAGCATGGATTATTTTCAATTTTGCGCTATGCTTAGGTATCATCGTAGAAGATCTTCCTGCATTAAAAGGACTTAACCCAATGTCAGGCATGCGTACTCGTATGTGAGGCTTATTCACTTATACTGAACGTGCAACTGATTTTTCTATTCGTACTGCAACGGTGAATTTAATTTCATGACATATTCTTAAAAAAGTACAAGGACTCGGATAAACGCTTAAAAATACATTAATAAGCCACTCTCACGGAAGGCTTCGGCTTTCGGGCTAGGGAGTCATCGTTTGGCCGGTGACTGGAAAACCCACGAGGCTAATGCTCAGACAGACCTAAAAATAAAGACGAGACTTAAACCAGCAGAGCAATGAAATCAAAACAAAAGTTTTAGGTGGCGATTAGACAGTAAATCCCTCAGAGCGCCTAAAAAATCTCTTGAGCACAGTTTCACTCGCACAAGGCTCCGAATCGGAAGTGAAAAAAATATCCCCAGGAGGAAAAACGGGAATGGAGGAGAGGGTTCAGAGTCAGGGAGATAAAGGATGACAGTAGAGAGGGGAAAAGGGGATGCGGAGGAAGGCAGAAGGAAAGAGGGAGAGAGAGGGAAGGAAATCCTGCGGAGGCCAGAAGGAGAAGCGGAACGGGGAACGGCATCAATCTCCCAAAAGACAAATCCCCCGCGATGAGACGACGGACGTACCTAGGGGATGCACCGTGTGCGGAGAGGGGGGGGAGAAGGAAAGTTAAACCAAGAGCGGGGAGGGGGAGGAGGGGACGGAGGGAGAGTCCGACCACCTTCCCCCGCAAGCTCTCCAGTTCTCCCGCAAAGCCTTCGCCGCCGCAACTCGTCTCACTTCACAGCCCGACGCTCGCAATTAATGAGTCAAGGGCACATGAACAACACCCGAACGTTGCACGATGAACGCGAGAATTGCCAAAGGCATTAGTTACTTTCGTACCCTCAGGGCGTGTGAGGACCGATAGACAACAGCACAGCGGACCACATTGAATGAATTTTGGTAGTAAACAAGGAACTAAGTATCAACTTATAAATTAGAGCGTTGTGAACTCCGTGAACTGCCTCGGAATGGTAGTAGGAAGAAGGAACCGGAGAGGGAAAATATTTCCGTAGCAATATCGAGACTCATACAATTTATTCAGGACGCGTTTTTAACGGAAAAAGCGATAACGATTAGGAAAAAATACTCCCCATTAAAACATGGCGATGTTTGGCGAAAGGATTCATTTGGTTAACCAGGAATCTAAAACTATCGATGAAAATAATACAACGCCACAACACAGAGCATGGGTTTACATTGACCAGAATCGTGGGTGCCTGGGATGCAGGTAGATCGACGAAGGAATATTCTGCTACATGATTTTGGCAAAGGAAGCATTAGGCCACCTCGAAAGATGTGGGAGGGTATGAGATAAGAAACTGTAAGTGATGTTGTAGGAATTTATAGAAGAATTTCGGAGAAAAGGAACATGAGCAGAAGATATATTGAGAGATAGTTGGCCATTGAAGGCCGAGATAAAAGGGATAATGCATTGAAATACAAGGGTAAGGCGAATGGGCATTTGAAATAATATGAAATAAGAAATTATTGACGAGGGTTGAGTAGCATTCAACGTGTTGGCATTGAGGTATTACAATGGACTGCGCGGGGCTATCCTCTACTCAGTGAATTCCCTGCAGATAACACTCGGAATTATTAAGGTGCTGTTGAGGAGAGATGCTGGGAGCCCGCTTCACTTTCTCGGTCAGGGCATTTCAGAGCTCACGGCGAGAGAGGGGTCCGGGGGAGAGACGTACACGCTAACCAGAGGGCGAGACGTTGGGGAAAGGCAGGATTTGAAACAGACGAGCCGAAGCAGACAACCGTGGCGAAGAGAAGCCCGGGTTGTAGATTACACTTCAACTTGTGAGCGCATGGAGTGGAAAAATCGCGGGGGAGGGAGGGGAATGCAACGAGGCCTCGAAATGAATGTAACAAGAGATGGGTGGAGACGAGAGATAGGTGAGGCAGTCCCTTCAGCGCGACGCAAAACAATTTTTTTTTCAACACGGAAATTAATGGCAAAAAAATTGTTTGTTAAAATCTGGTGCTTTCCCGGTGTACTTGCTTGCTGAAGTTTTCTCGGGTCTTTCACGGGGCCAGGAGTTCCATGTTGGCCAACATTTCGATACTCGATTCGTGCATCATTCGTACACATGGAAACCGGTGCTGACGGAGGTTAGAAAAGGAAGGGACACAACACAAAGCCATGGCGACCAACCGGGAAATTCCTCCACCCTAGACTAATCACGAGTCACCTGATCCGTCGGTTCGTGTATATAAGACGGCCAAATGCAGAGTGGCACTCATCTACCCTGAGGACGATGCACGAGTCGAGTATCGAAACATCAGCCAATATGGAACCCCTTGACTCGGTGGAAGACCCGAGAAAACTTCATAAAAAATTGTATATTTCAGCAAGACGAAAGAATATGAAGAAGTGATTGAATTTGAAGTGTAATGACGTTAGAGAATATGACAAAATCCCGGACGAATCCCGTAGTAGCTCCTGTTTTACTCCTTTAGGCAGTACTATTTCGATTCCCTACTTGCTTTTCATGACATTCATATGATCTCAAAGTAATCTTGGAGGGGTCGTACTCCTTAATTGTCTTCGTTTCATCCATCCACCACGCAACTGTAGCAAGCAAGTCCAGAAATGCAAGTATTCGTGAGGAAAATTCGCACGCACATTTTATTCCGGACTATTCCTGTATATGTGTATATTTGTTGGTAAAACGAAATCGAATCATCCTTCGTACATGAATCATTTTAGTAAAGAAATTTTCCGCACTGGTTTTTTTCAAAGATAGGGACACTTTTGGCGAATGATTAGGAGTTAGCCCTAGCACCCATTATTGTTACTATTAAATGTTACAGAAACCTAGCCATTATTTTTTTTAAATTGGTTTGATCTTCATTCGTGAAAAATTATAACAGTAAAGTTTAACACTAATCTTCGTTCCGTATATCGAAATGTATTTTATCATGTACGCCCCCGTTTTCCTACAAATATTTCCTAATACTATTTTCATAATCCTATGTACCAATGGAAGTTATATGAAATAATTGCAAAAAATTGAAAACCTATCGAAAGATAAAATTAGTAGATAATTATAAGATCAATATTTCATTACGTAAAATGGCAAGAATGAGGTGATTCTGAAAGTACACTACGAAAATATATTGTATTCCTAGTTCTGAGAGCATTTAAAAGAGGTTCCGGGATGATTTCTACCACATACCCATAACCTATCCACAATTACAGGATACTTTATGATAACACATTAGTTATGTTATTAGTTTAATTACCATTTAGTGCCATAGGGTACGAAAAGATTGTTTGACCACACCAAGTAGGTGTTCTTTTCCTATGCACAATATTTCAAAAAATCGTCGAAGCCACGTCGTTAGAATAGAATGAAAACAGGAGGGGCATAATCAGTGGGATAATCATTTTTGTTGGTGTGTCGATGAGGACAATTATAACATCTATTAGCCTCCAGGACGAAATATTACTCTAAGTGATAGGAGATTAATCAATATTAGATCTCTGGTCTATGAAAGTACAGAGATAAATAGCGTCAGTCCGTTCACTTTCATTGATCTATAACAGTTGACACTTAACCTATCCAGTCTTAAAGAGGGCGTGGTCCAATGATTGTATGCATACTTGATCTAAAACCAATTATTAACTAAACACTATATTGGTATATCAATACATCCGTGCTTTCAGTTTCTTGTTCAGACATCGTTAAACACACTCCTTCATGGGAAAGGAAACTGGAAAAGTTGGGAGTGTTCCTGGTTCGCCAAAGTTTCCTGCGGAATGTCTCCCCTTCTCCTCCTACTTCCCAAGGCCTTATATAATTTCCACAAAGTCTCCCGTTTTCACGGCCGCCAGACTTCATCCCGAAAACAGTAGCCAGCTTGTTTTTCCACGGATTTTCCCTATCCCCGTTCCCCGCCGCTCTCTCTCATTGCGCCCGCAAAACCCACCCTTCGAAATACCCCGCACTCCTCCACCCGGACTCCTTCCTCCGTTCCTTTCCCTTCTGTCACATCTTCTCCCTGCTCCGGAGACGTGCGGGATGTTTCCGGTGGTGGCCTTGAACTTCCCAACTCCTGCGCGAACATACCGCTCCTCCCGGGACCCCTCTTACTCCTTCCCGCACTCACCGCCCCGAGATTACACCTAAGACTTCATTTCCCTCCGCGGGTCTCCCCTCAATATGATCGCCCCAATTTACTGCCGTCCTCTAGTTAGCGTATCTCACACACCTCCGTGCACTTCCCCACTCGCAAACCTCGGTTATACCTCACCCGGCTAGATATGGGGAAGGGGGGGGTCCCTTCGTCTTCTTCCCTCCCTTCGTTCGCGAGCATTCAAAGCCTCGGTGGCCCCGCCCACCTCTTTCTCCTCCCCTCACCGACACCTTCCGAGAATGAGGTCGTGCGGCCCCACTGCGGTATTTACGGTCTCCTCTGCCTTCTGATTAAATTTTCGGTGGTTGACGACCCCGCGAAGGTTTTAAATCCTCGGTCGGGTTCCCCCAGCTCCAGTAAGGGCGAATGGAGTGGGGAGGAGGATGAGTTCGCGGGAGGCGATGGGGCGAGAGGGGGTGGAGGAGGGGTTCATTACGTTCCCAACCCGTGAAAGGGAACCTGGAGCCATAGCGGTACGGCATAAGCCCCGGGATTGTTGTTTATCGTCGCAGAAGCAGTCACTGCCCTTTTACCCAATGCGACTGTGGTTATTCTTCCATTTATGTGCTACAAAGCACCATGCCACGATACCCCGGACGATTTCTCGTTCATCTCAGCTCCCAAGGCCCTCACTTGGTCAACTTAATAACCATCCGACAAATCCAGTCACATTTCTCCAAATATGGTGCTCATCTAGCTTACTAAACGTTTATGAAGTTCCATGTTTAAATAAAGTAGACGGAAGCTCTCAAGTTGACGTTTTAGACATGTCATAAACTCCTCTAATAAGTTGACCTCGAATTAAAGTTTTGAGGATTCTTTACTGTGATAAATGGCATTCAAAGACTAAGTAGTGGTAAGGAAATTGTGTGAGGAGATTCTCAATGAATATAATATTCGGAACAGCGGGGTGCGAACACGGGATATCCCAACTTGATGAATTTCCAAGGTGGTAGATTTAAAAAAGAAGTAAGCTATAAAATGTTTATATGCGAGGCGTTTGTAAATATGTTTTTAAATTGTATTAGCGCCGATTATAACTGTAGAGCTGTATCTCCTATCGCTATTCATTAATAATTTCAAGAAAGTAATGTATATGTGAATATAAATATATATACATATATGTATGTGTACATATATATATATATATATATATATATATATATATATATATATGTATACATATTTTTTTTCGGTTGCTTGGATCACCAAAAATTCGAAACCGAATGAGTTTCTTTTCTTTTTTTGTGTGTTCCTGTGTTTTTGTCTTTGCCCCCTAGTGCTAACTTCATATATATTATCATAAATATATATATATATGGTAGATTATGGATATGAATTATGGTCATATATATATATGTGTGATGTGAAAATAATTTTAGCAAAGGAGCGAGTTAGGGCTAGATGCTAGATGACAAAAAAACAGGGGTACATTTTCGAAGAAGATATATATATATATATATATATATATATATACATATATATACATAGACATACATACATATATATATATATATATATATATATATATATATATATATAGACATACATACATATCTATTTACACACATACATATACATATATATAGAGCTAAGTTATTTATTCTCCAATGAGTGATATCACTATTCCCACGGAAACCACGATTCAAACTGTATCGACGGTGTAAGCATTTCACGACAGAAGGATTCATTTCCCATGTCCTTCGTTACTGGCACCGATATATTTCTACCCGGGACAACGAATGACAGCAGAAGTTCCTCGCTTCTGTCGCGATTCACCGTTGCAATTTACATCCCCTGGTGGCGAGTGCCTATAAAATTTAAATGGAGACCTCGACTCGTATTTTTTTGATAGCCACAATAACGATGTTTTTCGTGCGCCAAAAATATTTGCGCCATGAGAGCAGGTATAAGCTTTTTAAAAACACACAACCACGGTATATATGACCACGATTCCATTACACGTCGGCTTTCGGTTTTTACCGCGCGGGATGATCAGCCCTCGGGATATCACATTGAAGCGATCCGTTTATTTTTATCAGCATTTTTGCCCTTCTTTTCTCGGGCAAATGCCTTTTTCACGTACTGAACGACACTATTTGTGGTTTAATGGTTCCGGTCCAAAGCAATAAAATTTGATAAGGAAACTTTTAAAAGCTGAATATAGACCTCTTAAAAGCAAAAATTACAGAGGAGCAATAAAATAAATCCACAGAGAAAAATATTTGAATGTCATTGCGTTTGGACCGGGTAAGCCTGGCTATTTGAACATCTACCATCCCACTCTTGAAGCTGCTACCGTGCCGAAATCCCATCAATTTACATTTTCATTCAAGGTACCATTGCCAGCGTAAGACATAGAGGTTTTATTTGAGCCCTCGGCAGTATTTTTACGACGTGTCTGTGTTGAAACACTAGTGTTCACCAAGAGTGAGGTAAAAATATTAAAAACTGGTTGAGAAAGCAGCGTGGGTCCCTTATCTTTAAAATACAAGTGTATTTCATCGCTTTCCTGCATAGCTGGCGGCGTGGAGGATTTCGCATCTGCTTACACAAAGGCCTTGGACTATGTTCACATCTGGATGGGTTTGCCTCCACGCAAAACTTGAGTGCTTTGAAATGGTACTGCCGACTGACATGGTATATTTGATAAAAAAATGTAAGGCTTATCGGTCTGTTTTCGGATTTTTGGTTAATAAATAATAAAATTGTTCTTTAACGGCTTGTATTTTTATCCAACCATTTTTCTTGGACTTGTAATGTAGATAAAACACATGCATTCATTTATTCTGAATTCCAACCACAATGCAAATAAATTTTATTCCTCGCTTTGGATAAATGATGCCGGAAATCTGAGAATAAGCCGTAAAATTTAACCTTAACTTAGCCATTTTTGTCGATAAGCAATAACGATACCTTCTAAATTATTTATAAGCTCAGTCAATTGGTTCCTGGATTCCATCCGAAAATGGAGACTGAGGTCCTCAAATAACTTCAGACTAGGACTTCTATCCGAACAGAAGTTTTCTTGTCGTGATAAGATCTCAAGATCTCCAATCAGATGTGAATAAGAAACGACATTTTGGATTGGATCTGTTCCCGACTAACGTAGTCGAGTAGATACAGCCACTTGCCAAGTACATTCTTTCCCTTAACTACCTTTATCAATTTCCCCTTTTCGGGGGAAGTCCCTACCGGCCCTTATACCCTATCTCCTGAATCTTTCACCCACCCGCCCCCCTCCTCCCCATCCCGAAGTGAGCGAGGCAACCCTGTCTCTCGCTCTTTCCTCGAGAAACCCTTCTCTCACTCTCTCTCCTTCGCTCTCAGGATCCTAACTTCCTCCCGGCCGCCCTTCCACCCGCCCCTCCCTTTATCCTGCCCGAATTTGAATTTCCGGAACCCTGCATTGGCCGAGAAAGACGGAGAACCCTCGCAATTTCCCTCCTTGGCTTCGTTTTCCAGTCGCCTCCTCTTTAGCCTTCTCGCCAAGCTCCCACCCACATCCTCTCCCCCGTCCCAATCTCCTCCGAATTTCTCTTCCCCTCTCCATGCACCCAACCACCTACGTGCATGCTCAACAACAAAGAACCAATCCCGGATCGCAAAACGTATTTTATACCTTTCCCTTGCATACTTACCCTTCTCTTCCTGCAGACACCGACTTCCTCGAATCGCCCCTCTCCCATCAATATATGCCTTCCCGATCTCCCCCCCCATCCCCTTCCGATTCGCGTCTTTCCGCTCCGATTTTATGCGCACGGGGTTCCATTACCAACTCTCCCGCCCTACCCATCCACTTTCCCTGTTATTTCTGCGATTCCTCTTTCTTCACCCTTACAGTATCTCACCACATCGTGGCATCCTCCCCTTCGATATCCCCAGTTTCAATGCACATTATCCTGTAACTCGTATTTCCTAATTTTCTTTCGCCGGATTTTATGGTGCACATCCGTGTCGCGTTCGGCTGGTGACCGAAACAGGAGTGAGAGGAGAATTCATTCAGAGAAGTGCATATTAGTCATAACTCTAAAGCAGGTTAGAATTCTAGCCTGGCATTATCAAAGGACAAAATAGAAAAGTCAGGTAATTTGAAAATATGTACACTCGGCTCGACGAGATTTCGAGGTTATTGATGGTATACGATGTTTTTATTCTGAAATGCACAATTTTTTTAAGTCTATTGCGAACTCTGTTAAGGCAAAGACGATTTTATGCAGACGCGTGAGTTTCAGTCTGGAAAGAATTCACAGGTATACTGTACAATGGTTACCTGCATAATGATAGAGAAACGTCAGTCAATCTATTATTTTTTGGTATTCTACCGGATAAGACACGTTTGGGATGGACGCAGCCTATACAACTGCTCACAATGTTTTTAATCTCCTCTTTATGGTAAAATTTCTTAAAGGTACGTAAATTTAGGAAGTTTCATTAGTGCTAATGATTGTAAATCTTTGGCTGAGTTCCCATATAAGGGGCAGACATTTGAGCATTCCATTTCCAGGAATCAGTCGCCATTTCTAGTACGAGGGTCATCCGGAAAGTAGTACCCGTTCGTGCCGCATGAAGTGCTGACGACGCGAGTAGCCGCTGGACGAGGTCAGATAGCTTCAGTGGCTTGTCTGCCTTCTCTGAGCCAAGTTGCGTGACGCTAGCATTGCCTGTGTTGTTTCTGTGATTGTTTACAATGTTTAAAAAAATTGAGAACGCCGCCAGTTGTGAAGTGAGGGCAGTGATTAAATTCCTCAATGCAAGAAACGTTCGCCCATGTGATATTCATCGCCAATTAAAGGAGGTGTATGGAGTCAATGTAATGGACGAGTCGTCTGTTCGGCGGTGGTGTCGCAACTTCAACATGGGGAGGGGGAACACACACGACGATGAGCGTTCGGGGAGACCGTCTGTCATTACAGACCAACTGGTGAGCTCAGTTGACGAATTCGTGAGGAACGATCGGCACGTCACAATTGATGACATCTGTGAGCATTTTCCCAATGTTTCTCGAACAATTGTTCATGAAATTGTTAAAGAGCATCTGCATTATGCAAAAATTTGTGCAAGATGGGTCCCTCGCGTATCTCAATGAGCTGGCGGCGAAGGACTATGCAGCAGGAATACAGAAACTTGTCACACGTTATGACAAATGCCTTAATTTGCTTGGAGATTATGTTGAGAAGTAGTTTAAAGTATCCTCTTTCAAATAAAATTTTTTATGTTTGTTAATATTTACTTTTGTGTCTTTATTTCACGAACGGGTACTACTTTCCGGATGACCCTCGTACTTAGCACAAATATTGATGCATTTTTCTGTATTCCCTTTCTGAGCTAATGTACTCGGCAATGTTTCTGGGCACGATTTCTGTGAGTGCAATTAATCTTCAGATAATTAGCAATAAGGCCTCATATGCATAAAATTAAATCTGGTTTGTAGGGTATTTTATAAGCCATTCTTATGTTGGAATGCACATTGATACATTGAAAATCAAGGAAGCCACTTACAAAAATCGAAGACTGGAACTAGTTATCTCCGGAATAGCCGACGGTCAGGTTGCTCCTTGGCTGTATCGAATTGGTTACGGACAATTCTATTCAAATGGTATTGGACAAAATAACCGTTACCAAAATGAGGTTCGCAATAATTATATTGATGTCGTCTTAAGTTATCAGAATTAAAAGATAGAACAAGAGATGTATTGTTCCATCATTCTTAACCAATAAATACGGATGGAAATATCCATTGTTGCCCCAATTGGTTGGAAAATAGGGAAGAGCGTACTTATTTCTTATTTCCAAGAAGGCTTAAGGAAATTTTTACAGAAAATACATACTTCTATTAAACTTGAGCTTTTAAATTAGGGGTCATTATGAAACCTTTCCCCGCTACATTTATATGCATATGCAAATGATTGTAATTTTATTTACAAATACTAATTTATCAAATTGACCAATGGAAAATTTTTAAAATATAACCAAAATAATATCTCCAATAAGAGTTTAAATCAGGACCATCCAATACACAAGTAGCACATGGAATTGAGGAGAAAATGGGTGGATGAGGAGACATGATGCTCTCATGCAGGAAACAGTTGGCTTACGTTTAGGCATGAGGTTCAACAGTTCTCCATAATTCTAATACCAATAGAAAATAAAATTCTTGAAGTGCACACCTTTAGGAGCAGGAAACATTGAAACAATAGGCCCCTGACTTGAAAGATCCATTTGAAATTTGTTGAACACTGTTTTCGGTCAGCTTTAAGTACAATTATGCCAATTGTTACTTCATAAACTACGAGTTTATTATTCCTCAGGCCCAATGCCACAAACACAATATATATGACTGCAATGGACGCCTTTCAACTAAAAGTTAAGAGAACGAAAACTCAATGACAGATGTCCTGAACATTAATTATCCTTCACGGTACAAAATGACTCCCTCGCTGCATACATCTCGTGAAAATTGCGAGAAAAAGTAAAACGGGGTGAACTTCTCCTAGGATTCTCAACCTCGGCCAACCAATGCTAAACTAAGACTTCTAGCCTCATGCCTATATTTTTAATAGTACCGTTCATTATTCTCCTTTGATTGCGTACTGTAAATGAGCATTCATGATTCAGGAATGCCTATTAATTGAAAGGTAAAAGCATTATTTTAAATGAAATATCCCTCTGAAAAGAAGACGAAATGCTTTCAGGAGCAAGCTTCTATGGCTTCCGCTATAAGGAAAGCAATAACAATTACGTTTTTCCTGTAAAACGGTTAATTCTTCATTTCAAGTTTACCTTACGCCCTCTTTTTGTTTACTCTACGTGGGACACGGGCATATTAATTCCTGCGCCCCATTAATTTCTTCGTCGATATTTTTTTCGCGATACGCAACTCCCCTCGCTGGAACGCTGGCCAAGCCTTTTTGCCTCCGAGCCCTCAATAAATACGTCTGGCTGTCTCTCCCCAAACCCCCCACCAACGTCACTTCCGTCCGCTACATCCCTTCCTCTACCCCAGTGCAAGCGTCTTCACCCCTCCCGAGACCCTCCCCCGTGCTGACGCAATAACCACCACCACCATACCATCCCCCTCACCACCCCTCCACCCTCATTCATACCCCCTTGCCCGTTCCAAGTTGCCATTTTGCAGATCTCTCCCCCCCCCTTCCCAACCGCCACACCCTCCACTCCCCCCGTTCTTTCACTCCACGCCGCACTGCGAAGGAGCGCGCGAGGTGCCCGAAGTTGGAAAGCGAGGAAACTCCCTTAATCCCTTCATTATATTCCTTCAGCCGGCCCCCATCATCTCCCTCCCTCCACCCATTCTCTCCCATCCCCCTCCCTCATTCTCTCCCATCCCAGTCCCTCTTCCTCTCCTTCTTCCGCCCGACTCCTTAAACCATGCTCCACCACGCGCACCCTCCCTCCCCCGCCCCCCCTCCACTCTTCGTCTCTACCCCTTCCCCTCACTCCCTCCCCCCACCCGTGGCCCACTTGCCTGACTACCCCTCCCGCGGCTGCCGAGACCCAACTTTTCCCCTCTCATCGTCATTCATCAATCAAACGGATGCTGCCGGGCGAGCCCCAGGGAGGAGGAAATAAATAATGCACGAAATTATTTTCCCCTTCGATTTGCATGAGCCGACGTTTGTTTTTTTTCCCCCAGGCGCGCACTCCCCGAGACGATTACGCTGATCCTCATATTTTCCATATGATTCATCCGAATGCTCGAGGGAGGGAAGAGGTGGAGGGGTGGGGGGAGGTGGATGAATGACCAGCATTGAGTACGTGGCAGGTGGGAACGTTACTGAGTAATGCGAGTTTAAGCATGACTGCGGCCAGGATTTAAAAGTTTGGGTACTTAAAGTCGAGCTCGCGATTTGATACGGGGTGAACGTTTTTAGATATGCTTTTCCTCGCTGCTCTCGAAAATTTGCGGAATTTTCAGCCTCGGTGACACGTCCTTTTTTTCTCGAATATAAATTCCGTCGCACACGTGCATCCCACTTCTGATATATTTTTTTGCACGAGAGAAACTTTTATCCTTTTCTTTTCCCCTGTCAGTCTTCCTTTCGCCCCTCCATATATATTTGTTCCATCACATTTCTCACGTTTTCCCTGTCACTCGCGTCGTGGATGCGGCCGTTTTCCGTTTTTCCCGTCTCCCATCGATACTCTACCCTACTCTATTCTGGGACGACACTTAAACCTATGCCCAGCAAAGCTTTGTTTTTTTCAGTGGTATATTCTCCATGACCCTCCGGCCTTCTTTTGAATATCTACAAATAGTCAGATATTTTGTTATATTGATACGTGTTTTAATATGGTATCCGTTTCTATATACTATTGCTTGAAATGAGGGGTGATTTAGGAACAATAGCTTCGTCATAAAACTTTCACTAATGCTAAGACAATTAACACCAATCAAGTAATCCTGGCAGTGCGCCTCTGTGATAACTTCTATAGACTGGGATGGAATACCACCCGCATGCTTGGGTTGCTGCTGCATTGTTTTAAGGTAGACGAGCATTTATACGCCTCTGCGAAGGCTTCTTATAACCAACATGATTATTCTTATTAATAATTTTTCCCATTTTATCACCTAGGGTATGGTAGTAAGCATGTTTATTTATTTATAACATCCCATTGAGGAAAACTTAAAATAGGTAATGGACGAGAGACTTCGAAACTATTTGACGCAACCTTAAACGACTTCAGTTTTATGGCGATTACTGATCAATTATTGTGCGCAATAAAAATATTTAATTCAAAAATTTTAATGCAGCTTAAAGATTCCCTATGTAAACCACGGGAAAGCGCCGGAAAATTATTCCAACCTTTGACAGAAAAACGTTTTCACTTCTCCAACGGGAAGCTCTCGTACTGGTCAGGTTCAAAGGGAATACAGAATAAATGCCCTTTCACTTTCTTCCTTTAGGCGCGGATAATTGAAAAATTAACGACCTGATTTCAAGTGGGGAAGTTGTTGGAAAGTGAGGGAAAAGAAACGACTGCTGGATAAAAAAAAAAATATATATATATATATATATATATATATATATATATATATATACATTTTTATATATACATACATATATTTATTACATATATTTTTCATTTATATATAAGGTATACGGAGATGAAGACGTGCTGGTTGTAGAGTAGGATATTGAGTTATGTTTTGTTCAGAGAGACAAGACATTTATTTGCTAACTGTGTCTATCCAAAACCTACCTTAACCGGTAGAATTCCTCATTATATATATATACATTTACATATATATATATATATATATATATATATATATATATGGCCTTTTGCTTATATTTAAATATTGGCACTTCAGAACACAGCTTTACTCCTGCAGCGCCGTCTACTGATTCACTGAGAAGATATAGCTGGATGTGTTTTGTTTCAGAAGTCGTTTGCATTTCCGTGCATGCAAACAACAATGTCCGTTTATCGTTCATCACGCCAGCTGAGAAGCGCGTTCTGTCATAAGATTCTTGTATGCAAAAGGATTGTCGGCTGCTGAAATTCATCGGGAGTTATGCCTAGTTTATGGCCCTACAGTTTTGATTGAATAAAAGGTTAGACAAAGGTGCCGTGATTTTAAAAATGGACGAACAAATGTCCATGACGAAGAGGGAAGTGGCAAGTCTAGTAATCTGGCCGATGAAATTGTTTCGCAAGTGGAACAAAAACTGCGATGTGATCGTCGATTGACGATTAAATGCCTGGCTGAACAATTTCTTCAACTTGGACGCGCTACTGTCCACAATATTGTCGCAAAAAACCTCGGATACCACAAATTGTGTGCAAGGTGAGTACCGAAAATGCTCACCGAACATCACAAAGAGCAAAAAATGTCCAGTGGACGAGAGTTTTTGGGCACCCCACCCCCACCGTACAGTACTAACCTTGCACCTAGCGACTACTTCCTCTTCTTGCACTTGAAACAGTGGCTCGGTGGACGACATTTCGAAACCGAAGAGGAACTCAAGGACGTGAATTGGTTCAACTATCAGGCGGCGAATTTCTATACGCTTAAAGAAGCTCGAGCAGCGGTACGAAAAATGCTTAGAAGTGAACGACGAAAGTGATGCAGGTTTGTAGCTAACTAAAAGTGCCAATAAAATATGTTTCATATGAGTATATTTTTTCCTGTGACCATGGCCCTTACTTTATGAGTATGCCTCGTATATACACACTCTGACCCATCAACACAGAATATATAAATATATATAAATATATATACATATAAATATATATATATATAAATATATATATAAATATATATATATATCCATTTCCACGGATAAAAGGAAAAGGGATAGGAACTCGCATCAAAGACATACACATGAGATGTAGTGAAGACAGAATCAATCAAAGTGTAAAAATATTTCCTTGACCGGGAATCGTACCACGAAACAATTTACATATAAAATATATACATAAATTAAAAATATGGGTGTATATATATATATATATATATATATATATATATATATTTTTTTTTTCCTACCCATAAATATATGGATAGAATTCGTCTATATATTACGTGTGCATAAATACACGCACAAACATAAGAACATCTGTCTCCACGTAACACGTTCACAAACTTCTAGAATACATAGCGTCTTGAGTGGCGAAGAAAAAGGAGAAGGTGTGGTTGGCCGCATCTAGTTTCCCGTCGCCTTAGTTAGACGGGAAGGGCCCGCATTCTAATTCCATCTGCATAATGGCAGTCTCTTGTTTTTTTTACTTTTTCACTTTCTCGATCCCTTATGCTAGGGGTGGGAGCGAATAAGAATCGGGAAGGATAAGGAGTGAGGGGGAACCGAGATGGGTTGACTGCAAAGTGCGGGTAGAGGGAAAAGTGGCCCCCGGACCACAAAGGACAAGGGGAGGAGGGGGAAAACACACGCTTATCGAACTATAAATTAATTAGGATGCGAGCGGAGAGCATGGTGAAGGGGAGGGGAAGGGAGGGAGGAGGAGTTTTCCTCTTCTTGTTGTTCCGTCTCCAAATACCTATTCCAAAGTTTCGCAAGAAAGATGAAAATATTGACAGCGTAATATTGTGGCGCAAAATTTCACCATATTAGTGGAAATTTCCTCGCCAAACGCCGAAGATTGGTCAAATATATATTGATTATCGAGCCAAAGCTCGACTTGGAAATCAATTGCTGAATTTTAGATAGACGTTGACGTTCGCTATCTGTTAAAAATATTAATATCGTATCGTTATATTTAAGTGAATAAAAATTGAACTTAATCCCCGAACGTATTCCACAGCCAAATTTTCTTCGGTATTAATAAACTTTATATTACCATGGCGTCCATATAACTTTCCCTGGCAATGCCATAAAGCTGAATTAAGTTCCAAGACAATCGATGATAAAATATCGAAATGACATCCTACATTACCAATTTATTCTTAATCATCACAAATTTCAATTTAACGCTGATCATAATTTCCAGTCAAAGGCATCCATTGGCTTTAAATACTCGACAACCATGAGTATATATCGGAAAATGTATTCCGTACCTACATTTCGCTCCATCTTACAAAGACGACTTAAATTCATTATAAATAACACAATATATTATTATCTTCAATTCTATTTATTTCTATTATTATATACTATCACAATATACTATCATCTATAATAAGCACTCTTTGAGAAAATATTGCGTTAGCTAAGTACGTATGTATGAAGTGTTCAACTCACGATTTCACTTTATGCTAAGAAATCACTTTATCGATTATATTTATGCATCACCAGTGCGAGGGTTAAGCATGTTACGAAGCTACCATTATAATATATGGGTACTCTAGATCCTAATAGAGATATGGCTGATTAACGGCTCGTATTAATGAGGTCTTTGGATACCTATTTGCAACCTCTGCACCGAAGAATTTCAAGGTAGAGAAGACTCTTCCCTTGCGAAGTCATGATAACGGGTGGTAGGTCTCCATGTAACCGAAAGCCGTTTAGTAGTTCCTCAACTTGAAAGTTACGATTACTCCCAGAGAACGGATTCTTTAGTACATTGCTTCCTACAATTATAAGTAGGAGCTACTCTTCTCCTCACTCATCGCTCTAAAGAGAAACACATTCATTTTGACTAATGGAATAATAAGCTGAATCATTGAAAATAACTAATTTAATTAAAATCATGCATATGCAAGGCACAAAAATGAATTAGTTTGCCGAAAGAAGTCTGGTTTACCTATCTTTGTAAAATTTAATACTCAGGCGGTTGTCTAAGGGTAGTAAAGTGATATTACCCCTTTCCATACTAAGAAATTTTCAGTTAAAACCTCTTTCTTGTCTCTTAACCATTTTTACCTGTAATTTGGGTAATGTTGGGTAAAATTGCATTTTAACGTCCTTTCCCTTAATCCTTGCCCTGTTAATTACGGACCATCTTGGCCATTCTTGCATGCATATTATTATTTCAATATTTCCTGTTTCTTCTCTATACTTCCGGTTCTGTTTAATTCCAGCCGAAGTCACTCTCCTTCAAGATGAATGAAAACTCTCCGCCTCCTTGTATACCCATGATCTGCATGGTTTTCCTTCCTCCATTCTCGAATGCTACGTTACGGTCCAACCTTTCGCCGGAGGCACCTACACTAATATTTAAGTGTCTCTTGGACAATGTTGTCATTTGGCCCAATAGATTATTCATGCGAAATTACTGCGCGCGAGGTATTTAAGCGGTGTGGAAAGAGCGTTTTGCGTGGCAGGGCCCAATCGGAGACGGGAGGAGGCGGCAGAAATACTTGGCTGCTCCCATGAGAGACGCCCGGGGGATATTCCCGGGTGGGAGGCCGGGGGCAAGGGGTGGGAGGGAGGCGTAGACGACGATGGGTACACACGGAGGATGGGGGAGCGAATATTTTTCCCCTTAGGAGGGAGAGGACATTATTATACGTGCGATACGGCGGGAAGAGGGAGATGATGGACAGGGCCACATTTTCCGGCGGTAAATTCATTTTTTTCCCTCCACCTCTTCGCAAAAGCTCTCTCAACATTTCCCTTTTTTTACGTCTTCGGCGGTTTTTTTAAGAAGAACCTCTTAAGGCTCTCCCTTTCTCCGTGGACACAGGGGGGGCGAATGGAAGGGAAGAAAGCGATGGAGGGAAAGACGGTCGATGATGGAAGGGAAATTGAGGGAAGGAGTTGATGGTCGAAAGGGGAAGGTGGGGGAGAAATATATCGGGGCGAGCGGGAGAAATTAGTTCCAGGGGAAGGAGAAAGGAGGGAGGGCGGTCTCTTTTCGAGGAGCGAGTCCGGGGTTAGGAAGGGGCGGCGATGGTGTGGATGGGGGGAAACAGAGGAGACGAGCGAGGCGAAATTGAGGAGACGGCGGGCGGGCGGCGGTGAGGAAATGGATGGAAATGGCGGCGATGGAAAAAAGAAGGGAGATAAAATAAAAGGCGGCTTTTCCCTTTAATTTGTTTATTTTGGAGAAATGAAAGTGCGCCGTAGGAAGAGCGGAAGAGTGCTTCCTTGATGAAAACAAACGAACCGCCGACCGGCACCGAATTGGACTGGACGTAGAGTCCTCCTTATTCCCTTCCTACCATTCCTAGTCATGCATTGGATACCGCCTCGATGCCCCTTAAACATCATTTTCATCGCACCCGTGAATAGACCTTTGCGTCCGAGTAATTCTCCTAATTTCAAAAGCCAATCTACACACAATAGTCCGATGATTTTTTTTATCCAGCCCATCCATGATTACGCGTCCTTAACATTTGGACATTCTTCTCGCTATTGATTTTAAGCGTCAGCACTCTTTTAAAACCCATTTTCTACGCTGGAATAACTTTTCTATGAACTATATCCACCTTGATTTATTACAAAACTTTCACACTTATTTGTGAGCGTGTGGAATTTATATGTACTGCCTTTTGAGTTCATTTTTAAATTATATTTCCAGTGATATCGTACATTAATATTTTTAGCGTTTTTAAGAAGATACGTGTAAAGTGACAAAGTAAGCCAAGTCATTAATGTAGCAGGATAGGCTTTGAAACAACTAATGCTCTTAGCACTATAATGGAATCTGTTTGGGTTAGTAGAACATGAAGACGATTATTAAGTGCGGGAAGAAACCCGGCGCGAAGTCTGTTCATCCTTAAAGAAATACACCAAAATAACCTTATTTTACACAGTCAAAACTTCTACCCGTCAAAAGGATTGTTATGATGTTCTCTTAAAAGGCATATTAGAGCGAAATATGTACAATGCACAATGTATCGTATGAAACTATTTCGCAAGGAGAAAGGACAAGGATTAAGATATAAGAAAAATTAAGTTAGCTTATAGGAACGATTGAAATGGAAGATAAAGGTTGATGGCTCCTAATCATTACATGAGAAAGGTGTTATCCGATAATTATGATCTCTTGCTAACGAAGAAAGCGACAGCTTGTTACGAAGGTAAAGTGCAAAGTCAATACTTGCATTTAAAAATGACTTCCCCTTAGTTTTGAATCTGTGAAACCTTCAAAGAGAAATGTTTAAAAATTTTTTTCTCCTCTAATGAGTAATGGAATATGTTCCGTTATTATTTTAGCAACTTTTAACAGGACCTCTTTCGTAGTTCCGTTATGTCTCCTTATCTCATAAAAATCTCATACGTCTCTAGCTCTAAGCCATAGAGTTCATCATAACCTCACAAGTTATGCAATTTGGGAAAGACAGGGAGGAGACAAGCTACTTTTCACGAGAAGAAACGAAACGGTAGCCCAAAAATGTCCAGGAAATGCGTTAGGTGGTGGTTCATGGAAGGATGACCATTAAATTAGGCGTGCAAACTTTACATTTCCCCCTACACTGTCACTTTCCATTCGCCTCAACCCTTCAACCCAACAGGCTCAATGCGTCGCGTCAGCGAATTCCAGTGTAAATATTTCTCCTTTCCGACGCCCTTCGCAACTCCACGCGTCGACGCGTAGCATTAATTTCACCCAGGTTTTGCCCTGATTTCGGATAGGACCACCCTTGCAAAACCCCCCTCGCAAAGCGGGACCACGTCCACCGACAGGCGTTCCCCGCGGAGGTGGAATGGAGCTACCACGCCGCGACTTCGAAAATATTCGACGCGGCATAAAAAGTAAATGGAGCGACGAAATTTGCTCTAATGAATGCTCCGGGAATTAAAAAAAAGAATGAAACGTTAATACCCCCATCTTTCTCTCCCTCCCTATCCTCTTTGTCCCTCTTTTCGCTGACGGCAACAGATGACGAAAATCTGTCGTCGTGGAAGCGCGACTTTCCTTTTATTTTTTTGTTTCTCTTCCCTCATTTTCCGTGCAATATTTTTACCCTCATCTCACACTTTTACAAGCGCCGCCATCCTTGGACCGTTTATTTTAGTTTCATTAAATTTCCCGCTCCCGACCGCTCCGACGCCCGCGCGAGCGGGAGGGGGACTGGACGGACGCCAAATGTCTGGGAAAAAGAAAAAAACATATTTTTCCATTGCGCAGGGGCGCGAGATTCCCGTTTTTTCCCTTCCCGGCAAAATAAACGTAAGAGGATATATTCTCGTTTCAATCAGCCGCAAAGGAGAAATCGATCAGTCATCTTCTAACTGAAGAACATTTTTATTGTTAAAAAAATAAAAGTTGTGCTGAACACAGCCTAAGCAATTAATTAAAGTCATAGAGGATTTATATTGCAGAATACACTTGAATTTTGTGAAAGTTAGATTCTTTTTTTTCAATATTTTGTGATAAAACATATATAATCACGTATTTGGTTGGAGTATCTCGGGTATGCCAGAACCGTTTCAGGGTACCTCGTGAAAAAGAATGCGTTTGCTCTGGACTTCGAGAAAGCCCAGTGATTAGTCTATTTCATAGATTGGAACAAACTTAAAATTAATTGAATTCTCTATTAGTGCCTAATCGATTAAAAAATGCCAGTAAAAAGAGTTATTTTCTCAGAAAAATGCTCCATGAAAAAAGAGGAAGAAATTCATGCCCAATCAAGTTATACGTTGATTCCTCAAAATGAGCTTTAAAATATCACCTAATTTCGTTTTAAACATACTCCCTCGTCATGGAGTAGGCTTTTCTGGCATTTTTTTCTGGAATTTCAATGAAAAGTCAATGCAGCCAACGAATTCAATTCAAATTCAATGCAAATACAACTCAAATAATTCGTGTCAGTCAATAAATTACAGCTTCTCATGTATACAACCGATTCCCTAAATCAAAATGATACTTCGCAAAACATTTAAACAATCAATGGCGAATTCTCAATTAATAGTTCCAAAACTCATGTTTTCCTTCAAACAAAGCGTAACAGTTTTTACATCCATGAAGTAACAACGTTAAAGTACAGGACAACATAAGCAAGAACTCACCGGCATTCTAAACTAAAATTGTTGCGGTGCTTATAAAGGATGTCAGCAGAGCTCACGTTTCAGATAACCTTTTAGAGAACGCTATACAATAGAAATTTTACTCAGAGAATTTGCACCATTCTTCCCACATGTACTCAAAATGCATAAATATTTAAAAATAAAAAGCTTCCATTCATAAATGAGAATTCTCTCCGAGTATATTCACGAAATCTCGAATGCGCGTCAAAGGAAATAAATGCACTTTAGATCCATTTGGTAAAACTTTACGATAGAGGGATCGTTCCGCATCCACAGTTTTCGGGGTATTTGGGGGAGGGGTTTTTTTTGGGAAAACGGTGAGCCAATCGGAGACGTGAGATCGTTCCAAAAATGACGATGATTACGATATCGACCGACAAGCGCTCGAGGCATCGATGGGAAGGTGCGAATCAGAGCGAGGAAATAAAAGAGACACCTAATGTCGTACCTACCCACTGCTACATATCTATGTGTAGGCACGTATCCGTGAAATTAACCGCTATAAAGACGAGCGCGCGCGCGCGCGCGTGTTTGTACGTCTGCGAGTGTGTGTGTGTATATACAATCCTTTATCCGAAGAGCGGCGAAGGGCCATTTTCGTAAATGCGCTTTCCTCCTCTCATTCCCTCGTTTTTTTCCGCCTCCCATCCCCACGCGTTCGCCTGCCGCCCGTGATTGATTGCCAACTACCACTGCTCTCCTTTTCCGCCGAGAAGAGAGGAATCAGAAATGGCGTTCCAAATAGACCATAAATTGTTATCAAGCTGTGATGTGTGTGGTGGCTCTTAATCGCTACGATCACTCCCACTCTCTATCTGTGTCTTCTCCGACATAACCATTGCCATTTTCGCTCCTTTGCCGTCAAACAAACGCAAGTGCACATTGTGAAAATAGACGAATATAACCATAATAAATAAAGAAAGGAAGAAAATGGACTGAGTTGCCGTCAACCCGATGCGGCCTCACCAAAATATGTTTTTATGCAGCGACATTCAGAGTCTGTAAAAAATAAAATCCACCATTCCACCAAATTTCCCGCTACTACTCCAAATGGAGGTAATTGTGAAAACGGGTATTTTTGCTTAACTTTAAATGATGTCGACTACGTTACGTACTTTTAACTTGGGGAAAGAAAAAAAATAATTTTTTAATGCTATGAACAGGAGTCATTTTATGAACAATTACGACTCAACGCACAGTAAACTTGACGCCTAGATTTTGCAGTCAGTGAATCGTCTAAAACATTCGCATTTATCGGGTCCCTCTGAAGTTTAAATGGCGCAGTCCCTAATTTAGACGAAATAACCGCATTTTACGTACCATAAAAAAGTTACAAAAAAAGAATGACTTTAATTAGTGATATATTCATGTGCAACTACATCTTTCTTCTACACTTTTCCCTTGTGTAAAAATAGTAACATGCGATTCCCTCCACTAAAATGCAATCCTAAAAATCCTAGGCGGGTAAAAAAGAAGAAAATACAACATTAATTGAATAGGTATAAAGAGGGTGAGTGATTAAAACGAGCACTACAGAAAAACAGAAGAATTCCAAATCTCTTTCTAGAGCAATAAAACGCTTGATGGGCAATAAAATAATAAGTATTGAATAAATGATATTTTTAATGGAAATAAATTAATTCTTCTCACGTAGAAATAAATTATTTGGAATATTTCCGAGTTTAAACTGCCTTACTTGATGTGCGCCAAAAATATGTGATATCGTTCATTTAACAAGTTAAGACTGATTTTCATCATTCAAAATCAAATATTGACGGGAATAAGAATGCAGTAATTATTATTGCTGGATGCTAATTTTTCTGCTGTGAAAAATCTTCGTTCGCCATCAGAAGGTAAGTAAAATCATCTATCCATCAGCAAAAGAACATACGTCCTGCAGTAGTATATATTTTTTACCTTTGGAAAATGACTGCGAATAATATCAACCATATCTATTGGAGTATTATGAGTCTGCTGAATGCGCTAAGGCCTATCAGAATGTTTCCCGTGCCCTTACCCGAAATTAATACCTCTTTCAAATCTAAGTAAAGGCTGAAAAAACATAGTTTCACCCTCTTTTAGAAAAATGGTCTCCTCACTGCTTACAGTAACTTGATTAAACAAATAAAATATATGTAATAAATTAAGGGTGCTTAGTAAAGGTTGGCATGATTAGTTCTGGGGATTAGAAGGTGGCGTTAAAATCGTACCAGAGGCATTCTTTTAATTAACAGTTACAAATATAAAAATTTCCACGGTGAGTTAAAATAATTATTCTTTAATTGGGTGCTCATCCAATAAGAAAATCACAAAAATTCAATCCGATTTGCCAATAAAAATGTCTATGCTCCTTCGGCACAGTTAAAATAATTTTAGTGTCGGCATATGGTAAACGGACTGAAAAAAATAAAACTTTTCCAAGAATTCAGGTACTCTCCGAAACAATTTTTTCAAATGATTTCAAATTCGCACAGATGTATTCACTACCAGAGATGTATCTGGTGCAAACAAAGACAACAGTCGAATGAAATAAAGTAGCAACTGTTTTAACCTATGGAGCAAATAAAAAGGAATTGGGCACAGGTCAGAAACTTCAGATCTTCCCGGGATGCCAAACTTTCTAATACAGTTATGTTTTCCATATTATTAAACCGAAAAATTATAATTGTTCACATTGGAAAAGCATCAATTTTGTATTCACACATTATATATGGCTACATTTCTGCATGGATGCAAAGTTAATCTTTTACGGCAGCTTTTTACCCACCATTATTCATCAATATGTACAACGACGCTCACGCACAGGTGTAGCGCAATAATTCCGTAAAATTTGCAATCCGAGCGCCTCGCCACCGCGAGGAAAACGCAACGAACGCTTTGCTGGGACATAAATATGGCGTGTTTTGGATTAGCGCCCCGGAACTTCAAAACGAACTCCTCTCTGGATTCTTTTTTTGCCCCCGTGCGACACTGCAGTCGAGCGATACGGTCGGTTGGCTTAAAATATTCCCGATTCTCCCCACATAGGACGGCCCACTTTCCGTTTCCTCTCCGGGAGGTTGACGAGGGGGAGGGTGATGACCCGAGGCTAACCGGTCAAAAGAAGGAATCCTCAAAAAGGTACCGTTGAAAAAAAAATTCATCCCTTTCTCCTCAATATTTGATCTCTTTTGCCCTCCGAGAAAAAAAAGAGAAAATAAGGAAAGTGAGTGGGCCATCGGACAATCCATCCATCAAAGGTTTCCCTTCTCCTTTCCCCTCCTCGCACCCTCCACAGAGGACAGGGCACAGGGTCGGATGGGAAGTCCCTGACGGGGTGCGGTGATAAAAAAAACGTCCAACATATCGAAACAAAAACCATTTCTCAAATACACGATTTGTGCTGAGAGAGTGGGGGAAAAGAGATTGTGGGATCGAAGAGGGGATCGGAGGTCAGGTCGGAGGAAAGGGGGAATGGGGAGGGAAATAGTCTGGTGGACATAGTAAGGGAGGAGAGCCGCGATAAGGGGACAGCCGAAGGCGGCGAAGAACCATATGTTTTGACTAGGAGAGAAAGGAGAGATATGGGGACCATCCCCCGCTCGGTGAGGGAAATTTCCGAAAAAAAGATACGTATGCCATGATGAGTTTTCGCAAAACCCGTTGAAAGTTGGCCGATGCGGTTCATTTCTCTTACAATTTAATTACTTAATAAAGCTTTCTGAACTGTATACCAATTGAAATTGCCCACCGGCGCAAACTAACTGCACAGGGATATCCTTTCATTTGCATGATGCGAAATCCAATTACTTACCACCTGGAATAAAAGTGAACTTTCAACCTAACGATAGTCAAACGTTTACGCGGCCATATCAAAGTTGACTGCTCGTATCTGATACATTTTTCTTGAAATAGGATTTAAGAGACTATTTGTTTTTCAACAGAAGTATGTGAGACGTATGCCATGAAGTACTACGTACAATTTTCACTGAAACCTGAAATAAATTGATTGGTACATGAATTTATATAGCATTACAGAAGTTCCGAATGCAAAGGTGATTTCCCTGTGAACTTGTCTCTTTTCTGAAGTACATATGCGATGAATTAAACTTAATGGGATTACTGCGAATATGATACTCAAAAAACGAGCAGCTGGAGAAAACGAAGAAGATTTACACGGATAGGGAGTTTGCGTGTCTCTAAACGTGTCCGAATATCTGTAACCAGTCGCTTACTTAGGAAATCTTATTAATCTCGTTACATGCGCAGAAAATAAAGTAATTGAACGCACTGAAATTAAACGAGCATCACGGAACGGAATTGTTCCCTCTTCCGTACAAAATTAATAAAAAGCTAATATTGTCCCGTTAATATTTAGATACTTGATGAGCAGAGCCTATGGCTTATCATCGCATCAGCTGTCGTGCAAAATACATTGATTAATAATAAATGATAAAAGATTGATGAGCTGTTTTCAGACTGTTCGCGAATAATATTTCTTATAGTTCCGCTTATAAAGTTAGGAAAAGGGACGGGAGTCAGTCGATTCCATCTCCCAATGAAATGATCTCCCCTCGTGTTGTTATTCCGTAGTCCTGAATATTAGGAAGGTTAACTATTTGGAGGGTTAACTCTTCGTGTAATGACCTCATGGATTGTAGTGCCGCACCCGATAACGGATCCACCCACATGTCACGGCATGGCGTGCATTGGTATTAATTAGTTAAAAAGCATCGCTGGAATGAGGAGGGGAGAGGGCTAACGTATTCCACGGGTTTCCAGCGAGCACGCCACCATCCATTTCCCCACCCTATTCCACCCAAAGCCTTTTGCACACAACAATTTAATTTGTCATTTTCATCCGATGGAGCGCGTGATGTTAGTCACGGTAATGAATTCGTCGAGTACGTGCTCACATTTTTTTTTCCGGCTCCACGCGACGATGCCGCTTCTAAGGGTAGTCACAATGCGCGGCTATTCGTGCCCCGGGAGAAAACAGACGAATATCCTTCGGACGAATGTCAATCTCGCACGCGCTGACAGTCCGATGGGAAAAAAACACAAATAGTGCACATGCTCAGATTAAGTCACGTGCAAACGTGAAATGACAAAAGAACCACTCTGAAAAAATTGATTGAGAAAAGGATTAGGTGCGAATGAAAACAAAAGTTTTGTCCAAATTAATGAGGATTATGGATGAATTGGGAATGTCAATGAGTATGCGTCCAGTGAGGAGAGAGAGAGAGAGAGAGAGAGAGAGAGAGAGAGAGAGAGAGAGAGAGAATCCTTGAATTTGGAAGAACGATGAAAGAAAGAGGCAACTGTGCAAATGCGAAAAAAGGGAGAGACTTGTAACAAAAAAATAGCACTAAGAATTTTAATTGAGCTTAGACAATTAGTTTCTGATGCACCAGACAAAAGGGGAAGAGTTTAAAATTAATACGAAAGATCACAAGGAAAGGACTAGGAAAAATAATATAACAATTCCTAAATTTCTGAATATTCAGGGAGTCATAAAATGTTAATGAAGAGTATGGAATAAACAACATGGATAAAGGGAGGATTCAGATATTTACAATCGACCATTTAACTTTCAGAAGTGATTTAACTTTCAATAGAAGAAGTTAAGTTACAATCTCAATCACTCAACTACTAAGTTACTCAATAGAATAAAAATGATGCCAGTACGTTAACGCAAGTTTTTGACAAAGAAAATTTTAGATTCATCTTGAAAATAACACTGGAGTAACGCAACAGAAGTAACCAAGAAAGCACTCAAACGGTGGTGTTTGTAGAAAGCCATGGAGGAGTGAGACAATGGAAAATATGTGGCACCTCGCTTACGCATTTGTTTGCTCACATTTCCCAATCGAATGGACGGAGTTTTATGCTGGTGAAATAACGCAGAGAATTTAATAATTTCCATCCGTGATAAATGTGCTACTTCCGAAGAATATAAAAGTGACGCAGTTTAAGAGAACAATGATTAAACAGCACGCACACAAGGGAACAAATGATAGTTTAGAGTTCCTCTGAGAGATCGAGGAAGTCAATGAGGTGCAGGAAAAATGACCAAGATGTAGTCAAATGAAATCGGAAAAAAAGGCGAGATTACCAGAAAAAGCTATTTGTTATACCCTATGCCGACTGAATGCTATTTAATTAAGCGCTTCACGGTCAGGAAGACTTTTATTTCATTATCCGTCTCCTCAAAGTCGATTGAGTGCGAGAACCCGATGGTTAAACTGATCGTCTAAAGAAAGGTGAAAGAGAGAATCGAGCTCGATGCATGTTTGCTCATTTAATTTGTTTTAGTACTCGGAAAAAGGAAGGGCGCAATTCAACGATGCCCTTTTTTACATGATTTTACAAAGAGCAAAAATGCATTTTTTGCACTTCACTCCGGGCAAAACGTAAACAACGACGAAGCGTATGACTCCAAATTTGATTTCAAAAGCAATTACGTTCACTACAATGGAAAAAAATCCATTAGCAAACTGATCGATCGCATTTGCCTTCCGATAATTATCTATCATTCCTATGGACCACTGACCTAAACTACATCCAATGGACTCGATGCCACTAAAAACGTTTACATTTTATCGGAAAATAAGGCCAACTGTCAGTAATAATTTTCAGCGAAGCATAGGTATTGCAACTAAAATTAAAGCAACTTCAATCTCTTTTTTCGTGCGTCGCTGAGTTTATTTTATTTTTATTTTTGATTTTGTTTTATTATTACAGAGCTATAACACTGATTACAGCTCGAATCACCGACTAAAGGAAAACTTTTACTTTTATCGTGGAATTATTTTCCTCATCTCACCGAAAATCATTCCTGCAGATTGGAGAAACATTTGCAAATACTAGGGTCATCCGGAAAGTAGTACCCGTTCGTGAAATAAAGACACAAAAGTAAATATTAACAAACATAAAAAATTTTATTTGAAAGAGGATACTTTAAACTACTTCTCAACATAATCTCCAAGCAAATTAAGGCATTTGTCATAACGTGTGACAAGTTTCTGTATTCCTGCTGCATAGTCCTTCGCCGCCAGCTCATTGAGATACGCGAGGGACCCATCTTGCACAAATTTTTGCATAATGCAGATGGTGTTTAACAATTTCATGAACAATTGTTCGAGAAACATTGGGAAAATGCTCACAGATGTCATCAATTGTGACGCGCCGATCGTTCCTCACGAATTCGTCAACTGAGCTCACCAGTTGGTCTGTAATGACAGACGGTCTCTCCGAACGCTCATCGTCGTGTGTGTTCCCCCTCCCTATGTTGAAGTTGCGACACCACCGCCGAACAGACGACTCGTCCATTACATTGTCTCCATACACCTCCTTTAATTGGCGATGAATATCACATGGGCGAACGTTTCTTGCATTGAGGAATTTAATCACTGCCCTCACTTCACAACTGGCGGCGTTCTCAATTTTTTTAAACATTGTAAACAATCACAGAAACAACACAGGCAATGCTAGCGTCACGCAACTTGGCTCAGAGAAGGCAGACAAGCCACTGAAGCTATCTGACCTCGTCCAGCGGCTACTCGCGTCGTCAGCACTTCATGCGGCACGAACGGGTACTACTTTCCGGATGACCCTCGTACTTTTCACGCATATCGCCTCACCTCCCGTTGAACTGTGCGTACCATGATAAGATTTACTGGAGAGAAAACATTACAGAAATAAATGCTTTATATTTCAGATTCTAGCTAATATCGCCACTGTCAATTAGTTTAAAACAATGCAAAATTAAATCGATAAAGGAATTTATGAATGTAGCGTGTGATTATTATTCAATCATAGTGAGGGTAATTGATAATTTAATTGGATTGGAAATGGTACTTTCAATATATTAGTACACTTTGCGCGCGAATAAGAAGCAAGAGGACACATTTCCACGCTCGCAAAAGCTTGTAATTTCGCCGATAAAAAGTGAAATCGCCGCAGCAAACTCCTCTAAACGATTTTCGGAGATGAAATAAATAGACAAATATCATGTTTAGAATGTATATGGTCATTGTTTCTTTCAATATTCATCTTGATTACCACGGCAACAAATTTCCTTCCCGACGAGAATATTGAAAGTAAAGGAACTTAAGAAGGCGCGTAAAGATTGCGACCATGTGCGGAGAAAACGCTTTGGGCTCGCACTCGTGTCTCACTCAACCCACCGATCATCCTTTCTTTCAAGTCTTTCTTTCCTCTCCTTTATTTGGATTCATTTTGACTGGTCTCGTAGCACCCTATTCGATTACGCAATATCGCAGCGCGCACACGGATATGCCAAACGTTGCCATCTCTTCTCAGCCTTTGACGTAACAACGACAACCTGGAGACTTTCAATAGACAATGAAGAAAATCAATTTCTCGTTACAATGGTACAAATTTAAATGAGTTATTGGGTGATGATGATTAATTAGCAGTATAACGGAGGAATATGATAGTTAAAATAAATCACTGTAAAATAATTCCTAAGGGTGTAAACGTCTGATTTCTCATGGGAAATCGAAACGTAGCGGGAAATGAAGTATAGTATGTAATGGGAACAGATGGGAAAGGGTTTATTGCAAGTAAAATCTTTGCTGCCAATAAATTCTAGTGAATCAACGAAAGATATTGTTATCTCCAGGAAAAGTTCAATAAAATTGATCAATAAGCGAGAATAAAATCGAGGTTTCCACATATTTGAAAATTTTACCTAATCATATTTAAACAAATCATGATATAAACATGTTGAAATTTCCCGAAAAAGTGTCGAGTTATATTTAACATATCACTTACTATACATCGAGTGAACTAAAGATGGGTTATAACTATGGAAACCAGACAAAGTTACATAATAGTTTAGAAAAAATGATGGTAGCATGAAAAAATCGAAGAAAATGTGGATGACCTTCATGAGTGAAAGCCTTTCGCAAGTAATGCTTTAATTACTGGGAATGTAAAAATTATGTGTTACAAAGCAAGATTTGCAAAGATAAGATTCGAATAAATCGTCATCAAATCAAGTCCCTTTTCAGAGACGAAGTCGGATACTTATTCGAATAGCAATTATGTGATAATGGAAAAGAGATTAAAATTAAAAGACAAATGTAGAAGCAGTGTGAGCCGTAGAATATTAAAAATCTGGAACGAAATCAAATGGAAAGAATGTTAGGAGAGGTGAATCCACTTCAGGAACATATTTGAATGGAGGATAAATTAAATTATTTTCAATAAATGACTGAACGTCGAATGGTACAATGGAATGATTTACGATCGAGGGTTTGGGGGCATGAGAAATACATGGAAATCTTTTGAGACGCGGTGATACAGAAAGACTGACAAGTAAGCTGGGCATGGAGGATAATAAGCGAGGATTAAATAGGATAAATTTGAGAGAAAGATGGTACTGGGAAATTTGGAAAGCAGAAATTATGAGTGTAAGATAATTTTCATTGACGTTAAATATGCGAAAAAAAGTATTTTATTACGGCTGTGAGGATGAAGGGGAAATATACTCTGTTTACTTGGCGAAATAAATAAGAATACCATTAAAAGAATTCTGATCGGTCATGTAATATTAAAAGTACCAAAAGAAACGAGCCACAGTAATAGATAATAGAAAGACCTTAAAAGAATCATGTAAGGCCATATTTCTCTTCTTTGAACTCAAGTTTTTACCGTAGCCTTTGAACTTGGTAAAGTTGAGACTTCAGTTCATAAACGCAGAGTATTTTCCTAGAGAAATCATAAACAGTTTGTTTACGGATGTGCCGACTTCAAAACGAACAATTCTATTGAATGCTTTTTCATGCAGGGAATTCTTAAAATGTGTTTATTTCCTTCAAGCAGCCATACACCAACCCATGAATGTCATAGGTATCATCTTTGGCATGGCGGTTTTCTGGTGCTAATACATGTTCCTAAAAAACCGATATTCTTTACGGTTTCCGGCTTCAAATTCACGAATTGTGTGATATCCATAGATTTTGTACTTTTCCTCAGACTTTATTTTAGGATACAACGCTTTTTACTAACGACTTTCGGTATCATCAGAGTCATGAAACGTACTGCATCTTAAAATGAAGTCCGTGGAAACAAATAAATTGTTTTAACATGGACACCGATATTGGTTGAAATAGTTAGCAGCGCTCTTAGGATTAGCTCAATCTCAAAATAAATTCTTTGCCAAGAAAACAATAAGAAAGTGAGGAAAGTTTTCAGCTGAAAATAAACATTGCTGTGCATCCATTACACAGGCGTAAAATTGCCGCACCGCCCTAATCATTACATTAGAAATGTAAAAAAATCTAATCTTCCTCCCACCGCACCTGATTACGTGATTCATTCTGATGAATTGAACTTAAACCAAAGTTTAAATCTTTGAAGCTACCCAAAAATCATGGAAAACGAATACCACTGAGGAGAGGAAGTAGCTGTAACTCAACGTCAAACCGACATAGAAGAAATATTCTTTGACTAATAAGTACGTAACAAAAAAAATTGAGATAGAGAAACAAGCACTTCGAGGACTCCAGTGACAAGTACGCACTAAAAATATTTACTCAAATGTGTATTTCAATGTTTGGTTTTGCTACCGTTGAATAATTGAATTTAATAAGTAGAACTGGAGTTTTCCCACGAATCTACTTCAATCCTCCGAATGGTACATTGTACTGAGGTATCAAACTTGGAAAGGAAAAAGTGACCTCTGATATGAAAATTATGCCAGAGATATTGTAACGCATTCATTAGTTAATTTGGGTTTTCTATGATGATTCTTTGCCTTCTTAACTGATGAACTCGTATTTAACAAATGAAATTAAGAAACTGCTCGAAGAAACACGCATCCATTGCCATAAGTTAAATAATAATTCTGTTCTCCGACGGCACATGCAATACTTTTTTAAAATTCTATGAATAGGGGAGGATTCTACGCATAATGTGGAGGAGCACTCTCAGATATCTTCACTTGTCTACCTCGAGAGTAGCGAGGTTCTTCATGATCGCGGACCACAACCCTCGACGCCTTGAAGAAGGGAGATAGAGAAAGGGATGCACGGGATCAAATTGTGCCGGATTATTAAAAAATGCCGAGGATAAAAGGGAAGAGTGAGGATCAAGACGAATGGAAGGAATCGAAGGGTGGGGAGGGGGAGATCGGAGTAAGGGTGGAGGTGGGCGAGAGCAGGGGAGGAATGCGGACAAGACGGAGGAAGGGAAGGTGGAGGGCGAAGCAAGCCTCCGCTGAGGGCGTGAGAGATTGCCAGCCAATCACATCGCCTCCCTCCACGATGGTGATGGTGGAAGAAAGCGCGTGAGTGGGCGGGGGGTGGAGGTATGGAAGTAGAGGAAGGAAGGATGGAAGTAGAGGAAGGAAGGATGCCAGTTGGGGCCGGAAGATCGGTGGGAGAAGTAATATAGGGTACGTGTCAGGGGTGGAAAGGGAAAGGGTGCGGCAGGAGATGCTAGAGGGGAGACAGAGCGAGAGAGATCTAGGAAAGTGAAGATGACAGCGGGGGTGAGAGGGGGAGAAGAGGGATGCGTCCTTATCCCGCGAAAGCCTAAAAAGCTATCAAATTCGGGAAGGGAGAATAAAAATGAGAGGCGTGGGCGGCGGTGATGAGTTTTTCGTTGGGTGCGCGATGGGAAGGGTTAAGAATGGAAGGAAGATTAGGCGAGATGCTGTGAAAGTGGGAGAGTGAAAGAAATAGGGGGGGGGGAACAGACACCTTAAGGCGAGATGCTGAAAGAGCACTAAATTCTTCGTCCTATCCATTCCATTTAGAAAGCCTACTCACATTTGATTGAAGCTGCCGCGACTAATATTTTTATGCCAAAACTTTATTTTTCAGGGTAAACTATTAAGCGTAGCACGCTGTTGTGGCATTCACGTTTTTTACTAAGCAGATATTCACAGATAACCGTCTAAGGACCATTACGTACTTACTTCTAACGGACGGACAGACTTCGTTGACAGACTGACAGACTTCGGCTGCTCGAAACTTTAATTTAATAAACATAAATATATTCACACAGAAGTGATCTTCTGTGTGATACACTGCTTACGTTTTTCCAAGTGAAGTCTTTTGCTTTACTTGCACTTGAAATGATAATTTAAGATTGATATTGTAAGATAAAATGATGTTGTTGAGCACATGGTGCAAAAGTTCAGGGGAAAACAAGCAGCATTAAACAGAAGCAATCATAGCTAAGGGCGAATATTTAATGTTAAATTTGTAAAGAGGCACTTGGGGCTCAGTATTACCCAGTAATGCGTATTTCCTATATTGATCTCGAAGTTCATCTTCACTGGCCCTTGTGAAATTTATTTCGTTGTGAATGCTATTCATCTCAAAACTAATTTATGTACCACAAAGGATAGTTAATATTGATAAAAATTTATAAGTATTCATTATAATAAAGTATTGTTTCTAAGTTCCAACTTTCCAACCTCATAAAATCAAATCAATGGTTTTCTGCTCAGTATCTGACGGAGTGAAACAGAGCTATACTCAAAATATATTAAGATAGTCGCATGGTTCCTCTGCGGTACTCATCGCCTGGTGACGAAATCTCAACCCATACTTCCATTTAAGGAGTCACTTGTTTCCTCTCCCACCGCACTCCACTCAAGAGGGATCACCGAGGAAGATTTGGGGAAAGCGGGAGAGGTCACAGAGGGAAAGCATAAGGGACCTCAATCTGCGCGCCGTGGAGTTCGGTGGACGATGACGGCACTGCACCCCACGAGAGGTTGAGAGCGATGGAGGGAGATTTATTTCCCTGTGAGAAAGGTTCGCGTTTGACTCTGAGGGTAGGTTGCCACGATAAAAAGGGTCCATGAGATAACATCGAGAGCGGAGAAGCTTCAAATCAGGGGGCATATATGAAAGAGTATATGTGACAGCCGATTATGAGGATTCTTTGGAGAAAATTTAAGGAGTAAGACTCTGGCGGTAAGTAAACTATTTCACGATATGTTGTGAAGACTTCGTGGAGAAGATTTGATTGGAGTATTCATGAGTTCTTAAATACGAGGATTGGTTGAATTAAATATATCATGCTTCCCCGCCAAATTACTAATGGCATTATGTTCTAGTAGCTCCTCTGGCCTACGTCCCTCTTTATTTGGACGATAAATCCAAAAATTGGTCTCCATTAGAGACCTCTCCCTCTATTTTCCTCTCTATTGAATATTATGTTTCAGAGTATATCAAATTGAAATTTTAATAGTTAAATTTCTTAGATTTTCGTTGTGATTTATTTCACGGTGTTTATTCAAGACTAATGACTATTTATCTCTAATATTCTTCTAAATCTCTATAAATCTATCCTCTATCCCTCTATCTATAAATTCTTATAACTATTTAAGAAGTTTCGTAGATTTTCACACCTGCATCTAATCATCTTTTTCTTGCTGATAGATCATATGAATTATATATATGTACATCGGGATTGGCACCACGGATCTTTCGACTTGCCGGGGCGATACCCTTAACCACATCGGCTATTGAGGAAACGTTATTTACACTGATATCTGGGAAATTTTTCAACGCTTTTTTCTCCGCCTTCCCTGTGTTTGTTGTTATATGTGTTCCCAACCGTTTTCCTAAAAACTATATGCATTTTAATAAAGATATACATAGATTTCTGAAGTTAATTTTTTTTAAAAAGATAAAATAAAACGTAAACAACTCGCTAGAATATTCCGGTGGTCTCAGCCATCTTCATCAGGGTAAGAGTCACTGAAACTTGACTTTACAGACACTTGTTTTCATTTGGATTATTATTTTAAACATTTGTTTTAAACTTTATATTTATACATGTACACGCACATATATATATATATATATATATATATATATATATATATATATATATATATATATATATATATATATATATATATATATATATATATATATATATGTGCGTATATATATATATATACACACACATATATGCATTTTAATATGCAAATATGGGTGTATCAATTTATATTTATACATATATACAGGGTTCGTCCGGAAAATAAGTGTACTGAGCTCAGGAAAAAAAATGTATTACACTTTTACATGTCTTAAGCTAATATTCCTCAAAATAGGACCCTTGTGAGTCGATACACTTGTTCCAGCGGCGTTCCCATTCCTGGAACGCTCCCGCGAAGGCATCTTCGGGAACCTCTCGAAGACACGTCGTCACGGCCTCTTTGACGGCGTCCAAAGTCCCGTATCGCGTTCCTTTCAAACTCCTCTTTATCTTCGGGAACAGAAAGAAGTCCGGTGGTGCAAAGTTCGGGCTGTAGGGCGGGTGCGGCAGCGTTGCCACGCCGTGCTTGGCCAAGAAGTCCGACACGACAAGCGCGGTGTGAGGCGGCGCATTGTCGTGATGCAGCCGCCAGATGTTTTTGATCGCTGGCCGGACGCGGGCGACTCGTTTTCGAAGCCTGTCGAGCACTTGTACGTAAAATGCAGCATTTACAGTTCGTCGTTCAGGTACAAATTCGTAGTGGACGACTCCCCTTTCGAGACAATGAGCATCGCCTTGATCCGAGATTTGCTCATGCGAGCTTTCTTTTGACGGGGTGATGATGGGGTGTGCCACTCCGCACTTTGTCTCTTCGACTCCGGGTCGTCCTCAAAGATCCACGTCTCGTCACCCGAAACAACGTTCTCTAAAAAATGTGGATCATTTTTGCAGTGATCCGCAAGTTGTGTCGCGATTTCCAAACGATTGAGTCTTTGATCATCACTGAGTACTTTCGGCACCAACTTTGCACAAATTTTTCGCATCTGTAATAGCTCCCTAATAATCTCGTGTACTATTGTTTTTGGCACATTACACTGCTCTGCTATCATCCGAACACTAAGACGACGATCAGAGTTCAGTACATCGCGAACTTTTCGCAGAGTTTCGTCGGTGAGTGTCGTTGATGGGCGTCCAGGCCGTGGTTCGTCGTCGACCTCTTCTCTGCCCTCCACGGACATCTTGTGCCACCGAAAGATCATGTTTCTGGACATGGCTGACTCCCCGTAAGCCTGGTTAATCATACCGACAGTTTCGGTAGACGATTTCCCAAGCTTTACCGCAATTTTGATGGAATAACGCTGCTCCAAAAACTTCGGCATCGCGTTCCGTGACGTGGGTCGAGCGTGGAGGTTCGCGTTAACAGAGCTCCTCACTACACCACAGCTCAGAGCCGACTGCCTTTTTCAGCGTCGCTTGCCAACATACCCCCCTCCAATCGCACCCCGTCAGAGCGGTGCTGGGCGCGCCTGGAGCGGCGTGAAAAAATCAGTACACTTATTTTCCGGACGAACCCTGTATATATATATATATATATATATATATATATATATACTACCTTGATCAAAAATTTCCCGGAATTTATTCAGAAAATTAAAAATACAAGTTAATTCATCTAAATCTATATTGTCCCCTTCAAAGTAATCCCCATCGACTGCAACACACTTATGCCAGCGCTTGATCCAATCCTCGAAACATTTTTTATATTCGGTTTTCGGTATGTCCATCAGTGCTTCCTGCGATTTTTCCATTACTTCTCTCGGCTGCTAAAACGCGTTCCCCGTAATGGTTTTTTAACTCGATTGAACAGAAAGAAGTCACAGGGAGCCAAATCAGGTGAATTCGGTGGCTGTTGGATGGTATTTGTTGCATTTTTCGTCAAAAAATTACGAATAATGATAGCACTGTGCGACGGTGCGTTATCATGGTGCAAAATCCACGAGTTTTCTGCCCACATTTCTGGTCTCTTTCGGCGAATTGCTTCACGCAAACGTCTCATAACGCCCAAATAATACTCTTTGTTTACTGTCTGGCCTTCTGGCAAAAATTCATGATGCACTACACCGTTGTAATCCATGAAAACCGTCAGCATTGCCTTCTTTTTTGACTGAAAACGACGTGGTTTTTTTGGTCTCGGCTCATTTGGTGAACGCCATTCACTTGCCTGATGTCTGGATTGCGTGTCGTACTCATAAACCCACGTCTCGTCTCCAGTAATGATCCTTTTGATGAATGTGGGATCGGATTCAGCCTCGCAAATCATGTCTTTTGCGACGTCAACACGGTCTCTTTTTTGCATGAAATTGAGGTCTTTTGGCTCTGCTACACGACGGAAACCCAAATCATTAACCACAATGTCTTGGGCGGATCCATAGGCAATGTTCAAGTCCTCCGCTATTTCTCTGATGGTTAATTTGCGGTTATTGACCAACATTTCTTTTACTTTATCAATTTTTTCACCGACTTTCGATGTCGATGGTCTGCCACTGCGTTCATCATCTTCGATTGACTCACGACCACTTCTGAACCGCTCGTGCCACTGGTAAACGACCGTTTTTTTTAGAGAATCGTTGCCGAAACACTTTTCCAACATTTCCAACGTCCGTGCGCCACTAAATCCGTTTTTTACGCAAAATTTAATACAAGTTCGTTGTTGCAAATTTAAATCCATTTCTGAAATTGTAAAAAATCGCCAACACACACAGAGATAGATGTACTCTTGGCTACGTAACTTTTGCAAATGTCAAGTTATGACACTAAGATTTAAAGGGAATATCAACAACAGATGTACCAATTTAACAAAAAAAACAGAACTCAAATCGGAACGATGGGAGCGCCACACGGTGGTTATTCCGGGAACTTTTTGATCAAGGTAGTATATACATATATATATATATATATATATAATATACGTGCGTATTTTTTAATACACAGTGAGACATTGCAGAATTGTCGATTATATAAGAATTCATAGCAACCTCATTGGTTGCATTCCCCAATTTCGACTGTAATAACTAACCCATAGTAAGAGAAAATACAGTGAGAGAGCAAAGAAAACTCAACATCTGTAAACTCTTTGCTTTCAACGTTTACATATCTACACGTGCGGCTCCCAGGGACTAGAAGATCGATGTATTGGATGCAACCGCACCACTATTGGCGAAATTCAGATACACTACCTAGGCACCAAAAAATCCTCGTTTAATTTTAAATTTCAACGGACAAAACGAGAACCTGGCACTCGTGAATAAAGTCAAACCACTCCGTACTCCGAGGAAAAAAACGCATCAAGACCACAAAAAATTTATTTCCAGAAAAAAAACTCGCGGCCGCGGTTATTTCAAAGGTGCGGAAACGACCATATCGGTTCCATGGGGACTACGCAGTAAAATGAAGCTGAGGACGATGCGTTGCTTTTTCTATCGCCGCGAGATGTAGAAGAGAGTGGGTGGATGAGGGAGAAAGAGAGAGCGATAGAAGTAGGGATTCGATGAAGATCGGGGAATGGAGGACGGACACGGGGAGGTGTGGGAGGACGGGAAAGGGGTGGGACAGGTGACTTCCTTGAATGCCCCGGCACTCAAAATCCCAGCGCCCCACCCCGAGCGGGGCAAAGGGCGCGGACAGCGATGGGGACGGGGGTTGGGCAGGAAAGGGATTAGGGCGGAAGAACACGGGTGACGCTGGCGGAACAGGGGGGAGGGGGCGTTCGAAATGGGCGGTTTGGGAAGTGGAGAAGGGGGCGGTATCAGGACGGCGCGAGGATATGGGAGGGAAAAATGGAAGGCTTGCAGATGTGTGTGTGTGTGTGCATGAGGGTGTGTGCGCGTTCGCTTGATGGAGGTCGCGGGGAATATAAAATAGCATCGTGGGAGGGAAAGAGATGGGTAAAAATCTGCCGTAATGGAAACCAGTTAGGTATTAATGGGGCTATAAAACAGGCCGGGAGTGAGGGAGGGCTTGGTCATCAATTCTGGCAATGAAAGTTAGAATCAAAAAAGAAGGAGTCGGGGGGGAAGGTTTTGGGGAAGCGGGAAGGAGCGGAGGGGATAGGGGACGGGAGTAAGAGGGAGAGAGAGAGATTGGGGAGAAGAGTGCAACGTGTGAAGTATAGGGAGGGTGGGGTAAAGTTCTGCGGAGATAAAGAACATGGTTTGAGGTTAAAGATTGGGAAGAAAAGGAATGAAAGTAAAAAACCTGCTTTCTGTCTTCATCATTCTATCTCCTACACCATCTCTCCGTATCTACTTATCTATCTCCACCCTGGCTACGCCAATTACCTTAAACATGGATCCTACGGAGTCAATCTCGAACAAGAACTCTTCATTTTATCCTCTCATGCAGACTACACCGTGACTAGAATTAATTTGATCCTCTCTACCCCTGGCAAATGTTATCGGGAATATAATTTTTTTGGTTCCCAAGCAAGCATATTTGTGCGAAAATAGAGCCCTGCATGCGTGCCGTGAAATTTCATTCTTAAGTTAAAATTGCTGTCACTCAATGCGCGAGAATATTTTTCTTGAATACAATTCTTCATCCGCTGTTATTGACAATAATATCAGCTAATTTAAGCATTTTACTTCCCCTTTCAATTAAACTCAAGAAATAAAACCTTCGATGTTGAATATTCTTTCTATTAACAAATTAATTAATTTGAATTAACAAGAACGCAATGCAATTCTCAAAATGCTCGTTCCTAATTTGGCTAACTCCCATTAAATGGTGAAATTATGACTTCTAATAATGTTACCACTTATATTTCTTCAGACCGTAATGACTGATGCAATTAAAAACCTACAACGATTTTTACACCCATTGCGCTAACCTGAAAAAATGACCTCTTCCTTTTGAATCAGCTTCGCTGAAAAGTTTTCCTTATAAAAGATTTATAAAACAGTTTTTAAATTCACATCAAAACAACATTAACAGCGTGGAGAGTCATATTTTTGGTTCAATATTCTCTTACAAACGTCTTTCGCAATGAGTTGAATGGTATCTAATGAAATACCGTGGTTCCCCAGGTGAATAAATATATTTTTTTTGCATCAACTTCAAAGTTTAAATTTCTGCCATAATCCCCTTTGCACTTGATGCTACACAATTTAATACCTTTCACTGAGAATAAATCAGATAAAAAATACCAGAGACTTACTTTACCTACTTTGGCCCATCTGAAATTTATAGTACTCTTAACACAAAATAACCTTTCACTGTCAGGAGTGTACTCGCTCCCCGTGTAGTCTGCGTCAAGTCCCTAACCCGTTCTTCTTGAAAGCACTCAAGAGAGTCTAAATAAATACATGTGGATTTTGGGAACTTGAATATTCTCTTGATTATTCTAGAATAACTACAGAACCTTTCAGAAAATAATCATTGCTTTGGAGTTAATGTTTGATGCTCATGGTCAATGTTTTTGCGTCACGAAAAGTTGCATATTGATTTTCATGTTGAACATTTGACTAAATATATGTAATAATACACGATAAGCTCTAACCGTTGACGATACTAGTTCCATTTTAATTGGAAAATTGGTAAAAAAAACGGTATTGGGTCTAGCTCATCTACTAACCTTGATTTGATCTTCGTCTTGTCGTACTTTTGGTTTGTCTGAAAATAGTGACCCATGTAACAATTGATTTCTGGTTCAGGACAGGGTGGGTTCATATCCTGGCGGTGTTGAATATTTTTCAGAGGTATCTCGAGGTACTTTGTGGAGGGCACTTTGAGTGAGTACGCCGTCCGTCGGATGGGACGTTAAACTGCGGACGCCTTGGCGCCTTTCGTGAAGAGTAGGCTAATGCCGACGTCGGGTTTCTCTCCACCCTTCATCCTTTCCTGTCCATCCCCTATGGCGCAAATGACCTTAGTTGTCGGTCGCCTCCCCTAAAAAATACTACTACTACTACTTGATTTTCTTTTGTTAAGATGGCCTCGGCTTGAAGAGGTAGAAAGATAATAAATGAAGTTTTCCCATTACAAGCGTGACAGTGTTATGCGTTATCGTGAGAGGTTACAGTGTTGCAGGAAATAATGCAGACCTAAAGTAAGCAAAGATATGTAAATATAACAGTATTTTAAAATGTAAATTTCGCACAAACTTCCCCAAAAATATTCTTCCCACCATCAAACTACAAAAAATCCACATTTGGTAGCTATGCATGTAAGTTCTTTCTCGGTTCCCATTGGATCGCACTCTTCACTTCAAAGCATGAAAATGCTGCTCGGTCTCCTGAAATAAGTTTTCCGTTTCTCTTTCCCAGATAGGTGTTGAAGGATCAACCTTAGGATAAAGAAAAATTTCAAGAAATTTAAACTAAAGAGAGCAATCCACAACTCACATTTGAATTATTTCACGCCTCAAAAAATTAATACGTTAGATATTAGGTGCGTACGTAAAAGAGAGGGATTTTGTCCAAAGAATACAGGTGAAGCACAAAAGTACTGCAGCATGTTATGCTTCGATGCACATGGGGCTCGAAGGTAAATATTTTGCAAGTACCGAGCAAAATTCAAGGCAAAATTTTGCTCTACAAAAGACGAAAAAAACATACTTTTCAGCAAACAATACCGACACGGTAACTCCTGTTACGATTTCTCTCTTGGGCGAGACACGGGACAAATTGTAATAACGGGGCAACTGATACATGGTATCTACCGCGAATTTCATGAGTTAGGAGTTGGGACGAATTGGGAATTACCCTGACCTCAGCCTCGTGCCAACCGAGCCAACCAACGGCCCCGCGCGTTGCGCGACGGGGAACGCGATGACCGGAGAGCACTCGCCGCGGAGGTCTGCAATTTTCACCTGGCAGCGAGAGAGCAAACGGGGTAAGTGCAGATGGATGGGCCCCGGCTGCAGGGGGAGGAAGGATGGATGACGCTGTTCCCTTTCCCATTTGGTCTTCTACCACTCACGGGGACTTGGGATCTCATTTCGGGGCCACTCGCATGCTCTCGTCTTTCCCTTTGCCCGTTTTCTTTCGGGCCTCGCCCTAATTTCGTAGCCAGCGGGCCGATTTTTCCTTGCCTCACTCTCTTTCCACTTGCTACTCCCCACTCCGTCGCATCCGTTCGCTTTGTGGACGCGAGGAGATGGGACGTGGACGCGTCCGCTGGCGCCGGGAAGCCGGGACGCTCTCTATATAAAGCGGGTGAGGCAACTCCCGAGAATCGGCGGCAAATATCATACTAAACTATCCGTCTCCAGAGAGGAATGCTTTCGCGATTAATGAGAAAAGAGCAGTGAGCGTCTCGTAACCATCTCATCATACTCCACCGCCGCCATATCGTCCTGCTCCAGTTTATAATTCCTCAACCATGGGATGAAAGAAAAAAATTCTACTTACGGTGAAATCAACTAGATATAAACATTTGAAGCAGAGGAAAAAAGTTTGGATTTGCAGATGATTTAACTTCAATTAGCCAGCCAGCCAAAAGATTGCAATGACTCTAGTACGCATTAAAGAACAAAATGGGGATATGATTAGAATTTAAATTATATGAACACAAAAGTAAAGACAACATAGGAAGTTGACCAATTATCGCAGCTGGGCAGTATCTTGAACGAATATGAACATAATTATCGTAACCGTTTGACGTAGGTTTTGAATGAACAAATATTGAACATCACTATATTTCTTTGCCTCGCCAAATAAGACATCACCCGACACCTCACACCACAATAAACTGTTCTTCAAATTATCCTACTATCCACCTTCACTCTTTCCATCTTACATACATATCCTTTTCCTACCTCTACTTCACCTGCCAAACTGACTTCTCCACCCTACCAAGGTCTTTAATATTCCATCACCAATTGAAATGCTCTGCATCCTGCCTACTTCGGATTTCCCCAATCAGCCCTCTCTTCTCTCCCACCTGATTGCTAGTACTTCGTTTGGTTTCCTTTCAGTCCATTTTATTTTTTCTATCCACTTTCAACTCCACATTTCAAAAGCCTTCAAGCTAAGCCTTTCATCTTGCGATGATGACCAATTTTACGTCCCATATAAAACTAATCAGAAGAATAATTATTTTACAATACGCTGGACGAGAAAATTGACGTAATATCTTCTAAGTTAAGGCAAAAGAAAAGATAAATTAAAATGTACGAAAAATTGTGGTAAAATTTTTTTAATGGGGAATGGATGCGCGGAGATATTAGGTTTTTCAGATTTGGGCAAAAAGAATTAGATATGCCAAAAATAAGCTGGACGAAGATGAAGCCAAACGAAGACGCATGGATTATATCACTGGAAGTGGGAAAGTCGCGGCGGAAAATTCCAAGATTGTAGGGAAGTGGATGGAGAAGATATTGCATGATCGAGCGATGTCTGAGACGTTGGAGAGAGTGCACGTTGAGTAAGGGGGAAAGGTGTAAGAAAAAAAGACATATTGGACGACATGGAAGGTTGGAGGGGATAAAGAGTATGGAGAGAAAGGAGAAGAAACATTTTATGGTCGAAGTAAATGACATTGCACCAAAGTGCTTTAAAGGCCCACCGTGAAATATATATACATGACATTTTTTGGGGTAATTTAAAACCTACCTCCGATCGATAAACTACATGAAATAAAAAAACTCACTACGCAACTTTCCGAGAACCATGTCTATTGCTGTGCACCGAATTTGTATTCCATTGCATTCCTCTCCAAATAACTGTTGCCAAAATTAGAATGCCTCCATCTTGTTCCTTATTGTAATTGTGGCTTCTTCTAGCACCCCCATTCATTCTTTCCTAAGACTCTCACTGCCTGGAATAGTCGTTTGATTTTTCAACCACTGTCATCAGTAACTTTAATTCAAAATTCATGTTCTATCAATATCTATTACTTTAGCGCACCACCGTAACCTTAATTACACAGAATTAAATTTAGAGCACAAAAAGTACAAGCAAAAAACGCACTTACTTTAGAAATCACAAGTTATTTAGTGTTGGTAATAATAATTCGTACCGGAAGTTAAATGAGTTTACCCACAAAGCGTTAGAATGCGCCGCTCCCTTACAAGGTACTCCAACGGAAACATACTTTAGCGCGGATTACGTACAAGTTTTACGTCGCCGTAACAGAAAGTTTCAAAACTTCTAAGCGGAGATAAGCGATGGTTCACACATTTTCCAAATTATTCTACGAGTCAATGGGGAAAGTTTCGAGTCTTTATACTTGAAACTTGGACCAAGCTTTCAGAGACATTTGAAGCCTCGCGGAAGACGAGTTCGCTCCTGGTAGGGTTTGAGGGGGGGGGGTCCTTTCAATGCCTGTGGAACTCGAGGAGCTTGCGTCCTCGAGCACCTCGACTGATGTCTGAACGCGACTTGAGGACTCGACAGGGCGCAAGACGATGTCAGGGAAAAGAGGTGACGGAGAGAGAGAGAGAGCGAGGTTTGGGGGCTAATGCAGAGGATAATTGAAGGTTGGCGGGTGGGGAATGAGCGCTGAAAAGGAAAATAGGAAAATTGAGATCGAGCGCCTTCGGGTGAAGGACCAGCGATAATATAATCTTAGACGCTAAATGGTGGAATTAAAAAAAAATAAAACTGTAGAAATCGGACAAAGTTTCTCTTCAAAGTTTATACCCAGTGAAGCTTTCTGGAGTTATTTCAATGATCGGCATCTTTTAGTGAATATTAAGGGAGACGGGAGTTCTGAAGTAACAAAAACCCTTAAAATTCAACATAAAACTCCGTGCAAATAAGCTTGTCGGAGAGCTCGGGAATCGAGGGGGAATATGTAGAGGTTGATTTCATAAATTCGCTTCCAAATGTTATAAAAGAGAACTCAAATAGTAAAGCAGCTGAACTCGAAGTCAGTTGAACTTTGGCAACCAAGGTTTTTCCGAAATCTTTTTAGTACTGTCATCCGCGACTCGGTAAAAGATGAGAAACTGCTTTATCAAGATCCCTCGCGATGATACGCACCTCAGTTCCCTGCGCGCTAGCACATAAACCCAGGACGAGAGAACAAAACAGGATATTCTCGCAAGCTTTTCGGGAGACACAAAAAATATACCCCAAAGAAAGCCGTATCGATGATTATTTTAGGGGATCCTGGTTGGAAAAATAAAGGAAAAAAGATTTGCATAAAGCCTCGATTATTCCTCAACCCTTTTTTCCTTTTCGCGGGGGGTCAGGGGACGAGGAAAAGAAACGAAACAGGATACGGCACGCGTAGGTACGACGGCATTGCTGCGAAACGACCCCGGAGAGAGCAATAGAATGACAGGGAAGAGAATGACGAAGAGGGCCGTGCGAGGGAAGGGGAAGAGAGAAAGAATACAGGAAGGAGGGAAGAGAGAGAGAGGGAGAGGACCAGGAGGAGGCTGGGTAAGAGGATGGCGGAGTCAAAATGGGGGCAATATCGCGGTGAAGAAGGAGGAGGGAACAAGAAAGGGAGATAGTGAAAGCAGGACAGAGAAAGGGAAAGGTAAGGAAGTGGCGGAGGAGGAAGTAAGGAGAAGCGATGGAGGAAAAGAGGGAAGAGAAGTGAAAGGGTGAGAGGCGAGAATAAGAAAACCGCAAAAAAGGGAGAGGAGGAGGAATACGGATAAGGGTGTGGGTGTGATACGGGGACGCATGTGGGGGAGAAGAAAAAGAGAAAGAAGGCACCGGGATGGGCCGTGGCGTGGGCGGGAAGGTGTGGGAGAGAAAGTAAGCCGTGGGACGGGAGAGAACGGATGATGGGGATGAGAGCGTGAAGGGCAGAATGAAAGGAAGGTAATCGAGGAGTGGGGGAATGGACGAGGGGCGTCGGGTGAGGAGGATCGGAAGGAGCCACAAAAGGAGGACCTCACGTAGAGGCAATATTCGATGGGAGAGAGGATCGAGAGACAGCTTGGGAGAAAACAGGGAGGGAGAAGAGGCGATATCAGAGCTGCGCTGCCTTTACTCCTCCCAGAAAATGATGTTTCGAGAGTGGTGTTCGAAGGACACACTATTGATTTGGAACTAACTTGATACAAGGAATAGGAATGCTACACGTGCCTACGGATATACTTTTTCAAACGAACCGCATTTTATATCCAATTCAAAGCGGAAGACAGAGCAAATGAGAAGGCAAATATCAAGAAGACGGATCCTTCAGCGGTAAGAGGTAAGCTCCACTCAAGCGCAGAAAATTCCTGGAGTTATGAAATATCACCGTTCCCCATTAAATAAAATCGTAGCTTGAGGAAAATACCGGGTTGGTACGTACGTGAACGCGGTACGGAAGGCGGGAAGCGCTTGACTATGAATGGGAAAAACTCCTATTTCCCAAGTCGAAAAACACCTTTCATGTAACAGTGTAATATTTAAATTATCCGAAACACATAGATCTCAGACTTTTAAGAAGAGGTACGTAGATGGAGTGGGGAGATGATCAATCAATCGAGACCAAATAGGGATTTGCTTTTCATCTGGCCCAAAAGACCACTCCCTCCTCGCCTCCGTCTTTAGTGATCTTCTACCGTACTTGACGTTGGGATTTTTCCCTCATCCTCCCCTTAGCACTTATTCGCCCATCAGCCGGTCCTTGAGAAATGGCTTTTCCTCCCAGCTGCAACGAACTACTAGATCTTCAACCGCGCCGTAAGTTTTTTCACTCATTTTCGCTTTCCCACATCACATTCTCTCTTACTTATGCTTTCACTGCTAACGGTCACCTCGACATCCTCTGAAGGGTTCCAACCTTGCAGGACATGATGGATGGAAAAAAAAACTCGTCAACTGTCACCATATAGGTTGATTTATGAAATAAAAACTTAGAAATATCATTTCAAAATTAGGTGCGGAAGTGTTTAAATGGTTCCTTCGCTATCTCCGTGCCTTTGAACCATTTATGTGCAGGTATACTAACAAGCCGACGAGTTATGATGAAATGATCGACCCTCCCCAAGTGATACTTTGAATTTTCCAGCATTCGGTCACGCAAATTAAAAAAAATATGCGAGTACCATGGTTCTTTTTTTATATTTCAATAATAATATTTGGTGAAATGCATAATATTAATTTTAATTTTTTTCAATGTCCATGGTGAAGCATTTTCAATGCCAGTAGGGTTGTTAAGAAGCAGTTTCCTCTTCCTGCTTTACTATTGATAGATATTGAGCGCCCCTATTATTAATGTTATTCCCTCTAGCATAAAAATCAATTCCTATTTACAAAACACCACAGTTGATTCATATTATATTTTCTTGAATGGTGTATGTTAAGAAATTTAAAACTGCATGAAATGGAAAATTCATTTCATTCATATGATTTTCAAATATGCCGTTTATTTTTGATTTATTTTAAATCGTAGCATACACAGAGAGCTTGGAATATGAATTTCTTTTCATTGCAAAGAATATTGTAAACTATTTAATTATGTGTAATAATATTTTAAACTATTAATATATATATATATATATAATAACTATATATATAATAACTATATATATATAATAACTATATATATATATATTAATAGTTTAAAGACGGAGCTAAATTCCGTCGAAATTATCAAGAAATAACGTGTGAGAGTTATTTTTATGTGTACCTATATTATTTGTCGCAATCCGCGTTTTTTATTCAATACTTCCTTGTTACTTCGACGAGATCATATATATATGAAAAACTTTCCCTAAAGTATTGCACCACGGAACCCGCTGCACACTAATTTAAACATATGCTAAAAAAATTCATTTTCGATCTTTAAATATGTTACTCATGTACCCCAACATGAACAATGATCAAAGTGACTTGAGATGAAGATCACGCGCAACGCTCAAGTCACTCGTTAGTCTTTCAAGCAATGGACACATATGCATTTAAGTGGACTTAATAAGTGCAGGGCTCCCCCGTGAGATGGTAAACCTTCAAGCGCAACGATCAATTGGCTCGTTGAGTCTGATACATTTTACGGCCACTTCAATACATCAGGACACATGTTATGCATTTTAAACCCTCTTGTCAGCGACTTAATGCGAGTTAACACCATAGGTGACAATTCTTCTGCATTTCGTTTATGAATCAAAGTGAAAATTTCCTCTCTGGTGTGGTTAAAATGTTATTTCGGAACTCTAATGCATTTATGAAAATTATCATGCCTTGAGTCATGCATTTTAAACTCTAATATTTTGGATTGTAAAAACATTATTATTCAAAAGTTGCACCAAATGCACTCCTATCGACGATTTTATTAATTGCTGAGGAAATATTTCAAACTATTGGCACGCAATACTAAAATTTTTCGACACAATTACTGCTATCCCTATGATCATGTATTGAGGAGGAAATTCCATGGAACCTGGATTTTAACTTTAGAGACCTTGTCATCCGTAAAATATTAAATTGAATGACATGATTACCGCCTAGAACACAGTATTACTATCCAATAATGGTGTGGGTGATTTCCATGCAAGTTTAAGTGAATCCTCAGCGTATACGTGGGAACTTGTAGAGAGAAATGATGCCGTTGCCGATGACTGCCACCATGGCTCATGAGAGCACATTTCGTTAAACGGCAATTCTTTAATATCTAGCAGCAATCGACCCGTTGATGGGGTCACTCATTCTCTACCCGCTTCTCCATTTTCCTCTCTCTCCCTACACAGTCCTTCTACTAGCCCCACCCCTTTGGATCTTCTCACCTCTCCGTTCTTTTCTAGAGATATTCTCCGCTCGTTTTTCCTGTTTATCGATTCCATCAGGCCACTCCCTTTATCATCAAATACTTTCCACGTAGTGCTGGGGCCGAAGGCGCTCGCCCATAGGGCACCGACCGAAGCACCCGCGGGCGAAGCTTCATACTGCCACTCCCTTCGGCGGAAGGTGCCCTTTCTTGCTATTCCGGCCTCATCATTTCTTACCTCCATCCTTCTGAGCGGTTGTACCAACTCAAATATTATTTCGAACGTCTTTGTTAGTTCATCTATCTGGTGACCCCCATGCACGTGCATTTTTTTCGATTTTAGGCAGAGTTATAAGACATCACCACGAGTTATTTGGTATAAAATTTTCAATTTGGAAATTGTGCCATAAAAATCACCGACTTCATGACACAGGACATGAATTCAAGGCGAAACCTTCGTCTAAATTTAATTCCAATTTAAGATTCTCTCTATGTAGGCAATTCTCGACATTCGACATTTTAAGGAAATGTTCACCAGTTAAAAATCAAATCCTTATGTTCAAAACATTTCAATTCAAACGATGTAGGCTTTACTGAAACTTACGTAAATGCGATCATTAGCAATTCCGTAATCTGCACATTGTTCTAAGGAAAATTTGAAAAATGTATACCTATTTACGTGCACTCTCTTCAAATGATAAATTACAACACGTTAGGACGGATGATTTGATGCTTATACAGCTGCTTGAAGTCTTAAAACTAAATATAAATCAGAATTTCCAATCTTCTGGTTCATAATTAGGCTGAAGGAAGGCCGGGATCACCCCATCCGCGGTAGAAAAATGAGTATTGGAGTCTTCAATGCACCCCTACTCCACGAATAACCCAGCTATTATGCCCGTACAGGCAACAATCGTCAACAGTAATGCAAGAAAAGCACGTCAAAAATGTTTGAAGCACTTTCTAAGTATAGGACACTTTAAAAACTTATTAATGATCAATAAATTTTAGTTGAAATATTAAAAGGGTTTTCTTCGATAAATGTATACGATTTTAAAATAAAAAACCTGAGAAGCTAAAACTGCAATATCCAGGAATTCGGGTGGGCACCCACGGATCCTCGGAATGATTGATATTTGAAAATTGCGATCACGTTTACATTTTACGGGCTACTAAACCTGCAGTTTATGTACATGTTGAAGCAATACCGATAACTGTAAATTTTACACCACTAGGTAAAGTTATGCTAGCTTCCTGTTCATAAAATGAAAAAGTCTCCAAAATTGCTGCCGAAAAGCGACCTGTTTCCGGGACCTGCCTACATCGCCTGCTTTTCTACGTATTATATTTGAAAGATAACTCTTGATGGAGGTGACCTACTCACACTAAATTTGCTTCGGGTATTAATTTAATATTTACTGAATCATTGATTAATGTAGAAGGCTCACCAATTTCAGCAAACAAAGTTTTCAACGGCGCTTCATTCTATATCAACACAATCAGTAAACAAACAGCAGAGCAGGGCCTTTCAAGTAATATTAAATTTGAATGACCAAGGTAAATGGATGAGTGAAAAAGCTAATCACGCGTAGTGTATGATATGAAAAATGCTCATCAGAAATATATGTGAGTAGCTTATTTTTCCATTTTCCTTTTTTCAACACTTATGACAAATCATGGTGTTCATTCTATTTTAGACTCTTAAGCATTATTTTTCCCAAATCCCCATTCTTTTTTGTAAACACAATATTTTTGTTTCAGTGCTAAACAATTCAACACAGTAATTAATAAAATATGCATGCCGTTTACAGTAACTCTTTGAATAACACGTGCCTCTCTATAGGAAATGCGAATCCCATGCTCTCTTACGAACCTATACCAAAAAGATAATTACCTTCGAGCATGGATTTTAATGAGATAAATGCATTTTCATCAGTTTTTGCAAATAAAATTTTCTTAAACCTATTAGTTGTTATGGGGATTAATTAATTCCGTGGATTTCGAGTTGGAGAAGCTTAGATGAAAGCAAAAAACAGAGTGCTGTTAATTTTTTCCCAAATTGATGAGGATTATAATCCGCCTGCTGAACCTTACTGACGTCCAATTTCTCCATAATCACTTTTCTCCTTTGCTTCGTCGTCCAAATCTACCTTTTGCCACCCTTTTGGCTTCCTTGTATTCGCCTTCCTCTCTGCCCAACCTGTGACGAATTCGTTACTTCATTTCCGTCAGCTTCTTGTTTAACCCTTACGCTCTCTTATTCCAGGCTTACTCTTCTTCGTCCTCTAAAATATTATTTCTTCATTATCGTACTCTCATTTGTCCATACTGTATCGTTAAAATTCTTATTTTCCACGAGAAATTGTACGACTGACATTCTGGGAGCACTTTTGAAATTATAAAAACATCAGGAAGAATCTCAAAAAATCCAATCGAGGAATTTCACAATCCTAATAAGCGCTTCAACTGATATTATTATTCGTTTGCGTTAACCGCATTTAAAATCTAAAGTTCCTCTAAAGGGCAAAGCTTATTATTGCGAGGAAAATGTAGGTACCTCGGAACCTTCATAAAATGCTGGTTTATTCATTTACCGATGTTGATCAATCCTCGGGGATCACGATCTCACGAACACAAATATATAGTAGACAATCATTCATCAGCTGTGCACTAAAACATCCGGCCTTTCCTTCTCTAACCAACCAACGCATTAATATCAAAGTTATTATAGTATTCAACTTGATGGTCTTTTTCGTTTTGATAGCTGTCACTAGAGCACATGCAAAACTACGCCTCATGGCAGTGCCCCCGCGGCCCGCCGATAATTTTTTGCCACCCGTGACAAAATGATATTGTTTTTTTATTTCAAAATATTCAAAATCTACCATTTTTTCATCTTTACCGATAATTTTAGGTATGTTATATTGAATTTATTTTCAAAATATGATTCTTAGTTATATTTCCCGTCCAGTAATGGATAGTAAAATTAAATTGCACTAAGTCGTTTCTATAAATACCAAAACATTCCTAACATCCAGCCCGCAAGCGCGGTTGCAGTTGTGTGGCAGGTAGATGGGAAGAAGTTTTGCATCACAAGTGTATTACGTTTATAAAACAGAGTAAATGGGTGGGTACCCTGTGCTATGATTCGCTTTCCCACGAAAAGCCAGTTACCACGTGAATGCAATAATAAACTCGCTCAACCGCGCACCGCGCCTTCATCATGTTCAATCATGAGTTACCATCCATTGAGATTTTTCTCCTCGGTAATCCTTCTAACGAAACTCATTTCTTTATGCTCTTCTAATCATCTCACTCTACTCGATAGAACATGCACACCCTTGAGAGAAAGAGATATCAACTTCGCGATTGTCGACGTCTATGGACCATTGATATCCCAGGAGAAGACAACAGATTGAGAATAACGAGGTCCCGACCGCCAGGATCGGTTCAGGATTGAGAATAAATTCGCAATAGGATGTTTTGACCCCACTTCTTCCGTCATAGGGTTCCCCAATAATAATCCATGGAAAACACGACGTCATGAGAGGGAATCAAAGAACGGACAAGCCACGCAAAAGCAGGGGACGGGTAAATAGAGATTAATTTTTCCAGTTAGGAATTTCGTGTCGAGCGAAAACGGAAGCGGGGAAATTAATTTATCCTTGGAAATTGAATTTCCTTCGGATCGTGGAGGAAATTTATAATCCGTGATGAGGGGGGCATTGAAGAAAGAAGGGAAAGAGGGGAGCCGGGTTGTGAAAAGATTTGTGAAAGGGGAAGGGCTGAAAAAAATAATAAAATCCGTTAAAAATTTAAAAGGAAGAGTTGAAGAGAAGCAAGGGTCCTCTTCCTCTTCTTCGGAGGTGGAAAGGGGGTTATAGTGGGAATGAGCGAGGGAGCTCGGAGTGGAGACCTTTGTGCGAGGAGGCAGGGGGAAGAAGGGGGTGCGGGGTGGGAAGGGTCTCGGGTCTCACAGGATTGCGGGAAAGACGGCTTTTCCCGCGCGGGCTTCCGAAACAAAAGTGCCCGAACTCGGCAAAGAACGACCGGAGACTTAGGTGTGAGGTTTTGTGTGAAATTCGACGATTAAGGAGTCGTTCCGTTGGAGCGCGGAGGATACATTCTCCTGCCGCCCTGAAGGGCGTCCCTTAGACCGCCGGAATCACCTCCCACTTCGACAGCAGTTTCCTCCGCGCCACGTTTGGTACTCGATTAGAAAAGAAATCGAGGCACGGAGCGCATACTTACTTGGAAGCGTGACCCGGGATCTCACTTACAGACCAAAGACATACGAAAAGCGACTCCTAACCCCTTAAGTTTGCTCACTCCGTCATCCGATGTAATTTTTTTCTGCGAGCGCCAATCAACTTGGAGCCCTTTAATTACGGCACAAAATCCACGCACATCGTTATGTCTAGGACACCACGGTGATTTACTGGAAAAAAAATTTAGTTTAACCGCTCAACAACCAATTATTTCAATGATATGCTAAAGTCTGAAGAATTCTTAAACGATTTACATTTCCATACCTATCTGAAAATCACCTCGCTTATTACTGCGTATCATCCACAATTATTAATCCGAATTTTGGTTTCACAGGTGATGATACGGCTAATCTAGTACTAATTAAGTCCAACGGCGTGTGAAATTTTCACATCAGAATGTGGAGGGGCCACTCCCTTCCTCAGTGGCCCCTATGATGATGAATTTTGGGGAAGAGACCGTTTTATGTGGCATGTCCATATGGTAGTGGAATTTCACCTTCCTACTTTTATAACTGCACGTTATTGGATAAATTTCTCACTGCATCCCAAGGTTCCATTTCCATTTGCTAGATGATTGTATATGTATTTCTATGCGCGTAAAATGAAAGGATTTTTGCATGCTGTATACGCCACTATGGGTATAGTTTTGCATGCATGTGTTGGTTCTGCAGGTGGTTGTGTTCCTTTTTCCGGGTGGTTACCGAACACCCCCCGCCACACGCCCTTACGGCGGCTTGCGGGGTATTATGTAGATACAGATGATTTCCTTGGAAGATCTGGCACCCGAAAAATCACACAGCTTGGAAGAACCTCAGGGTACCCAGAGGAATCGGACCCAGAATTCCAAAAAAAGTCACCCGGAGTCAAACCAAAACCCGCCTACGCTAGCTTCCATGTTTGTTTTATTGCATAGAAGATATGTCTTGAGAAGCGAAATTGATGTTTTATATATTTGTAGAAATCCATTTTACCATTTTATTTTGCTAATTTATAAAAAAACATGTTAGGGTCTGTAAAGTAAATAATTTAGGCCAGCAAGGTTAGAGAATATGACGTACATGCAGATGAAGATGCCGTAGGTCCAAGCTTACTCGACGGTGAGATAAAAAGGGCATTAAGGGAAATGAAATCAAATAGGGCCGGCTTAATAGGTCTTAGGAATGTGGTACATCCCCGGCTGTACCACATTCCTAAGGCTCTACTTCTAATTCCAAAAAAGGTAAAGGCTACATCACGCGAGGACTACAGGACAATTAAGTTTGAATTTCCACACAGCTAAAGTGGTTCTCAGGATCATTAACAAGAGATGTTGGACGGGATGAAGGGAGGAAGGAAGTTTACGGAGATGAATAGGGGCTGGTTGTTGAGTATGATGTTGGGTTGTGTCCTATTAGGAGAGGCAAGAGAATTATTTGGTAATGAAATAAGGACAATTTGCACTTTTCCACAGTTTATTTAACGTACGACGCGTTTCAACTCACAGAGTCATCATCAGGTCTTGTACCTGATGATGACTCTGTGAGTTGAAACGCGTCGTACGTTAAATAAACTCAAGGAAAAGTGCAAATTGTCCTTATTTCATTATGATGAACTTCCACGACCTCAAGCCTGAATCTGTTGAATTATTTGGTAGTCAAAAAAGTATTCAAAACCTGCCTTAACTGGTAGACAACCTATAATAATAACAACAAGAACTTTTAATGCTTGATCATTTTCGGAGTCAGATTATATAATCATCTAGACGACGTAAACACTCTCACTACATGCACATTGCATGAACAAAGTCTGGCACAAAATGGAAACTTAAGTACTCAAAAGGTTCCAACTATTTTTCTGTGAAGTTGTTCCTAAACTTGATCAAAATCTACATGGATTTAGCTGGAACCTCAACAGTGATAAAATTTTCAGCAACACTTGATAATCACTAGTAAGCCAGTATTTCAGAACAAAATCAATACAAAATGTGAAAGTGTCTAGGTACATAGGGATACTAGGGATATTTTACAAGCAAAAATATTCTGATAATTTCCAATAACTTCCTTCAATTTATCTTCAATTCCTTAAGATGTTATTAAAAATGTCTCTGTAGTAAGTGTATAATTCATAGTAATTATAAACTAAACAGAAGAATAGCTCAGGTCATAAATGAATTCTAACGAATAATTATATGATAAATTCAATTTTAGACTTTTGGAAACATTCTTCAAAGACTCACTGGTTTCCTCTAAGATAGCTGTTCGCTGGTTTGAGCCTATTAACAGATGAGGGCGATTAAATACGTTCAAATGAGAGTAGGTGATTAAGAGAGTTATTACTAAAAAAAAAGCTGTGGGGTTTCAAGTAGTGGAAAGTTATTGTAATATATTGCCAATGAACTTGGTCAGCTCAGTAAAATTGGAAGAAATTAAAATTATTCGCTAATTTATAAGGAGTTCTGGCTTCAATTCAGGGACAAATAAAAAAGTTTTATGTAAATATCAGTAAACGGCATACCGTAGATCGGACATTAAATCTAATCGAATTAAGGTATTATTTCCTGATTGAATTATAGCCATTACCAGACGTGATTGCCAATTCCGTTTCGTTTCCAGTTGTATTTATTCCAAGCCCATCTAATGGAAGTCGAAAGCTTTCAAGACCAGAGAGGATGACTTCAATAAAATATTTTTAGACCACTCATCTCCTTTTGACGCTTTTTTAATATTTTATTTCTCACCAAAGTAAACAGAATCGGCTCTCAGATATAGGTTCCTCCGTCATCATTACCTCCTACGCAGCATCCCCTCAGGATGGAAGTGATTTTCCTTCGACAAAATTTATTTCTGCAAGAGTTATTTCGGCTTTCTATTCTCAAATTGAGGAAAAGAAGATCATTTTAAGATGCCGATAAAAAAAGCGTTTCATGAAAAATGTCGGCGATTCAAACTTAATGCAAACGCATTACAGAGGAGGAAAATTTACCTCGGAGTAAAATTACAGACCAGAATACTTTAAGCCGACGTTAAGTGTACTTTTCTCCCTTAAATCAGCGGAAACATACCTCCTGATTGGCGCCTCCGTCAGAATAAAAAATCATTAGTGCCCTCCTACCTAAACTACCATTTTTGGAAAATTTCTAACCGCATTATTTGGGCAATTTGTTAAAATTTAATTTTAAAAGCTATTTTCAAAGAAAAACACCCTCATCAGTTGTTTGTACATTATTTGACGCATTTAAAACGTAATATCAACTTTCTAGAATAAATTACGACAGTAAAGCGAAAGTACTCTTAAATATTGTTTTAACTTGAGAAAATTTGCAACGATTGTTACTGAAGTTTGAAGAAATGACTTTTTTTGTCTTCTTTTTTGTTGCCCTATTGCTTTTGTCTCGTTTGACGAGTTTGCGGGTTTTGCAGGATAATTGCGGGTTTCGTCATCGAATAAGGGCGTTGCGAAGATTCAAAACCACTTCAATGAATTGTAAAAATTCGTGTTAAATAAAAATAATTTTAATTAATTAATGAGATCCCATTCCATAAATAGTTCGATCAAAATAAATTAAACCTTGCACGTCTATAGAATAACTAATTCCATCGCTATGATTATTGGCTGTGTGTCAATTATTTAGAATGAAAGACTGGTTTTTCCTATCACGAATCATTAAGAGATTTGGGATTTCTACAGCGGCAGAGCGAGCGCTGATATATAGATATGAGGTCGGGGGGTAGAATGAATATGTACTCATATATACATGGGGATCCATGTGTAACGAGGTAATATATCATCTCACAAAGCTTAGGCCATGACTTAACTGTGCTGAATGTGTTTCATTAAAAGTAACTATTCGTGACAGTGTTTTTCTCATAATTCATTAAGCTTCAATCTTGTCGCAATGTCGACAGTTATCGCACCCGAAGATATTTGAAACTGCTTAAAATAATAACAATATTCCAATAACGTCACTAAAAATTCCTCGAAAAATACATTTTACTATTTAAGAGCTAGAAATAAGATTTTTTAGCCTTAGAAATACGGAGTAACGGGATTCGGTGCGTAGCCGAAGAGAATACTTAAACGTGACCTTCTAAATATTAACGGCCTTTAGTACAGTCATAACCAAGCAAAGTTCTCGAAAACATTTTGTTCTTGTGACTGGAATATTCCCCATCCCCTCACTTCCGCGCATGCACTTAGGGAGATGCTAGTTGGGCAACGGCATTAGGTCCAGAGTCCCCAAAGATGCCCCTGAGATTTTAATGTTGCCTTGGCGCTCAATGAGAACACCACTGCTTGCACTTGGATAAATAGACCCAAAAATATATCATAATGAGAACACCACTGCTTGCACTTGGATAAATAGACCCAAAAATATATCATCCTACTCCGCACCCAATCACCTTCTCGGCATCTATCGCATATCCTCAAACCATATACAAGTAGGTACCTGCTGAGTATGCATGATTTCCCATCGTATTTGCTACCTCGGCATGCCTATGAGTAGGAGAGATTGAAAATCATCAAAATTTGGACAGAATCAAATATATATTAACGCACTCAGAGAACTTGATGCATGACCAATTTTCAAATGAAATTTCACTGTGACCTAGAGGATTCCAGGCAAAAGTATAAGAATCATAAAATTCGCAGTATAAAGATGCGGTTATATGAATTATGGTTCTCCCTGAATAAACGAACACATCGTTTGTTTTCACCAAATTTCATGGAAAAATATAAATTTATACTTAGCTTGCGCTGATCAATAAATTTTATTCGTGAAGAAAAAGTAATTCCTCTGCCATCGGCTGTGATTCTCATAAATATTCAGCACAATAAATTCGAACCAACACGTATCAATGAGATTTGGCATTTTTTATGATGCTGAAATAATATGTAATCCTATTGCTAAATTCAAATTAGTCATAATGAAAGAGAATGCTATAGAAATCCTGTTAGCTATCCAAACTGCGCAAAAGGTAGCAGTGAAATACATGATGTCGCCGTGTACTACACTGAAACCTGCTAAAATGAGTAGAGTATAAAAATTCAAAAATACCTCTTCAACATTCCAGGAAATAGTCATCTTTATCGTATCTACAATTTTTCATCTACCTTCAGGTTCCCTACATTTGCTAACCTTAAGTTTCGCAAGGCATTTATTTATTAAAAACTAGTAATAACGACCAAAACTCTGAAAACAAAACTCTCATACTCTGAAGCAATAATCTGACTACTAGATTCAATCTTCTTTTTTTACCAACACATATCTCTGTGTCTCAATTCCTAAACACTTCCTCAAAAAACGCGTAGTGTCAAATCTACCTCAAAATGGTTTTTATTCGAAATCACCATGCATGGTGATTACTGAGGTGTTGGTGATGAATGATTCTTCATCATATATTCTTACATATTTCATTTTACATTCCCCATTAATATGTCTTGAGGGAAGTGGAAAGATAACTATTTTTTCACTTAGAGCATTCTCCCAATAAATGGAGGTTTAGGAGCTAAGCATCGAAAAACTTCCAAGCTCCGTCTAATACTCGAATGACCTGCATTACAATAAGCACTAAAATTACTCATCCTTCCTACCCCCTTCATTCTATCAAATGTGCCTTTTCCTACCCCTTCCAATCCTGCATACAGCTCTCCATTGTGACGTTTCAGAGTCGTTAACATTTAATCACAAATCAAAAAACGCTGGGAATCCACTTTCTCAGCTTCCTCAGGATTATTCCCAATAACTCTCCCTCCTTCCGTACCATTTCTCGGACTTCTTCGTTTGTTTTCCTCTTAGCCCATTTAACATTTTTCCACCCTTCTCCACACCCATATCTAAAGAGCATTCACCCTTCCCCAATCATTTTCCTTCTCCGATTATGTTTCTGAGACGAAGTATAATACCTTTCGTATTAAAATTTTAACTAATACTTTCTAAGCATTTTATTTAAGACTGCATATCAACTCCCTCACTTGTAAAATGCAACTTTTTCCTCCGGTGTCTTCACTATTTTGATTAGCTCCTTCAAAAAGACTTCCTACAACAGTCATTTTTCCAAGCGCTCTCAATGTAAGTACTCCAATCGAGAAATCAAGAATGTCTTATGCATTCATATTTTCCTTGTTTACTAAAATTGTCGCTGGCTGGCTCGGTATGCAAGAGAAATCTTGAAAATGCATGACATATTCCATATCCTACTCTCCTTCAGGGACACATAGTCTGAATGCAATTATTTTGTTTCTCATTTCGCAACAGTCGGCTCAAGGGAAGGGCGAAGGCAGGGGAGCGCACGGCTCGGCGAACTGCTCTCCACGCGAGCACGGCCACGCAGACGACGGCAAACACACTCTCCGAGGAGGCAGAGACACGCTTCTCACGGAGGGCCTCTGATCCCGCCCTATCGTCCCTCCCTTCCGAGCTCCTTTCTCTCCCGCCCTCCTCCTCCAACAACCTCCTCCCACACACGCGAACACACACATGGGGCGCCTCCCCTCGCATCGCAGAGCATGAGGTCAAGAGGTCACACCCTCTTCTTTTTCTCTTCCTCCTTTTCTGGCCTCACCCTTTTCCTTCCTACCCTTCGAACCACTTGAATCCCGCACCCACTGTTGGCTAACCTGCCCCCCCGTCCCCACTTCTCCCCCTCCCATGCTGAGGTGACCCCACCCGCCACCATACCGACAGGACGGGAAATGGAATGGGGGACGCCCTTGGTGTTGCTCCGATGTGGCGCGGGGTCGATGCCGGGGCCGATGCTCTCAGGTGGAGCATCGCCCAGTCAGACGCCTACTTGCAAAGGGAGGCATTTATTATTGCACATTTCCATACATCATAGCTGCTGTCGACGTTTCGGCGCGGGTGTAAATTGCTAAACTCTCATTTTTTTCCGGATCTGTCCGTTTATTATTCGGTCGTCTACCATTGTTTAAGGTAAGCATTTGCTGTAAACAGACTACGCAACAACCGCTACTTTCCTAGGTCTAGTTTCAAGAGATGGAATCTGACACTCTACACCTCGACAAACACTTCTTCATTTCCCCATGCCTTCTATTTACCTTCATGAAGTCCATAATTCCGGTTCTCTCTCGCCCCCATATTTCGCCTATATGCCTCTCCTCTATCCAAACTTCAACATTCCATCGCCAATCAATATACCCTTCTTCGACTTTTCTGCCTAATAAGGATTCCTGCAAACCATTATACTCGTACTTCTGTGTTTGCCTAATTATTCGTTCAGCCTGCCTTTTCCATCATTCCACTCACCCACATCTTGAAAACTTCCCTTCTAAACCCCATCTTGCTTCATTTTACATATCACCGAAGTTATATTTTTGGCGGTGGCAAATTAAAATGGAATCGAATGTACCGAAATAAAACTACCCAGAATATAACTGTTAGGGAAACATGTTAAGCAAAATCTGCCAAAAAATAGCTCATTTAAAAAGAGGGATATTGAAGGCATAGCATGAGGCAGAGTGTTAGGGAAACGGGAGTGTAGGGCGGAAGATAATACAATATTTAGACGGTATGAATGCATGTGAAATACTCGAACTTAAAATGTTAACAATGCTACGAAAAGAAAAAGAAAATTCAAGTGATACGTAGAACACGAAAGTAAGTCTGACGTTTTTCCCGGGATTGCCGTCTTATACGCTGTTTGAAGTGACAACAGTTTTGCTCCTCCTCTTCTCCGGTCAACCAAAAGACGATCCGGGGAGAGGGAGCAAATGTGTCACCTAAAACGCTAATTGAGGCCGTTGTAAACCCAATTTTAATAGGCATATTACCTTGATTCAACACATTGAAAAGTTTAAATTATGGTTAATTTTTAAGCTCCATCCAAAAACAAACAAAATAGTCAAATTTTCCTCAGTAAGGAGCCACTTTTGATTGTCCGACTTATCAAATGGAATGTTTCTTGACATTCGACACTTATTTTATTTTAACTTGGATTCTTTGACATTTTCTGTTGCATGGATTGGAAAAACGACATTATGAAATTGACTTTTTTCTCCCAAATGAGAGGAAAAGGAGATTATTACAATAATGACGAATTCATTCAAACAGCGTAAATGATGATGTGACGGAAAAAAATGAGGTGTGATGATACCTTAAATTTTATGCGCCTAATCCCGGCGTTTTGTCTACAAAATGAAAAGGAATGAGTAATTGGGTATTTACTGACTTAAAATTCCACACTCCGCCCAGCTGCGGAGGACAATACCGCTACGGTTCGTTTAAGGCACACCGCCAGTGACTGGGAGGGAATGAATTATGATAAAACTGGAGCCCGACTTCGAAACACTAGAAAACGACGACTGCCATGCTTGAGACTCGACCAACGCTCCGTTGAAGCTCTCACTGCCCCTCCTCCTCCCCCTTCCGATACTCGTTCAATATCAGACGGCGATGCATTTCAGCGGAACGGCACGTAGACGGAGATGGGAGTCGGCGGATGCGTGGAGAGGGGCGGGCATGGTTCCATAATGGGGGAACGAACCCCGCCCCTCCACGTCGGAAGTCCAAACGTCGCCAGATGTGGGCGGGCGGCGCGGGGGTTAGGGAGGAAGGGGGAGGATAGAGAGGAAAAGGAAGGGTGCGGGGGAAAGAGAGAGGGGGGGTGATGGGGTGGGCGGGAAGGGGGCGGAGTAATTGGATGGCGTGCTTCCCCTATCCGCCCGCTCCCTCTCTCCAAACCCCTCCTGCCAAACCCCTCCCTCCCCCACCTCACCAATTACGTCGGGGAGGGTTGGTGTCTCCGGCCGGCTCCGCAACCCACCCACCACTTCACCCCGTTCTCTTTCACCTTCCCCTCCCCATCCGATTCCCTGCCTACCTCTTTCCCACACACTCGTCCCACAAATGGGTGAACTCGGTAGATGGAAGTGGGGAGTGGGGAATGGCGGGAAGATGGGGAGAGTTTTAAGGGAGAGATGGAGAGGGAGAGAGAGAGACAAAGTGGCCAAGTGTGCGCGCCCGGGGGGATAGAAGTGGTCGGATGCGTCAGGGAGGATGACTGAGCAGGGGGAGAGGGGTCGGTGGGTGGATTAGGTACACCACCTCACTGAGACGCGGGATGAAGGCTCGTTGGGAGGCCGGAGAAAGCCCCCCCCAACCCACCCCGCCTCCATCTCTCTCGTCTTCCGACTTGCACGCGAGGAAAGCACCTTCGCACGCACTTCTAAATAAAAAAAAACAAATGCGAATTTGAAGAGTCGGAGCTGACACACCCGCAAATATATACCCAGAGAAAATAATCTATGGTCTCTTCTACGGTCACATACTTATTACAACGAAGCGTTCGGCAGGCACAAAATAGACAATGGACGTAACTTGGTCAAAATGTCTGCCTGGTTTCTCCGCTGGAGAAATAAGTTAACATTATGTCTATTTTATCTGAATTTTTTGGAAAATTTTACTTTTCTAATTTTTTATACATCCCATTGAAGCACAGTCCCTTAAATTTCGGTTGAATTTGACATTATAACTATCTAAGAGGTTTACCCACACCAACAAAAAAAAACAAACGAGAAAATTCTGCAAAACTGCGAATCAATTATCAGAAACTTAATAATCACCCGACGGCTGAAGACAATGTTTAAATCTACTATGACACAGCTGTGCTCTGACTTAGCCACAAAAACGAAGAGAGACGCTAAATAACAGAAGTGTTATGCCACTTCATGTACGCATTTCACTCTTCGTGGCTTATTGTAACTTTAACTCCCCTGAGGTGACAGTTTCTCTTTAAATCTAAGATGTTTTTCCAAGGCTATAACAGCTGCGTGTACTGAAACGAGGGGCTATTTGGTTTCTAGGAAATAATTTAAAGGACCCATGGGGTTGCCCAGCAAAGTCCCAAGGAAGGAAGGTTGCGAATGGGAAAGGAGTGAAGGGGAAAAGAATCAAACGAAGGGGAAAGTCGAAGGAAGAGACAAGTGGCAGAAACGAGTGGAAAATCGCGATACAGGGAACGTTGACGCTTGACGTCATACGAATAAGAATGAGGGGACTCCAGCTCAACAGATAACTCCCAGAGAGACACGGCAGAATGTCAAAAACGTGACATTTCGATATGTTTTCCCCGCATGAAATATCAAAAATTCATTAAAAATGACCAGGTTTTTTTTTTTAAACATAGAAACCAAAATTATTCCCACCCTGGTTATCATCGCCCCAGTCTTCGTCCTCGGGTGATTTGTCAGCCCGGATTTCCGTTGAAATGTCGTGGGAAAACGATGAGAGAGAGAGCGGGTTTGAGGTGGCGTCGTTTTCGGCGCCATTTGAAGGGAAAGAGTGAAAGAGCGAGGGAGAGAAACTGAACAAATAAAGCATGCTGCGACAGGTTAAAACAGGAATAGAGGGGGATGAAGAGGGAGAGAGATGAAATAATTAGAGCAAAATATACAATTCACACATACAAATATTGCGAGTGCGAAGAAAGAATATGGATAGGGACGGAGGTACAGGAATAAAACCAACGAATTGAGGAAATACATGGTCGTCATGGGTACCTAAAATGTAGTGAATATGCAGAGATAAATTCTGACATTTACTCCTCTACTTTGAACAATTGTTACGATCCTTACTCCGCTTCTGGAACAATTGCTACAACTACCAAATAATGCCGATTTACGAGGAGAAATTTTTCTATGAGACATAAGTAACTTTTGTGTCGCAGATCGTGATAAAAGTAATGCCAACGATATTGATATTCTTCGCTTAAATTACAAGTACAACAAAGAAGTGTGTCTCATAGCAGATTAATATCTGCTGATGCAGACTTTCTCATTTTTTTCACCGCTGTTGCCCCAATACCCACTCTGTCAAGTACAATTTCAATGGCCCACGCTAAAAAATTGAATGAATACTGATATTTACTATAATATTTTAATTCAACTGATACTCAAAATTCCTTTATTAACGTGATTTTAACGCCAAAGCTTGAGATTTTTCAAATAATGGAATATGAACACGTCTTTGGTCGCCAAAACGATACCATTTCTATTTCCTGCTCGTCAAAATTAAAATAGTACTATTGGATTCCAGGTAAAAATGTTTATCTTGACGGGGATCGGGGTGGTTGGGTGACTAACGTATTGGCTTCCCACCCAGAGGGCCCGGGTTCGATTCCCGGTGGCGGTAAATAGTTTTCAGTGATATCCCGATCACTACTTGAGGTGCTTTAAGGGAGACACTTTGAGGGAGTACGCTGTCCGTCGGATGGGACGTTAAGCCGCGGACCCCTTGACGCCTTTTGTTAAGAGTAGGCTAATGCCGACGCCGGGTTTCTCTCCACCCTTCATCCTGTCCTATCCATCCCTAATGGCGCAAATGACTTCAGCTGTCGGTCGCCTCCCCTAAAAAACTAACTAATCTTTACTACTGACAGGCTAACTCCTTTAAGACCGGTTACTCAGGGATCAGGGATCTACCGTGTAAATAGCCTGTTATTTTCCATGACTTGTTCTGCTATAAACCTAGATTCACATTGATGACTCGGATATATGCGGCATTAAATGTCCGTCGGGAATCGATCGACACTCATCATTATTTGTGGTAATTATGAGTAAACCATTAACAGAAATTTGGACTTGGTAGTCCAGTGGTTTACCCAAGCTATGTCATTTTTCGGACTCCAGGTCTTCCTGGGAAACCACAGGCGATGTATGGAAAGAAAAAAACTAACTCCCTAACATGAATATGCGTGTTTCATTCACTATTGGCCTTACTCCGTGTGAGCTCTACGCTCACCAGTTAAATTAACCTTTTCTTTTATTACTGCGGTAGACAGTTAGTGAGTTAATATTGCAGTTTTTACACATTTAATTCATGGCATCGTTGAAGGCGAGTCATAGACCAAGCAGAGTAGAAAAAAAGAGTATAAGGCTGAGATTAAAAGAGGAGAGGTTGGTAAATGGAGAGCACTTAGTTCTTTATTTGACTCGAAATACTGATGTTACAGGAATAGGAGGGACAAAAGGACAGGAGAGATAAGATGGGGGAAACTGTGGAGAGGATGAATATGGAGGATCAAGAGAAAAAATAAACACACGAGAAAAACGACTAGACAGAGGCAAAAAGACCAGAGGGAGCACCTACTTTGCATTAAAACCGTCACTGGGGTCAAAATAACGGAATCGGAGGAAGCAATGGCGTCGAAAAACAATGTTTTGATAAATAAAAACAGGAAACTACTCGCTGGGGATTTCGCTCTGGGTTTCGAAGAGGTGGGAGGGAAGAGGGTTTAGAGAGCAAGCTCCAAGCTGTAACGAGCTCGGCCACAATGGCATCCACAAAACCCACGGAGAAAGGTACTCCCATTGGTATTGGAAGTTGGGTGAGAAAGAACTCGGCAGAGGTGGACAGAGAGAGAGAGGGAGGCACGAGGGAAGAGGATGAGGAAAAGAACCAGGCGGAAAAACAAGGATTTGAGGGGAGAGGTTTGTGCTCCTCCCCTGCTCTTGGGCGGCGGAAGGGAGAAGATTTGGGCGAGGACGAGAGAGAAAGCCCCGACCGAAGATTGGGAGACAAAAGAGGGGAATGTGAGGACGCCGAGCGGGGAAGGGATTCCGTCTCCTTTTTTTGGCGGACGAGGACTCTCGGCACCGGGCTCTTTTTTCCCGAGGCGCGGTCGAGGAAGTGGGAGAGAGAGAGTGTGTGGGTGTATGTGGAAGTGGCCGGAAAATAAATAGGCTGAAAATTCTCTGTAGATATTCATCGCCTCCAACTAATTTCTTTTTTCCAGCCTCCTGGTGGGTAAGAACCGGCAGCAATCTGGTTCGAGCTCTGGAAAATTTGCTTATTCCTTTTCCAATGGCCATCTTTCACTCCGTTTTTATCCTCGTATCCCATGAGGTTAAAGGCTCTTTGATTATTTGAAAATATCGTAAGAAAACGAGCAAATGGGTTTCTAGAATAAAGTGTTCAGAGCTCCCAAAATATCGCAAATCCATTGATCGCTCCAAATGTTATATTTTTTTCTTACGTTTCAAAATGTTCAGAAAGATGTGTGATGAAACTGATTTTGAGTATGCATTCGTATGTATTTTCACACGAAGCCGCTTCACCATTCTCATCAGTCGTCCTCATATAATCCAAATGTCGCATACTCTTTCACTATTTGTCTCTGATTAAATCTCACGGTGGCGGTTACGACACATTGTCTCACTATCAACCACAGCTGAAGAAACGGCAAATAAAAACAACCAAACAATATATCAAATTCAGTTTTCTGAAAAAAATATTTCACAAGCGTCCACTAAAAAAATTAGCATATATTCTGGAAAATTAAAATAAAGCAAACAAACAAAAACAAAGCGAAAAACAATTCTCTCTTCTGACGCAAACAGGACAAAAAAATTTATATCAATATGCGATTGATGAACCACTTATGTCGATGAAGTAAGTAGAGTGATCTCTCCGAAAGGTTTCAGTGCGAAATTAATGAGTGATAATTTCATTTCATTGCAGGCTGAATCTATTAATCGTTTTCATGCGAAAGGCTAAAGAAAAAATGTTATTATTTACTACACCAATTGAATATAATTCAAAGGATAAAAATCAAGTGCTTTTCAGCGTCTTCAGCATTGATTGAGGTACTTTTTAAACTATGATAATATTTCCACTTTCTTGAAATGGATCAGACTCTTGTACTCGGTCAGATATTTTTTTATCTAAAGATTTTTATCAATGCAGTTATCGCATTGAAAAAATTCACTTAAACTGAATCAGGGATTAATTAATTTCTCATCACCAACTTACCCAAAAAACAGGACTCTGCTAGGTTTGTTTGTTTATTATCACCTCAAACAAACACTGATGTGTGAAAATCTCCCATCAAAATAGTAGAATCAGTTATTATATCACTGTCGCCTGCGGTCTCTCAGACGGATCTGTGATATGACAAAGCATGTACCTAGGGTGAAGCTCGAAGTACTCATGGGAGTCACCCGGAACAAAATCCAGGCCCGCCAAACCGGACCAGAGGTCAACCCCCCTACCCACTATGCTATGGCCGCGATCACGCAAAGCTGCTATTTCATTATTCTGTAATCAGTCGTCAATAAAAATCTTGGGCGATCCGATTTTACGTATACACAATAAGGTCATGTTCAACTCATCAGCCATGAGCTTTGTTGCATCCAACGTTCAGTGAAACCCCGCCGACAATTGAATCCTGATCTCATTGCAGCATTTATATCAACTACTACTTACTAGAGTAGATGATTCACTACAGAATGCGGTTGGAAACAAACTTCATATTAGGATACAAAAAAAGTTACTAATTATTTTTTTAACATGCCGAATCCAATTTCAGTACATACCCAAAACTCTGGAAAAGAGATGAAGAATTCACGCTTACCTGGAAAAAGAAAGAGAAAAAATAATTAGGAAGGAGAAATATTAATGTACTGCATGATAATTATAGTAAGTTAACTAATGATTACTGTTATCAACATAACAGACTTACTGTCAAATGTGACCGAACAAGTTACTTCTAAAATTCATCTCAGTTTTCAATGCTAACTTCATAACTGTAATGCATTTCCAAAATTGATGTCCAGTTTTACAATTAAAGGAAAGACGCGCTAGATACATTGAACCTTTTTATTTTTTAGTTTCCACCAATGGTATAAATATCCATGCTATCTATAGGTTAAGCTTATCTGCAATCATTCTTCTGTTTCAAGGGTCCAGTGGCATGGCAATAATAATATTCATAGAGGAAAGTGACCGACAACAATGGAAATTTACGCCATCAGAGGCTGGTGTGTTATTAAATAGAGTTATGACATATAGGGAATATAGGATGGGAGGAAAAAAACCCGGCACCAACCTACTTTTAACGGAATACGCCAGAAAGTTCGCAATTTGACGACCCATCTGACAGAAACTGTACTCCCTTTGAAGTGCTCTCCACGTGGCACCCCAAATGGATCCCGAACACTAATAGCTCATAGCACGTCAAGGGGAATCGGTATCCCTATTGGGGTGCTACGTAGTAGATATTCGGGATAGAATTGAAAAGATCTGCCACCAGCGCGATTCAAACAAAGCCCCTCGGGGTGTAACCCAATACATTACACATAGTGCCATGCAAACCTCAGCGTTGTACACGAAGATGTGCAGCTCTAGTACAAGACCTTAACAATGGAACACTTCACTTCATGGAGCAACGCTCGCTGAGCCTCTTACGTTACATTTCCATTCAAGGAAATGTAACAAACAACCTAATTTCAGATCAAATGGCTAATAGAGGAAAATGTAGGAGATTTCTGCATCGAATAGGGCGCCAGGTGCTTAAACACCTCAACCAACCAACAGAATCTTGGTCATGAGACGAAAAAACACGCGCAACAGTTTTTATTTGAGCTCATACGAAAGGGATCAAGATGAGAGCGATGAGCTACGCACTACAGCTAACAAAAAAACGATGATTCATTTATTTTCCTGCACAGACATAAAAAGAAATAAATCTTCGGAAGCCTTGCTTCAGGCGCGGAAAGCGTTCGCAAAAACTGTGAAAATGAACGCGCGGAAACGGAGCATATTTTCCGGGATGGCGGAAGCTATGGCCGCCTGTGAGATGATCCTGTAGGAAGAGAGGTGGCCAAGGGGGGAGTGTGACGCACCTCCGCTGTCTCTCTCGAAAACCTACGCACATAGCCGAAGGAACACAAATTCTTGTCCCCATTTCAAAGTTTTACCCTCGACTTCCAGCGACCTTCATATCATATATCTCACACCTTGAAATCACTTCAATTCTTCCCTTTTTCCCAAGCGCACTCCCTCCTCCCTCTATCCGTTTCCTCTGGCTCAACTTATTTACACTGGTTCTCCGAGCCCAACCTGACCTACAATAAAATTGGTGCCGTCTATTTCCTCGATAATGGAGGTCAATCGAGTATATTATTCTAGTATGATATATATTCTATAATACATTATTTTAAAGAATCGATACACGCGACTGTACGCAGAGTCGAAGTATACGTTATATGCGTAAGCTACAAATAAATCCTGTGGGCGTTCATACAGGATGTAATTTTGCATTCCTCCTCGGTCAATCATGAATATGATGTTATATCTCCACGTCAGCATATACTATTTAGACAACGCAATTTCATCCTCAGTCGTGACTGATATGTATTTAGTCGAGACTATAAATCTTTCATCGCCAACAACAAATAATTTCTATTCTTACAAAAAAGGATTTCATACGCTGAGTACCTATTAATTGAATTATATTAAAAGTGACTCCATATTCAGAAGGTTCAACAGTATCTCCTTAACTTGTTTATCAAGGCATTTTGAAATTAATCGTTTGAGGAAACAGTTTCTTGAATGTTTATCCACGGGTATTTCACATTGCCGTTCCAATAGTTGATATCAACAGCGACGAGAATAAGAGACCTGCATATCTACAAGTGACGGAAGCTTAGCAATCCCCCCGGCCATTATCAGTGAATGAATGAAGGAAAGCTGAAATAAAGCCCTCATTACTGTCCGTCGATTATCACTTTTGATAAACCAATATACAAGTATCGAAGTGTCTTTGCTTAACTGACAATGCTCCAAAGGACAAACACCTTCCACCACGATGCCAGTATCGCATCAGATGTTCAAATATTTAGCTTGATCGATTACGTTCACATAAAATCCTCGGAGTGCGAGGGTGCATATGTGATATGATATATTTGCCCATAAGTGCATCCACAAAGATAAAAGGTAAATGGAGGGTGGGGGGTTCTGCCTCTCCTTCCAAACTGAAGAAAAAAAGACCCCCACCTAGCCATTTTGTGCAAGAGGACATCACGAAACGCGCCGAAATCCGCTGAGTGAAAGTTGGCGAGACGAGGCCGTCCGACTCCCTTTTCCCCGCTCACCCCTCGCTGTCCCACCCAACCACCACCGACGCCCTTTCCTCCCAAGGGTCGAGCCAGACCCTGTTGACCCTGTATCTGCGTTCGACGTGTTTGCCTTTGTTAGGTCCACGGGCGAAGAAGGACAGCAATGGTTATTTGGTTCCTGCAGAATACAATCGTCACTCCACGTGGAGTGAAGATGTCTCTTTTTTCCGGCTGAGGAAACAAGAAGAGTTGCAAATAAAAGAACATAATCAGTTTAAACATCAAAGCATACTCTGGATGAGAAAGGCAATACTCGTTCTGATAAATAGCATCCCTGTAAAAAGATTATGATAGTAAAATGTGATAGTTTTTCATTTATCAATCCTTCATATTAGTTATCTGATAAAATTTAAATTCCCTTTTTCACACTCCATCGCATAATATATATAAACCATCCTTAAGTAAAAAACGAGAAAAGTAAAACATATTTCGTCCTGCGATTGTCACCTCCTTCATCAACTTAAATATATGTATTTAATGCATATTGAACAAATACCTGACATAGATAATAGAAAATAAAAGCACACTTGTAACATACTCGTACTAAAAATAGACCCCACAATTCGCAACATAATTATACTTGTATTTGCTCTAAGGTGGCACTTTTATTGATCCTATCATTGTGAAATTGCAACAGAGTTAAGCGCTAATGGTTCAAATTAATTCCTCATTGTTATACGATCTTTGTTTTTATTAAAGATAATATAGGAATGCGATAAATCATTAAAATATTTTGTCATTTCATATCACCTGTACATCATGATACATTTTATTAAGTCGTAAAATTTCCACATTTGACGCAATAAACGCATCTAGGATGCTTTCATCATTTGGGTCTACATACTACGATAGTGTGCGTCCTTGTTCAAGTTTCGGTAGCAGAACTAAAATGTCTTTTACAAAAAGGCTAGAGGAAAAGGAAAGGGGAGTACCCAAAAAATTAGTCATGGAAGAAAATGCAATTTTATTATTTCGCCAATAACTAAATGACAGACTACTAAAATATTTTGAAAAATAAAAGTTGGTAACACTTTCTTCACATTACTCGTAATAATATTTATGATTTAGTCTGGTTCCTGACCAAAAGTAGTGAGTGCTTAGGTTATTCATAATCGTTAACAAATCGATTGGCATATCTTTGCCCTGATTTAACGCATAAACAGTCATGGCAAATAGGCAATATCTATATCTCAAACCACACATAAAAGGAGACCTTAAATTTGATATAATCAATACATCAAGGGAACAAAAAGCACCCTTAATGTTCATAATATCCATTATTAATGTTTCTCAAATAATGATGTTCAACTTTGATACTGTTCAGTCAATGATTCTTAAATAAACTTGAGTTGACAAAGGGGATCGAGATGGTGCGGGGGCTAACGTATTGGCTTCCCACCCAGAGAGCCTGGGTTCAAATCCCGCCAGTGTTGAATATTTTTCAGATGTATCTCGATCCCTACTTGAGGTGCTTTGTGGAGGGCACGCCGGATGGGACATTTAGCTGCGGACCTCTTGGCGCCTTTCGTTAAGAGTAGGCTAATGCCGACGCCGGGTTTCTCTCCACCCTTCATCATTTCCTGTCCATCCCCTATGGAGCAAATGACCTCAGCTGTCGGTCGCCTCCCTTCAAAACTACTACTACTTGAGTTGACGAAGCTATAAAACCTTACCAATTTCTATGGATGACTTATTAAGTTCTCTTGTTTTTTAGTACTTTCTTCCAGGACTTTTCTCAAGTAACGATATACCTGCCGCAGCTTCATATTTTAGTTTACCTCTCCTTCTGCGCTGGATGAGGTCATATGGCTCAGTTCCATTTTCGTTCGTTACTACATTTTTTGATTCCCTTCTCATATAGCGTTTCATCTTCGTTATTGAACAAATGTATTAAAGAAGGAATTTTTTTTACAAACGGAGAATCTTCTAACTAAAGTAAAATTTACAGGCATGAATAAAATGAAGTAGAGCGAGAATGTATCGAATTATTATGTATGCATTATTTCAAGGGTTTTATAAATCGACATTTCTGTAGTTTCGTGGAAAAGCAAAAAGGCAAATCCCACATATCGTATCATTATTCCTTCGTAGCCCCTTCAAAATGTTAACGCGATTAAAAAAATGTCTCAATATGGCATTAGTACAAACTAACGATAACTTATGAAAACCTTACGACGATAGCTATGTATTTAATAAGGATCAATTCCTTATTTCCTTTAATTTAATAAGGATCAATTCCTTTAAGACTATTTTACACATTGCTGATTTCAGCACTGAATGCAGCATAGTAAAAATGGTATCGTTTAAAAGTGGAAATTGAAATCGTTAATTTGAATTCTATTTTCAGTACTGAATTCAAAAACGAGTGCAAAACTTATTTTATACTTGATTATTTCATACAACTACGAATGAAATGATGATCATTGATGCTTAAATAGACTACCGACCATTACGCACTTTCAAAATTATTTTGTAGGAATCCAGTTTTTCATTATTTCAACAAAAAATGCAAAATTTCTCTTTCGTGTCTTTAGGATTGTTATCGGTTGGAAATTAACATAACCCATAATACAACATCTCTTTCCTAATCAGAGATGTTAATAGACTCTCACAAGACAACTATTAAATGCTCATTTGACTTCAAGAGGAAACACAGCTGATTCCGATAACACATAAGCAAAGCGTTTGCGCATGCGCAACACTTTAAAGTCGAAAGGAGCGTTGGATCGTGTAAAAGGATATTTCCGCTATTTAACATCGATTGCGCATTCGACACTGAGCATCCTGATTTCAGTTACTCAAATGAATATCAGATCAAACGGCCTTCACGATTATAATTTAGCACTGAAAAAGCAAGCAATTACTTTGTTTTGATGGAACGGAGAACACGTTCCCTAACCCCATTCTCTAAACAGCCACAGCTTAGCTTCTATTTTCAAATTTTAATTATAATTGCACTTGGCTTGAACTTTGGTCTAACATTTTTCTCTGTTGCCATCTATAACATTTTTTTGTTGCTATACTCGATTCCCTTTTGCCGTCGGCGATGGAATCTTGCCATATAATCCTACGGAAACTTGCTCTTTCGTTTTCCTTCATGTTTTATCAGCTCCGTAAAAACGATCCTATTATCATCCACCGCTAAAACAAAATTTAAATTGAATAAAGGGGAGCTGTGTGAAACTATCCCCGCACGTCCCGAAGCCCGGACCTGAATGATTGTCAAACTACGCCACGACACCGAGAATTCGATATCGGGCCCGAAATAGGGAATCCAGTACACAGTCATCACCGCAAAGGAGCGATGTAACCGCATCCTTAAATGCATCGAAGAGCGAAGATCGAACATGGACGCGACACTCCGCTTTGTCTCCCACTCGGATCGCGGAGCTCTGGCGGAAAGATTTGGACGCCGTTCTCGCTGCAACCCTCCTGGCATTCGAGTGCACACTCGTGCATCCATTCGCCACGCTGAAGGTTGGCGGGGTTACAAACGTTTTGGTCTTCAGAAATTACTCGATAAAACTCGATCTCATGGGTTATTGCTTTGAACTTTCGCGGAGAATCGATTTCACCATTCATTTAAGGTGTCCTATTTATGAAACATTAGGTTTTGGACGGTCCTTAACAAATAATTACGTCAAAAAGCCATGAAAACTTCTTTCACTGCCCTGCATCTTCATGTATTCCAAGTTTCTTCCCGCTTTGATGATTTCCTACTCCATTCCTTCCTCTACCCAACTTACCCAACATTCTCCTTTCATTCACGGCTTTTAAAATTACAATACCTTTCAATATTTCCTCCAACTACTTCTCGTACCGTTTTCAGATTTCCCCCATTATCGTTCTCACTTCAAAAACACTGCTTAAAACCATGGCATATCCCCCACCTGTTTTTTTCCATTCTTCGCCACCCACACATCTCAAAAGTCTCCAGGCTGCTCTCGTTCCTTTTTTCCCTCGAAGACCAGGTCACACATTCATAAAGCGTTATGCTCCATATGAAAATTTTTACGAATCTTTCCTTCACATCTTTACTGATTGAACACGTTTTCAGCATAATTTTCAGAAAATAAACATTCAAGAATCACTGACGCTCATTCCTATTAGCATATTAATACGTCCATTGAGGGGGAGGTACCACTTAGGAGTCATTTATTTCATACTGGAACGCTTGCGAAAATTAGGAATGGATTTTCCATTAGCAGTCGTATCCCTACGCTGTCTCTAAAGATCAGTGGCAAGGTTTTTTTACAGTTTTTCTCGTGATTACATTTCACTCTACCGTAGTGATGCCTGAGAAGCCGAGAATGTTTTCATATAACAAACAATGATTTCTAAACACATCATTTTCCTGCTATTTTTAAACAGCTCCCAACCCAAACGCCTCTTTTAAAATCCGTCTTAAACAATTCAGCAGGCACTCATCTAGTGAGCATTTTAACAACTTGGAGCCCTAGTCACCCTCTTTGAGTGGAACTCTGAATAGAATGGAAGAAAATGGACCCTCTGATTCAGAATTGCAATCCCTCCGAAAGGAAAGCCTGTCTTACTTTACACTCTTGGGATCTTTTTAAGCTCTGACGCCGCATTACTGTAATTCCCTCCTCTTCTGGAAGGCCTCCGGTACTCGGAACATTTTAGACCGGAAACGCCTTTCAGTCGACTGGGCTGCTTTCAAACTTTTAAACTCCCTCATTCATTCTTCCACTCCAAGAAGGAGGTCAAAAGGCGAATTTTACGCCGCGTCAGAAATTCCAATACTATTTTAGCACAACGGGATGCAGGAAAGCTACTGCCGGATTCTTAAATGATGAAAAGTAAGGAGCGGTTGAAGAAGCCCTTTTGCGGCCATTTCGCTCTGGAGTTGAGCATAAGAGGCCGCCACCCGACAATACTTACGTCACGTGACCCTATATGCCCCCGATGACCGCCACTTCGGGGCCTACCCGCTTGGCATTGGTGAGGAAGCCAATATCGTTTTTTGCGCGCAAATAATGGGCCTCCCGACGCTTCAGCCGGGTTTTCAACGAGAGTAGGAGTCATTAAAAATATATATTTATCTATTATTTTAAGGCTATCCACCGTTTAAGGTTGGTTTTGGATGGGCACAGACTAATTAACGCTACATTTCTGAGTTTCGCCCAACAAGACACAACTACACACCGCACACTTCAATGAATGTATCCTTTAATTCCGCATATATCCCACCTCCTTCATTCCGTCCAACATACCAATTTTTTGCCTCCACTCCTCCATTTGGCTTAACGCTGCCTTCTATCCAACTTCCCATATATTTTGCAAATCAAAACGCTTGGCGTTCACATTTTTCTCGACTCCTTTAGATTTCTCTCAGTAACCCTCTCTTCTCGCCTACCATTCATCTGTTTTTTACTTACCGTCAATTATCTACACACAGATAGATGCACATGAAGACTATGCCTGCGAAAGAAACAAGAATCGAGCGCTTTTGTCCATTCCTAGAATCTCGTTCCCTTTTTTAGCCATCGATGATAAAAATGCGTAATTCTGTCATCAAAAAGATGAGATCAATGGAGCACTCGAGGGGCTCCATGAGTGGGAATGAATTTAAAAAACGGAACAAAACAATACGAGAAGAAGAACGCCCAAGGCAGTCATAGTGTCGAGGGAGGGATTTATAAAGGGTAAAAAGACATTGAGATTCAAATGCGGGGAGGGAGAGGGGGAGTCAATGGGAGGAACGGCAAAGAAATAGCGGAGGAAAGATCAAAGTACAACACCATTTTTTCCTTCTCGTAATTTTTTTGCCGCCGCCTCTCTCCATCCCAAGAAATCCATCCACTAGGTCGCGCGCGTTCACCAAGATGGAGAGGGGGAAAAATGCGAAAAAAAACAACGAAAAAAAATAAATGCGCGAACAGCTTATGTGTTTTTATTTGAAAGAAGGAGAGGAAAAAATGGAGTTTTGAGGAGTGGTGGTGGATCGGAGGTGGGGAACCTTTTGTGTTTCCCCAAGAGATCCGCTGAGGTTACACAAAAGCTTTACGTGGGTTGCGAAAAATGAATATTTTAAGAGAGAAGACGCCATGAATTAGGTTAGCTTTTGCATGGCGAGCGCGCGGGGGAGGGTGGGGGGGAGGAAGAAAGGCGGCGGGAGGAAGGCCGGGGGTGGACGCCGTTCGCGCGGTTCCTTCGGTCGCCGGCGCGCGCCGCGACGAAGGCGGGTGAGGGAAAGTAATCAGAGGGGTGGAGTAACGAGGCCCGGAGACAATGAGATGAAAAGGGAGGGGCGGAAAAGTGCGAAGGGGGTGGTGGCTTGAGAGGATTCCGAGCGGTGTCGGGCCGTACGGTTCGAGGGTGCGGGGGAGCGCGAGTAAACGAGCATCGCGTCGATTTTAAGTTCGGCCGTTTCCATAAACCCCTTCGTCAATTTTCCAGACGGAGTTTAAAAAAAAAATGCTCGCCACAATTACTCGGATAGGATTGTGCAGATGCCGTCGATTGTAGACGGGTTGCATGGTTTTTCTTTTGCCTCCGGATGCAGCCAAGTTTTGATGCCCTCGAGGCGAATGAATGGCGAGGACAACTGAAATTCACCCCCAAACCCCATCCCCAATCCCCTTTGCCGCAGCGGCGGTGAATCTGAATGGCACTGACGCCGCTCCTCTCGAACTTCATCGCCTTCTCTCTATTTCGCGTCAATCCTCCAAACACCTTCCCCCGATGATCCTGCAGAGCAAATTCGGTGCCATAATATCTTTCAGCAATGTGATACGACGCCTGGTTTCCGTCGAAGAATATAATGGCGGGCCTACAGTGGTTCATTTGATACCTCTGCGTGCTGCACAACTACTTCATTTCCTGGTCGACCTCCATTTTCATTTCCTCGCATAATTTATAAATCCCTGACTTAAACTCACAGCTATTTTTCTTTCAAATCAGCACATTCGATCGTCTCTTCAATGAAAATCTATAATTCGCACTTTTTATGATCGGAATGCCTTGCTAAATGGTCAATTTGGTAGGACTTTGGTTGGACAATCGAAACTGAGTACATTAAACATTTTAATAAAAGTAAATGCCTTTCCTTGAATTTATTTTGTATCCCCAGACCGTTGAGCCATATCATGCTCCGAAAATGACCTAATATCAAAAGTTAGCCACCCAAGCGGTTACACGCTAGCTAAAAGTTAATATGGATAGCTAGTTATACGTTTTTAAGCACTAGAGGGCTGATTTATCAACATGTATCTCGTAATTCAAATCATGTTCACTTGGCTCCAAGTTCATGTGATCCGATCAAAAGGAAGATCACGTGAAAAATATTTGATTAGCCTTCGGATCGAATATCATGGCATTTCGATAGCGATCGACTTAGCCTAACTTCGGCGTTAATCATCCATCGATCGTTCTATTGCCGACCCCGGCAGAGGTAGGGTAACGTTCTCTCCTGCCGACCCAGAGGTGGCGGGTTTGATTCCCGCCAAGGTGGGTTTCCCTCCTTCTAGGTCTTGGATATGTAACACAAACGGATTAAGCGGAAGAAGGACTATATTGTCTCGATTTTCCCCAATTTAGCCGTTAATCAATAATCGGTTTGATACAAACACGAACGAAAGTACCCACACAACCTAAACACACGAAGAGCGGTTTTATAAGGGAAAAGGATGGGAGAATATCGGCAAAATAAATCTTTCATACAAGATGGATATATTACAAAACGAGAAGAAATGGCGATGTGGTAGTGAATTATATATTTCTGGGATACCACTATCTATTATATTTATTGAAATCGGCATACCCCACTCCTAGGTTATATCTACGGAAATAGTTTGAAACTTAAATCTTCTCTTACTGGGCTTAAGTTTTCGTTATGAACAACATATCGACTACTTTAAGAATCAATAGAGCTTTAAATGCTTTTTACGATTCTATTGGTACTCTGAGGAAAATATTATATCAAACATGCGAAGCCGAGCAGGGCTAAACTTGTTATTTTGCTCCTGCAAAATACAATTGAAGAAAAGTGGATGAAAATAGATGAAAATTCTACACATGCATTACTATCCTCTAAAGCGAGAAAATCTCCTCAAGAAATATATACAGTTTGTGTTATTTATGTGGTAAGCAAAATGGCTATTTTTTGCTAACTTGCTCCCACCAGCAAAGTTTTCAATAAAATGTAATATTTTATTGGCGCGCCCGTTAATTTTCATGAAAAAGAAATACTTAGGCAAGTCACTCATACGCTCACTCTTCTGGCTTTATATATATTTGAAAAACTGTGCCTTCTTTTGATTTAATAAAATGCCCTAGAGCAATCAACGTAAAACAAGGGAGTATGAAAATTCAGTTTGCATGTTCGTTGAGTAAAACGCTACCTCATTCGAGATATTATTCACCACGAACGCAATGCTCAAAATTTTTAATTCTGGAGAAATCATTGAGTCAGAATAGCTGTAGATACCCACTGAAGAAATTACAGAGCACTTAAAAAGAGAAACTGGCGGGTCTGCGAAAATCGTGCAAAACAAGCAATTTTCTGCTGGCACTGCATGAAGAGTGACTCAGCTCTATAGCTCATTCAAATTGCGAATTTTTATCACTTAACATTTTCTTTGCCCTTTTTCACCCGAAATATTTCATAAACCTCAAAGGTAGCCAAGCAACGAAACCTACGGGAGCAGCGCGACCCCATTTTGGGTCACCGGCCGTAGAGGCTATAGCGAGCACCAACCTTAGTAGAGAAGGTACATTTTAAAACCAAAACGTGACTCTTTACGCCGGTCTCGTCGCTCCACAAAAAAGAACATCCTTGCAGTGTTGGAGCATAAAACAAGCGTGGGGGCCATAAACTGAACCTAGCGGGGGAGGTCAGTTTAGCTATTTTATACAAGAATTTCTCATAAACAGCATCTCATAAATCACATGCCTGGATCTCATCTGAGCCCCCTCGCCGGTGTGGTTGGTAAATTTTTCAGGTTAAGAACTGATTCCGCGCAATGGGAGGGAGTAAGGAATAACCATGACATAGCCATGAAAATGAAGAAGCTATATGCTAAATTCATGGAAACATTATTCACCTCGTCGCCGAATAAATGCATTTGGAAATATAAACGTGCCGTTTCATGAGAAAGAACCTCACCACTTGACACGATAGGTAGTTTTGAGCTTCCGAATCTGATGGTAAAATACATTTTCGTAGAATTTACGTTAGTTCCCGATGCGTTTAAATGACGGAAATAATTTTCGATTCCATCGGAAATCTAATAAAATTCTATGACTTGATCGCATTCGAATGATCAATTAATGGTCGAATTCCTAATGTAAAAATCAAATATAGTATGTCATATTTATATCCGATAAACGAGGGATTTGTTCTCGTGAAGCACTTCCTTCGGCGCGGTATCAAACTACCTACACTGGCAAAATGAAAGGAAGGAACGAAGGGATCAAGTTTCGAAATGATCCCAGTCAAATAAATTAAATCGATTTTTTATTCAAGTCCCTTGACGTCTTTTAAAGGAAGGCATGACCTATTCAATGGCCATCTATATGGCCAATCTATAATAAATAAGGGGATGTGTGAAGAGGTCACGCGCCCTTCGGTCTCAATCGTATGCACTTCACGCGCAGCCAACGCGGACCTCACATTTTCATTTTTACGAACAGTTTCATAATTAGTTCCGTTTGATTATTTTTGCAAAGGAAGCCAAATGAGTATGGGGAACGTCCCTTTCACTTAAGACTAAAAAAAAATACAAAGTTCCAATCGAAGTCCGATACACTGAAACTTCGCGAGGCGCTGGAATAGACCCAGCTACTGTAAATGGATCACACTCTGTGTGTGCGGTCATGTAAGTAAGCGGTCGAATTCAGAGATACGTGCGCGACGAACTTACCGCCCTTATGGTTAATTTTTCATCGGTCAAGACCCCCCCCCCTCTCTCTCCCTCCCTCACACGCATTTACAGCCCGTCCGCGGAGTATTATCGATCGTCGCTCCGGCCTCCCGTTCCCCTACGAAGTTCGCAGAACTCGGTCGGTATTCGTACGGTAGATGGGGCAGAGGACCATTAATTGGAGCGTTTAATTCATTCTATTTGCTTTCCGTCTTGCCTCCGCGGTTCCGGTGGAGTGGGTAACATCGAATACGGTAAGTCGACGATTATCGGAGGCAAGTATTCGGTCGCCTTTTGGATCACTCATCACAAGCTCTTGTCGATGTTCCCATGGCGTGGGATGAACGAACCCTTTGATGGAGCCGTAACGTTTCTGCATATTGCCGGAGAATCACAATGCACGCTGCTCGTCGAGATTTTTTACAATTGCATGTGTCACGATATCAGCTTCACTTCGCTCCACAGAGAAAGCAGAGAAATTAATGAAATTTTTCCACGCTCTCGGGAGGGGGGGTACACGAGAGACAAAGGGAACTGAGACTCCGTGGGAATCGGAAAATATCGGAAAAATGAATGCAGTTAGAAATAAGGGTCTCGTACTCACAAATGTGGGAAACCAGGTCGCCCTTATGAATCTCACTCCAGACACAATTTAGTCCCTTTTCTTCGCTTTGGGTGATTCGTATAAGGATCAATAATAGGTCGTCAAACTGCTTGAGTCTCGCCGGGTATGATTCTTAAATTCAATATTCGATTTACTTCCTCAGCATAGCCAATATAATAAACCAATAATTAACGGGGTTACGGTGGAGTGCAATGATAATTCACTGGAGTTGGTCATGACTACATGAATGATATAATAAATAAATCTACGAATATCAGTCAATTATAAAATACCGACATCAAAGAACCAATAAAACGTAATTTAAACTACAGAAATGATCATTCTGTTTCAGAAAATTAATTCATGCATGTTCCACAGTAGGTAAACATTTTTTTAATTTAAAAAAATACAAAAGTTTCGTTTGATCTAAAGGCAACTGGCCTTTTGCACTGGTCTACCCATTTGGACGAATAACCTTGGCTGGAGACGTTTTTGAAGTGGCGTTCAGCCGACTGTGAATACTCAAGTTCAAAGAATGTCTTTTGGTTATCTTAAATTTTTGCGCTGAAAAGTCTCGTACATTACATAATGTTAGGAAACAGAAGTAAAAAATTTATTTATGAAAATTAATCATGCAATGTGCTCAAATGCCAAAAAATAATTCAATGCAATTTTCCCTTGATACTTCCATTTAGCGAAAACCTTAATTAATTATGTGCAAAATAAAAGCCGACAAAAAATCTTACTAAGCAACGATGAGTGCTTTAATTCACTCCACAGCATTTCCTCTCTAAAGACAAATATTAAAGCGTATTTCAAAAAATGCTGCCGAAATATTACCGTACCAACACACTTCCATTTCAACGGTTGGGAGGTCATATAAAACCAAAAAAATAGGAGTAAATAAACAACGGTTTAAAACCGGTGGTTTTTTATCACCTGTAACGTATGGAGGTTGTTGGTACGGCTTGCTGGCCCATTAATTCTTTCTAAATGTCTAATAGTAGGTGATATTTTTCTGATATTAATTGCAATGAACGCCGCGGCAAATAACTAGTCCGCCAGGTCAAACCGAAATTAGTGCGGCAGGCGTATTTCACTGCCCTAAGGAGTGAATTTGGTGTTCTTTCCGGGGCAAGCAGCGGCGATCTAACGCCAGCATCAAGGCATTGCAACGCGAAAATGCACCCAGCGGCAATCGATAAAATTCTCTCCAGTTCACCCTCCCTTGGCATTTGCTTTTTCTCCAAAATTCCGAGATCTAATTTATGGACAATTGATTATAGGCAGGTAAATACAAACAGTTAAACACAAATAAAGCGAAGTATTTATTTTACTGCACTCTTGGGAATAAATCACCTTATATTTCATTCGGGAGGAGAAACAAACAAAATTAGCCATTGTTAAAAACACCAGAGCTGTACACTCAAATTTGAAGTGGTCAGCGCAATAATTTGTTAACTCTTATTTGGTATCGTAAGATTGAAGAAAAGGATTGAATAAAAATAAAACCATTCTTATTTTGATATGCTATTTTAAAATAATCAAAACAAATTTTATGGTTCTAAAACTACGTCCCCTAAATGATTAGCGAATAAATTTATGCCAATAAAAAATACATCACCCCTTTCAACCAGCTAGTTTTATTAGTAAATCTCTTAAAAACTGTTTTCCCTGCTATGGCAAAATTTAAATAACAATTGTCCCCATTTAATAAAAAACATTATCTACCGCTCACTGCAGCTTGAAATAAATACTCTCGCTCAATAAACGAAAATATGATTTGGTTCTAAAAAACGATTCAATCAATTTAAGAAATACTACCTTTTCTGTGGTCAATTATAAACGTAAAAAATAGTTCAAAAAGCAAAACCCACTCCTCGCCTTCATAAGTTGCATATTTGTGATGAATATAAAGTTACGCATTTCATTACAAATTTGCGTAAATAAGTTAAAATAGGTATTTTGTATTAATTATCACTGGAATGAAATATCATGTGCTGTCCTGTTGCCCTCCCGTTTTTAAAACGGCACCATTAAATTAAATTGCCACCCCATTGGGGTCAAACACCTTTTCAGCCACCAAATTGAGGAATAGGCGCTGCGGGAACTACCTTCATTCCTGCTCTTACCCATCAACCTATCTGGCTCGCATTGGTGACCCTACCAGGAACAATTACCCTCGCTTGCCGGAGCACAGCTCTATGGTTCATCGGAGCACGCACGCCCTACCGCGGGGTCGTCTTAGTCCATGGAAGGGCGTGCATGAGCGTAGACCGGAAGCTTTTGAGATGTCGGTGTGGCAGTCAACGGAGAAAATGAACATAGGAATAGAGATGCCGAGGTTTAAATAGAGTAGGAGAAGAGACATAGATGTTAGGAGAAATTTGAAAAAGGTAAGAAAATTGGAGGGAGGAAATATTGAAAGAGAGTGGGATGTAAAAGGCTGCGGTAGAATGGAGATCGCTGGGAAGGGACGATTCTATTGGAAAGCTTACTTATATTAAACAGACATTGTAAAAATAATTGGACAAATCCTTCGAATAAATCAATTTTAAAGAATTTTAAAATTTAAACGAAGGAAGCCGAAAATATATAATCATTATGTAAACGAATGAAACTTTTCAGGTGAGTTTATCTGCTCAATATCTATCCTGGTCTTCTATTCATAATAACACATTTAGTAATAACATTTCATTTTTCGGTCAAAAACTACTGATTTCGATCGCATGGATTCTTGCGCGAGAATCAAATCAACGCCTGGCAAGTGATTCCCATTCATACTAATCCAATGAGCCATATGAGTTTTCTCAGAGCTAAGGGTCAAATTACAAGACCTAGTGGTAGTTTACTTGGGTGGGACATTCTGATGGGAATAATTATGTTCCCATGCTACTCGCATCTACTCGGTAGAAATACATGCGTATGGATTTGAATGATTCAGCTCACATTCATCATTATTTTAGGGGATTGGTTTCGTGTTAAACATATTGTTTTCAGTTAACCGACAAACTGAATTTGATAAACCGCCCAACATGAGCAAGAATTTCCGAGCGTAGAAATCATTGGCCTGTTCCACTTTGGAGGTCGCATTTTAATGGGCATCAGCGTATGACTCCGTTTGAGGTTACAGCCGCAGCAACTTCCGCAGTTCTTTGAACACCCCAGAAATCGCGCTTTGTTAGGAATTCTTCTCCACTCAGTTGAGATTTCCTATATTACCTTCTCGGGCTAGGGTGTTATTGATTTTCACTATTTGAAAATCGATAAGAAATTTCAACCTCAGTAATTTGAGTTTCACCCGCGTGCGATTAATAAAATATTACTGTTATAATTTCAAACGTACTTCTCTGCGTAATCGACGTCACCGGCGGTAAGGATTAATGCCCCTGCATTCAATGCCGTCCCCAGAGGGAAGCGAAGAAGACGAATCGTGTGGGGTATCCCCAGCCAAAGTTTCTCCCTCTAGGGTAGAGCTGGGTACGTGGAATGGAGAGAGGGGGATGGGGTGTAGACCGGAGCCGGGGAGAAAGGGTGGAGGCGAGGGTGGCGAAGGCTTATCGCGACCGCGAGATCCCGCCGTTCCCACGCCTTTGGGCGTTGCGTGTCCCCGCGACGCCGTGCTCCCCCCTCGCGATACTCTCGCTCCGGTTCCTCATCAAACAACCTCTCCTCCCCCTGCACCCACACTCCAGCGCGTACGCCCCTCTCCCCCTCTTCGAATAGGAGTAGGGAGCGGGAGGTCGATCGTCGCCGTTCCACGAAAGCGTGACGTGGAGAAAAAAAATGGTCTCACCCAGCGCACCAAAAGGGAACAAAAAGATACGTGCGGCCCATACGCACGCATCGTGAGTTATGACCGACGGGGCAAACTGGGAGACGGTGTTACACGTGAGGCGTCTCCCCGACGTAGGGAGGGAGGGGCGGGAGATGAAAGGGAGAGATAAGGAAAAGGGGATGGGATGATGAAGTGGGAGTGGGAAGTGACCTTTTATCCGCACTTAGTTCGTTGCTTGCGCAGGACCCATACTTCACTCTTTCACAGGCAAACATGGATATAATCCCTTCAGATTTAGATAGACTCAGTCTACGAAAGATATCCCTTCCCCCCCCCTCGATACCATTCGCGACAAAGCGAGGAAGTTCTTGGAGAGCGCGGTGGGGGCGAATCCGTCTCTGATCCGAGGAAGAGAGGTCAAGTGGGTTATAGAATTAGTCATGTTGCCTGCCCGCTATACAGGTGGCAGGAGGTAATGAGGGGACTGCCGGCAGAGATACCGATGAACCGGAACCTTCCAGTCAAGTGATGCTCTAAGCAGCCACCGATACAAATGGGTGGACGGGGTGTACTGATAGTCTAAAATAAAAAATCGTGTAGTATTAATATTTAAATAGATCGACGAATGAAATTCATCGCCGGTTAAGAATGAAGGAAATAATTACAATAATTTACTTCATTGCGGCTTAGAGCCGATTTTAAACATTGCCCATGGCATCAGTTTTCTGCGTGCATGTGCGAGAGTGTTCGAGTTATACATGTAACCATGTTCTAGAATTTCTATAACTACCTACACATATGTATGCACATATATTGATATGTAAACACACAGACAGATATATGTATATGTATGTATGTATATATATGTATATGTATGCATATATATATATATATATATATATACTACTATACAGGAAAAGAACAGTGCTATGGTAAAAATATGATGTTGTATGAATTCTAACCACTACCTTTCCTCTTGTGTATTGTCTATTTCTCCTTTGGTGGGTGAAACAGCCCCCTGACGCCATCTCTTGGCTAAAGAATCGGGGCGCTTGGCGACATATAAGACCCACGGATCTCAGGGTAAAATACATATCCTCGATAGCTCAAGTGGTTAAGAGCATCCGCCCGGCAAGTGGAAAGATCCGGTGTTCGAGTCCCGGTTGAGGAAATATTTTTACTCTTGTGATCCGTTCGATTCCGCCTTCCCCACCTCTATTGTGTTCGTCCTTTATACGTGTTCCTATCCCTTTTCCTTATATCTGTTTCTGTATATATGAGTATTTATTCGCCGTTTGGCGGGATTTCGTGTTTGAATGTGTATTTGGCCAATGTGGCTCATCTCTTTCTTCTGGCTATGCGTGCTACGAAACGCACTGTTCTTTTCCTGTATGATGTTGTATGAATTCTAACCACTTCCTTTCCTCTTGTGTATTGTCTATTTCTCCTTTGGTGGGTGAAACAGCCCCCTGACGCCATCTCTTGGCTAAAGAATCGGGGCGCTTGGCGACATATAAGACCCACGGATCTCAGGGTAAAATACATATCCTCGATAGCTCAAGTGGTTAAGAGCATCCGCCCGGCAAGTGGAAAGATCCGGCGTTCGAGTCCCGGTTGAGGAAATATTTTTACTCTTGTGATCCGTTCGATTCCGCCTTCCCCACCTCTATTGTGTTCGTCCTTTATACGTGTTCCTATCCCTTTTCCTTATATCTGTTTCTGTATATATGAGTATTTATTCGCCGTTTGGCGGGATTTCGTGTTTGAATGTGTATTTGGCCAATGTGGCTCATCTCTTTCTTCTGGCTATGCGTGCTACGAAACGCACTGTTCTTTTCCTGTATGATGTTGTATGAATTCTAACCACTTCCTTTCCTTTCCTTGTGTATTGTCTATTTCTCCTTTGGTGGGTGAAACAGCCCCCTGACGCCATCTCTTGGCTAAAGAATCGGGGCGCTTGGCGACATATAAGACCCACGGATCTCAGGGTAAAATACATATCCTCGATAGCTCAAGTGGTTAAGAGCATCCGCCCGGCAAGTGGAAAGATCCGGTGTTCGAGTCCCGGTTGAGGAAATATTTTTACTCTTGTGATCCGTTCGATTCCGCCTTCCCCACCTCTATTGTGTTTGTCCTTTATACGTGTTCCTATCCCTTTTCCTTATATCTGTTTCTGTATATATGAGTATTTATTCGCCGTTTGGCGGGATTTCGTGTTTGAATGTGTATATATATATATATATATATATATATATATATATATATATATATATATATATATATATATATATAGAACGGTTCTGTCCCTCTCTTCCTTGATAAAGGTGGCAACGACCACCGAAAATTCGAAAAATAGTGAGTCTCTTTTTTGTGTGTTTCTGTGTTTTTGTCTGTGTCCACTAGTGCTAAGTGTTATACATTATATATATATATATATATATATATATATATATATATATATAATAACATATATATATATACATATATATATATAATAACATATATATATATATATATATATATATACACATAATTGTACGTTATCATATGTGTGTATATGAACACATTATTATTTAAATTAAATGACCTATGAATGTTTGAATACTACGTACATACTCCCTTATACGCGAAGGGAAGGAAGGAATTATGCGTAAGTTATATCACACTTAGCTCTCCCTAAAATCTACAATTTTACAAAGAAAACCGTTCGAGTTTGCAGGCCTATATTTTACGTCACAGAAAAAGGATTGTAATGTCACTAACATCTATTGAAACCGAAGTCTGGATGAAATAATGAGACTCATACGTGATTCAGGGTAAGGCAAAACTTTACTCCGCGATATAACTGTTGATTACAGTGCATGACGTAATAAATCTCAAAAAAAGTACACATATTTCATATTTTAATTTATAATGCTTTTTAACGACTAAATAGAACTATGATATGATAATGAATTGATCCACTTGAACAACTTGATCCACTCGTTCTCACGCAGACTACCAGTTTCCATGCACTTCGTTTTCCATTTGTCACTTTCGTTATACCGCTTTGGATTTTGTGCATAGGCCTTAATATACACATTTCTAAACTTGTGTAGTAATTCACTTATAAACTGTTAAACATCAATATTAGGCTTTTATAAAGCATTTGGAACAAAAATAATTTTAAATTGTGCAACCGAAGGAAAAATAAGTCTTTTTTGCGATAAGTGAAATATCAAATTAGGGAATTGGAACTCGTTCCACTTGAGAAGCTCATTTATTATTAACTGTAAATAACCAATAATACTATATTGCAAAGCAAACAAGTTTCTTCACTGTACACAGAGTAAATATCGATGTCCTTTCAAATGACAACAGCAGGTATAGGGCCTTGCAGTGCATAAATTCCACATGAAATGAACAAATGAACAGAAAACAGAATTAAATACAAAATCCATCTCTTGTTCAACTTATAACTATATTTAAGAAGATCGGAAACCATATGTCTGTGATGAATATGGAGTAAATTGTTGATAAATTGAGTACCTATTCCAAAAATTAAATATCTAATATGTGACACGTTCTATCATTACCGCCAATAAATTAACTCACCAGGTCGCAAATGGAACGCTTGCTTCCAATACATTCCACTAGATTCAAATACCTACTCTGATGAAATAAAGAAAAAAGGAAGGAACTAAGGTCACCGAAATTTATATCTAGTTTCCTGCAAGCGTCCTCCCCCTTCCTCCCTCTCCACCCTTTCGGGCGACGGGATACTTACAGTGAACTCCACTGCGCCGGTCCTTCCGAGACAGAGAGCTTTCAGCATGTATATCACTAAACTTGAATGTTTGCGAATGAGTTTCTGCATTTATGTCTTTCTCCTGATAATAATCCACGAAATACTATGTGGATCTTGAAAAATTACGCGATAAATATGGAAGTGCTGGCGCGGAATATTGTAATAATATACCAAATTTACACGAAGACGATTCCTTGGGTAAACACCTTGAGAAGGCCGCCCTTGGCAAAATATCCTCTTAGCGCTGCGGAAAGAATGATCCGGGAAATAATTCCTGGAGCATCGTGCGAGTTTCTTTCTTCTCCTCCCTACCCTTTATGCAAACGAGCACACCAAGGAGTTTTAGGTGGAACGCCACCTGAACAGGGAGCGAGGGGAGTAAATAAGGCCCGTGCTTATCTCTCGGGTGGGTGCCCCCGGCAGAAAATAGCTCCCTTCGTTCCGTGGTCCTACCTCGTGCGCATAGTCACGTTCAAGTCTTCGAATGCTAGTTTTGGCGTTCAGGAGGTTCCTCTGCGGAGGGGAGAGATGAGGAACTTGCCGGGGACAAGGCAAATCGGAGAATGTGGGAATTGGGGCCACTCATTACTCTCCCGCTTGTGTGTAAATTTTGACATTGCTTTTCTCCCCATTTATCAAGTTAAATCCAGTAGAATTCATATAAAAAACGCTTCGGCATCGTTTCTCATGGGTAGTTCAGCTAACAAGAATGTATTTTGCCTCAATAGGTGAAAAATAGCACAGTTATCAATCCGAAGGTTGGTTTGATAGATGAGAGAAGAGCACAACTAATAATGAAGGCTAAAACTTTTGCGATGTGGGAAATTCACAGTTCAGAGTAAGGGGACCATTTCCTTTCCCTGTGCCACCTATGGTCGTCCGGGAAGACCTGGTACCCGAAAAATCATACAACATGAAGGTGAGGGTGTCCAGAGGTGCCACTCTGAAACAAATCTTGGTCTTCGGGTCAATGGTCCGTAGCTCAACATACTGGTCTAACACACCGCGGAACCCATTTTTGTACGCAAAATCAAATTCCTTCACAGTGCGTTGCTTTGAAAATTCAATTCAACTGAGTTCTATCCTATTTTAACCCATTTATTTTCCTAACTTTATACCTTTATTTTATAAATGGCAATGATGCTTTGTGTTGTCCACTTATTTATGTAATGAGCCTGATATATGACGGTTTTCTTTAAGTCTAAACGTTGTCATCTGGTGAACTTCTAAATTTCAATTCATTGCGTGGATACACAGAGCCTCTGAGGAAAGAGAGTACCTATATATCCACACAATAAATTGAAATTAAGAAATACGTTTGATGATTGCGGCAAGGTGTCGAAATGCTAATGTCTGTCGGGCATTCTTTCACATAAATAAGTGAGCGTTTTAACGTGTGCTCCACATGCATGCAATGATACTGTTCCCCTGCATCTCGCCGGACACGACTGATTTAACTTTCATCATAAACTTAAACGAATAGTTTCATAGAGTCTCCCCAATTGACTGAATCTTTTAAACTTACCACTGCTAAGGAGGAGGGATAACATTTTTTATTCACGCGTTAAAGAGCCTTAAACAACATCTTATACATTACGTCAAGGAATCCGAAATAGCCCGCACTGCGCCCACGCAAGACGTGGAAACCGGCGAATTTTAAAAGACCATTCTTTAAAATGAATATTAAACACTTCGTTCCCCAGAGGGTGACACACACCGCAGAACTTCCGGGATTCGGACGAGGGGTACGGCGGAGAGCACGGCAGGGAGGCATTAAGAGTAGTTGAGCAGGAAAGTAACAGAGAAGAAGAAAGTTCTTAGAGTTCTCGGGTACGTTTCGGGGGTGTTGCGACGGAGGGTTGACGGGCCGTCGCGTCGGGAAGGCGCCCGTTCTTGAGCGTGCCCACCGCCGTTTGGTGATAAAATGAGCAGAGCCTTCCTGTCACCCAGATTACATTCTGCGCATAACTATTAGGCAAGGAAGGGGGAAGAGGAGAGCATAAGAGAAGGAAGGTCGAGACCAGATTTAAAGGGACGGTGGGAGGCTCTGGGCGCGGCCGACCCGCCGCAGCCCAAATTTGAGCATTGTTGAATCCAGGACTAGGCGGGACGACGGCTAATGGGTGGGGATCCTATTGTAATAATCTGCCCTGGGCTATGTAGTATTTACGAGCACTGTCACGCCAATCTGTGATATTAAGAAGATGGCAATAGCCAAGACACTTTTCTCAAACCATCACCGTCAAAGACTTTTCTTGAGCCATGATTTCAAATTATTTCCCTTCATTATGTTCTGCACACTCCCATCTCATTACCATGATGTCTACTTTAATCTTTTGATTTTCTCCTATTTTTCTCTGTATCAATTTATACCTCCACAGTGTGTTAAAGGTCTATAATTCGCATATTGTTCGTGATGCATCCAATCTGCTCATTTATTCATGCCTATGCAATTTTCTCAAGAACATTTTTTTTTCATGTATTAGTACTCTATCTTTTTCTTTACGATGGACTACTCAGTCCCAATTTTGGCTTTTTAAATTCAAACAAAATCAGACGGCTCTTTCATAATATGAAATAAAAAGATGGAAGCTCGAAGAATCTTAGTTATTGGGATTAATTTATTTCTGAGTCAACAAACATACAGTACACGATAACATTGCAACCGCAAAACTGAATCAGTATGATCCGGTAATACCAAAAGAGTACTTTTTTTAAACTTCTTTTGGAAGATCCAGATCTATATTTCGCACTGAATTTTGTCTTCAATGGAACATCAACGTAAACTAAATATCTCCATAAGCAAGGAGGTAATTTTCTAAGAGAGTAGGAACGCTTCATATGAGACAACTTGAGTGGTGATAAAGATTTCATTCATCATTACTACGTTTAGTGTCTTCGGCGGTTAATATAAAAGCCTTGGTGCAGACACTACATTTGAAAACAACAAATTATTACATAACACACGTATTAACTCAATACTAAAAAATTACTGCTTCCTTATTAGCATTTATTGAATTATCACATTCTTAATGTACCTACCATTTAGGCAGCTCAAATTTCGTTTAGAAAAAACAGAGTTATTTGAGAGGTGATAAAGTGTGAATATAACTATAAGGTACTAGAGGAAAAGAGATTTATAAAGAAATATATGGGGATACTTTTTTTATTGAAATTTTTGCCTCATCTTTGTTCTAAGGATTCCAATTGATCAAGTGTGAGAACGGCAACCCTATGATAATATACATAATTACAACCAAATAAAAATATTTGATCATATTATACTACAAAATAATTTAACTGTGGTTTAAATTACATATTACCTTAAGGGAACAAACTTGTAAAATGACTTCCTGAAAAAGTAAAAGGCATTCCATGACGGAGGAACATCTGCGCTTCCTTGGTCCCGACTTGCCGGGAGGAAATAATGAAGCAGCGGACCCTAATAATTTACATGTTACGTAGCTTTGACTAGAAGTACGTATTTGATCTGGATCGTAGCTGGAGGGAACCTATGAGTTTTTGCATCGATGCCCTTGTACCGTTTCACAGACCAAAACGCTCGCTTATAACGTGTCGAGGAAATTCCTATAGCGACAACAATAGCCTTCAAAATACCACCTTGAGCATCTTATCTCGCCCTTATCACGACCACTATACGGAATTTGCATTAGTAGTACTCTCCGAGGCTGTTACAGTTCCGTACTGGGGGATCAAAAGAGCCGAAACACGTGTCGAGGTTTAATGCTCGATTTGCGATCTCTGGTGGAAGAGCGATAAAAATGAGCTAGATATTAACGTTCGTCGCATTCCCAAGTGCCTGAATAGCATGTGGTAAGAAAAGCAAACAATGAAGGCACGGAATTCCAGAGAATTGCTTTCACGAGTAGTGCAAAAAACTAAAAGCATGAGGCGCCCCGCAAAACTTCTTTGAACATAAAAGGAACTCGGCATGTTCCGTTTAAAATCTTGGGTTCACGAAGAAAAGGAATCGGCAAGACAAAAAAACGGCCTCTTTGGCGAAAGGTTATTTAAATTTTTTGTATAAACAGTAGTAATTAACTGCCCAGAATTTCATTTTAAAAATTTCAAGTCACCATTCAGAGGCAGGCTGATATCAATGTGATAAAGTTTTATGATATAACTGGTTTCCTAATTTAGTAATTAGCAATCAAATAAGGGATTCATAAGTGATTTTCTACTTCTTAATGTCCGAACAAAGCATAAGCTGCAGCTGAATTAAAAATATTCTATAAATACATCAAATACGTGTTTTAAAACATTAGCACAATAACATGTCATCAACATTACCTCCTAAAATAATATATCAAAGATGCATGAACTGTGCACAAAAGAGGCCACTTAAAACTCGACTCATTGTATAAATGACAATTAATGAATGTCTAATAGTATTCTTTAAATATATCATAGTAAATAAGTATGGGCGAGATGTTTTTCAATGGGAATCAGGTTTATTACAACAGGTTTATGGAACCATACGCAAAAGAAAACTTCGCCTATTATAAGGTCTCATACTAATGCACTTCTTGCAGATTCCAAAGTTGTACTGAATAGAAAATTTACTGTCTATCATGTTTCTTACCCTCGCTTCCAATAAATAATGCTATAATCCACACAAAAGACAAAATTAGATTGTGACAACTGATGAGACCAAGCCATTAACATAGGATATTTCCGTCATGTATAACCCACTTCATTTATCCCGACATTAATATAAGGTATTTAGATGATATGTAAAAAAAAGAAAACTATGACGGATTAGTTATATTTTCTCAGGAAGCAAAACCGTATACTTATTTTAATTTGTTGAATATCTAGGTTTCACATATATCTTCATAAAAATTGAGAATTAAAATATTATAATGCCAGTTATAATCAAATTGCCAAAATAAACAGGAGATTTTTTCCGTGTAACCTTTTTTACGAAACGCCAAGTTAAAACAAAACAAGGCACTCTTACAACGTAACGACTTTTCATGAGACTATTTTTTAAATTATGCTGGATGTACTTTACATTTCGGAATTTACTCCGATGGACTTTACTAAATAAAGTAAATAAGAAGGTTTAAAATATATATGTATGTGTGTATATATATATGTATATATATATATATATATATATATATATATATATATATATATATATATATATATATATATATATATATATATATGCATAACATATGACAAAAGTAAAAGAAAACGTCAAGCCCAGAAAAATTCAACTGATTCGGGGATGATTAAAACTTTCGGAGACACATTTCAACGGAAGTGTCAAGGGTTGAGGATACGTGGGCACCGCATATGTACATAACAAACTTTGATAAATTTAGTTGAGTTTATTTTCAATATCACCCTACACAAGCACATATGCGTACACGTAGCATCGCAGACGATAATATTTTCTAATATTCGGCAAAATCTGTTCCCGTAGTGAACCTCGTGGCAGATGAAAATTGCATCTGCATTACTGTCGAATACCACGGCGACGATCAGTCCTGCCTCCACTGCTAGCCTCACGTGATTTGTACAACAAGGATAATGCATTTATGCGCCATATATCTTGGCACTTCGTGTGAGCTCGAACGCAACTGAATTCCACCCGCGGGCCGCACTTCCGATTCCCCCCTCTCTTTCGGGAGCGGTACCCCCACGCCAGGGAGGGTGTAGAAGATGGGGCTGCTCGAACCTTCACCATCCACACGAATCTCCGTATGTCAGCACTCTTTTTCGTCGGCCTCATTCAACCCTCAACCCGCCAAACCCTTCTGTATATCTGATCGCTCAATACCAGGGATCAATCACGACTTTCAAAAAGCCGTACACTCACCGCTATGCCTCTTTAATTTTCCTCATGCCTTTGAATACTATATATTTTCCGATGTTCTTACATCGTCTCTTCAACTTTCTTTGAAAACCGAAACCCGCCTCCCTCCCTAGGAACCTAAGTATGCGTCTAACCTCGCTCGTTTTTACTGGTGTGTTGCGAGGAATATTTTCGGGGGAAGCTGTTTGAGAATGATTCATTCCTGGATTCACTCGTTTTAAGTTCCCCCATTCCTCCCCCTCATTCTCCCATCCCACGTAAGCATATAGGGAGTGGGGACTCGGAGTCTACCTAGCTCTCTACTATCCCAGCCTTAATGTTTCATAATGAAAAAACAGGCCATTTTGGAGAAAAATTACTCAGCAGACCCACGGAAATGAATGAGCAATAGTCGATAGAAGTTTGGTTAAAAAAATGCGGAGACAATTCAGATGAAAAAGTTCGTAAAAGGTTTCCTGAGAGCTAATAACTCTATATTAAGCTAAAGCAGGAATAAACATCTGCCGTAGCATTTTTTCAGCATTTTAGTGAGTTCGAAAACAGTTGAATCCAGAAAAAAATGTGACGATTACTTAGAGATGACTTATCAGAATCATTCTAATGTATTAGAACTATATTTTTTTCTAAGTTATACACAATAATAATATTCTACTTACTAACATGTCTTTCGGCTCATTTTTGTGATCAGATGAATAAAAACGTGAAAGTGAAAAGTTTGAATCAATAGGCTAATAGATGTAGGTGGATTTGTATTTATCTAGTGGCACACAGATAAATCTACGCCAGGAAGGCGTTTCGCTCTGCGCATTTGTAGTTCATATCTTCCCACATAAATCACGCAGACAGAAATTAATTTTCTACGCGCTGCAAGTTTTGGACGATGCGACCAGATACGCACCCTAGGGTAAAAACCCTGAAGAGTTTAAAGATAAGCGGCAGAGAGCGCCCGCCCGTTCGAACGAAGTTCGTAAAACTGTATCCACCCCTGAAACCTCAACTTCGACCCTCCTCGGGCGGACAACCACCCGCATGAACATGAAAGTGCATCTTCTCGTCCCTTCTCATTAATTTCACATGCATGCAAAGTCATGGCGAGCGGTGAGGTTTTCGAACGTGTCCTCGCGGACGATGAGATCGACGGGGGCGAGATAAGGCGGTGGGGGGCGGGCCGGAAATATAAGAAATCCGTGGGCGCTCCGAAGGGAATGACCAATGATGCAGTGCATGGAATCATCATCCCCAGCGGGCGCACTCGAACTTGGCTCGGTTTTCCTCGCGACTCAACCCCCCCCCCCCGAACCCCTCAACCCGCACGGGCTGCCTCGATGCTTAATTCATCGCACTACCCTTAAACCCCCTCTCCAGCCCTCCCCCCTCGAGCCTCACTCAAGCTCCCCTCCCACGCCAAACCTTCCCCGAAAACTCAACCCTGACCCGTTTGCGCATAAATTCCATTTGGTGGCCGTCCTATCATTTATATTTGCGGCGACATCTACTTCCTAACCCTCCTCCTGTCTCACCAACAATTTACCACAAAAAAATACCTCCGAGATCCCTCATTTTTTTCCCGACCCCTCGCACAAATCCACCGCCCTCCCCAGCCCAAACATAAGCTCCTCGGAGGACAAGACCTCCTTTCTTACAAAGAGACCAGAGACTACAATTTTTTCGTCTCCCTCTCCATCCCGCACTGTCCATATGACCCCCCTCCCCCTCTCTCTCTCATTCACTCACTCTTAAAGGTTATTTTTTTGGGGGAATAGACATTTACTCACTAAATTGAGAAAAGCGGCTATTACAAGAAAAAACTGCGCGTGGTTCGATGCGCATCTAGTTTCCGAAACAAATTTTAGTAGCATTTCGCTCTCGGGAATTTGAATGACGTTCTGATGTGTATATATATATATATATATATATATATATATATATATATATATATATATATATATATAATATATATAACCTTGAAGTGCGCCTTTGTCGTGGACGAGTAATCATTAGCTGTACTCCGATATCCCCGTGCGTGGTTTTTTCCTGCGCGGAGAGTGGAGAAATGCCGTTTACTCGAAATTGTAAAGCTTACATTAATGACATTGACTGCTGATTGTTCGACATTTTCCAGGTCGTTCCATTACACTGGTGCATGAATCGTCGTCCCAAGCAAAATCTTTACGACGGCATAGTCCGATCATTCAACCAATTAGTGAGCCTAACGTTCTTTCCTAGCTGCAGTAATTTGCGACCCAATTACCGCGAGACATTTTTTAATGCAGAAAAATGCCACTAGAATTCGACAAAGAAAACCATAATACTCATGCTCCAACTGGAACCAATCCTCCGCTACTTCAAATTTTGAAGACTCCTAAATTTACCCGATTCCCTTCATAAAAATAAAATGCTTTGGAGGAGCGCTTTTCTTTTCAAGTAGTATCTTAGTAAATTGGGACTCAATTAGTTTGTTTTGAAAGTGGATACAAGCCAGAAAGAACGTATTAATAATGTACTGCAGCTGTTCCACTTGGTTCAAGATTATTCCAAAATTCCGAATAAAGTTGGCTAATTTACCAGCTATGACTCCTCTGATGGCACCTCGGGGTAATTGACTTATCGATGAAGAAGTAACACCATTAATTTAAGTAAATCCAGTCTTTTCGTTCACTCTGGTGCAGTTAACTTGGCCACGTTTATGACAAGATAGCATTGATGAGTGCCTAGGAGGGGTAGAAAAATTAAGTATGGTAATTCATTTCAGGATGGATACACTTCTGTGACTTCCTTCGACAATGCAATAATTATAGCACTTTTTGAGTGCAAGACATACTATATGTGTAGTAAAATAGTTTTCAAACGCGCTGGCGGGAGAGCTACTGTTTGCCCAAAAACACCACCGCTAAAAGACGAGCCATCATGATGAAAGTAATTGGAGTAAAAAACCATTAGTCCTGTGATTACTAATACCGAGAAGTACCACAATATGATTGCTCTTAGGAGTAAACTGGGTAAAGGTGCCTGAAAAATATTTCTCATACGATTGTAAGAGCATCCATATAATTATGCATAATAATTTATGGCATGAACGAAAGGAAACTACGCATGAACTTGTTTTAACAATAATAATTTTATTAAAATTACGCCTTTAATGAATGAAAGTTGTATGAAGGCTATATTGGTCCAAAGAAGATTTTATTGAATTGAATTTTGATTGAAGAAATACGCTAAAAATATCATGGTGCAAAATGTATACATCTAATTGAAATTTAAAATGTATCAATCGAAAACTTTGGCAAACATTTAGAAACTTGACCTGGTCTAATGTTTTGAAAACTTTAAATTACATACATGTTTAAGTATTACAATTAAAACCAGTGAGGGAGTCCATATTCAGGGAGTACTTAAGTTGGTAATCCGCTCTTCCTCCACCTATTTCCAGACTTAATTACAAAACAAATTAAATTTACTTAATTACATTTACAAAATTACTTTTGTAAAATAATACCGATGCCATATACACCTAATTGCGTACTCTTAGATTTTAAACTGATTTACGTTTTCTACCTGTAATATACGAGTATATCCTTGATCGCTGTAAAAACTCAAGAAGCAGTTATCCTCGGTGATGATTGTTAATAAATGCTATCAGGGCACCAATCTTCCTCTAACTGCCATATTATTGATATATTTTCATAAATAATTCGTAATAACTTTTTCGCAGTCCTAGAGACGTCATCAATTTTAATGAATGAACGATGATGTTATTTCTTGAAAGTGTACACAATTTAATAAGGATGACCGTTGAGTTATATTCAACAGCTTAAACGAAGTTTTTGTAATAAAAATCGGCAAACAGTTGTGTGAAAAACCAAGTAGTTTCCAGACGTTTACACTATAAATTGATTTAAAATACGCGTGGAACTTAAAGTATCGGAAGTTAATAAAAGAAAATGAGCAACTTCTAATCTATTAGTTTACCAAGAGCAGCTGCATGATTAACTCATCGGCCAAGGTTGAATCGCCTCTATATACAATGTTTGAATTCCTCACGACTTTTATTTTGTAAAATATATTTTGAGTTTTCTAAAACATCCGGATACAAGATTAAAGAGTCTGATCCTTTGAAAATCCTCTTAACGACTAGCTTAAGTCCAATACTTTAACAACAGCGAGTTTGTATTCACATTGCATCATCTTCTCTTTCTTATATTAGTCTCGTTTAAGATTTCCCGCCGCCGCTTAATGGTGTAAATAATTTCATCCGTTGTATTTCAGATTGCCTGCTGCTACTTATCTAATCGTTGTTATACACCAAAGATCCCCGCATTGTCGGTAAATCGCGATATTTCTTTACGTCGAATTGCGCAATTTTCTCACCCGGAGCGGCTGTTCCACCGACCCTAAAACCTACCCACTCGCATCTAGCGCGTTAGGGCGGGGTGATGTACGTTAATCAACTGTTTCACCTGCATGATGCCTTGACTTCCGTGGATATTACGCCCAACTATTATGCGTCTGCTCGACTGGCTGTATACAAGCGCGGGCAGAGGTAACGTGTAAGCAGATGCCTTCGCCATTGATGATAAATGACATCGTTGAACGAAAGACAAGTTGCTGCGACACTTTACTCGACGACCAAGACAAGACCAGAGTAAAATTCCACGCCCGACACTTACAAAACCCCTCTCCTCGGGACCAACGGAATTTTTTCGCTCATTAAAAAAATCGTCTGAACCTACTTTCAGCCACCGGCATTATTTTCGCCTCGCAAATTTTTCCCTAAACTCCATTTCATCGCACACATTGCTCATCGGGCCAAAAAAATGGAAGTCCGACCAACCCTTTCGTATTCCCTCGTCACTTCCTCCCTCCTCTCCGCATACGCTACCAAAGCTACCTCCAATCCACTCGCCCCTCATTCCCCAGGACCCTTTCCATCCCCCTCCGTCACACTCCGACCCCTTCTATCCGTCCGTCCTTCGCTAATGACCCTAAATCGCCCTCAGCTCACCCTTCGCCCTTATCCCAATCCATCCTTTAGCTCACATTCCTTCCACTCACCGTCTCTGCCCTCAGGCCGCGCACTTTACAACATTACATGCTACTTTAACGATTAAGCCTCGGAAGTTTTCTCGAGGTGCATAAAATAATATGATTACGCCGAGTACAGGATTAACCACCCGTAAAGAGTCAACCGTGCGACCGACGTGACGTGGGAAGCGGAAATGGAATGCAGCGGACGCGGCCGCGTTCATGCAAACGGCGGAGTCTTGGAAAATATGTACGAGTAGTGATTTACGATTTCGAAGTTACACGGAGAAGAGGATTTTCACCACTCCTTCTCAACCCGTTAAGACGCGTTCTTCCTTATTACAATTGCCTAAATAAAATTGTCTCGCGAAGGATGCCTACGCGTGTGAGACAACCTGGAAAAAAATATCCATGATGAAGAGGCATTTTACTACGCATTTGCTCCAGGAAGATAGGGCTGCAAAAAATGGGTTAAAAGTTATTTCACCGCGTTTCATTCAATGTGCTATGGGAAAAGAGACCACTGAAGCATCATTGTTTGATTTTTTTACAAGTATCTTGAGAAACAGAAGAGTATAGAGAGAAAAAAGAAAGTATAAAGTGGAAAAAAGGGAAAAATAGACGATATCTAAGGTAGATATAATCAAAGTGAGAACCAGATGGATTGCGTAAGCCTCGAGGCAAAAAAATGTGGAGATATTAGTACAAAAGAAAATAGATGTCAAGGCCCCTAGAGGAAGACCACGGGACAAATTTGTAGAGCAAATAAAGAGCGATACAAGATATAAACGCTACCTGAGAAGCGTTGAAAAAAATTAATGGAGGGCTGCAATCAACGCATCTCCGGAATGAAAGGCTTGGGAATGATTTTAATTAAAAAAGGAAAAAGGTTCGTTCTTCACATCTTCATAGTGTCATTGTTTATAGGTGAACATATAATGGGAAAATTAAAGTCTACGGTGAACACAAATGCAATAATAATATGGAGTGAATTCATCTTCAAATTCCTAAACCACCATTTTGTCATGCATACTCCATAAAATGTAATTTTTTGGATCATTCAAAGATCAAATGTAAAACTATATATAAAATCTGTATTGATTCTTAATCTTTTGCTGATAAAATATATTATAATTGCATTATAGTTATTCCTAACTATTTTCTCCACGAAATTTATCACAGAAACCACATTTCTCAGGCTGGATTCAAAACGAATGACCCTTCGGGTTGCCAGGCCGACTTATTCTCGAACCAACTACCGCAACCGTCCTATTCTAAACGTCACCCTAAATTATGCCGGCATTATTCCTCCTCACTCTGCGACCCTCGCCGTCACCAGTACCAGATTTTCAATTTCAACATGTTCCGTGGTTCATCTTTGTTCTTTGAACTTGCTAAACGGGGATATGATTAATCCCCATAGTCAACTTTGAGAATGCCTAACTCGCATACATCCCCCTGGTAGTATTTTTTTCCTCCTGATTCCACACTAATTCCCACCAGACGCCAGAACGTCCCTTGAAACTTCTTTTGAAACACTCACGCGAGTTGATTTGAAGTCGTGAGACGGCTTAATCTCTCTTTCTCTCATACAACCCTGCCGCTGTTCCTCCGCCTAGCTGTATCCATTACCCCTTGACTTCAACATCTCTCCCTTCTACCCGTGACCACTTAATAATGATTAGAATTAAAAAATCCAATCTCCATCATCCCCGACGCTCTTAATTTTCACCGCCAACTCCGATCTTTTCCTTTAGACTCTCAGTCCAGTCGCGCGCCAAATCTTAATCCCCTCCCCTCCCAGGCCCGCTCTCCCGGCATTCCTTGCCGCGGTGCCCGCCTGAAGGACGTTCCCCTCCGCCATTCCTTTTCCTCCTTTCTCCTTCTAAATAGATATCTTTCCGGCCATTTCTCTAGGCGCTTTATTTGACGGCATGGGCGTATCTTGCCGCTCCTCACGACCTCGCCCGCGACGAATATCTCCTCCCCTAGCGATTTATTCGAAATATATTTTCTACGGGCGCCGTGGAGCTAAAGCTCGGGATAATCTGAGTGACTTCTTAATGGCTAGGTTTCACAAACTCACTTCTCCTCTCTTTCGCTCTCTTTCCCCATGCAAAAAAGTGGCTACTTATTTATTACTTTGGTTACGAATGAGAACTACGTTTCACACATTTCTAATGATCGTAAATGTTTCAGAAAACAACAGTTCCATGGGGGGAATTTTTTTGCAATTTAATCCACCTGTATTTGAAGCGATAGGATATTACATAAAATTTAATTTTGAGCACGACTTAAGTAGTAAACAGGTGATTTATGCAGAATTCAAAACATCAAAAATTAATATCTCTTCAAAAAGCGGTATGTCACTGCTCTTTTCGGTTGAAATCTATGATGAGGATTTCGCAACCTCTCTGAATTAGAATACCAAGAATATTTGACACCAACTTGGTGATGTAAAATCTTTTTTCTTGGCATTGGCATTTATAATGATTGAGCAACGGAATCACGTCATCTAATTGAATAATTGAGAGTTGCTCTCAAAGGAAATGATAATTTAAAAAATATAATTTATGTAAAACCTTGAACCTAAACGTGGAATAAGCTACAAATATTGACGAATAAAAACTTTAACTGAATTCAAAGACTTCATTGAAAGTTGAATCCGACATACTTAAAATTTTTATCAGAATTGGAATTCCCACAGAAATGAGTTCATCTGAAGCTTAAAATCAAATTTTTGTGACAGAATTTTAAATTTTAAAAGTTATATTATTTTGACCAGAAGACTTATTTTACTTCCAATAATAATAATAATATTTAAAAACAAATGACTTAGATTACAAATGCAACGTTCATCAATAAGCCATCCCTCGAGAGATAAACGCAGATTTCAAAACCTATTCACAGAGTGAAAGCGATGAAGATGAATCTGCCGTAACTACAATGCATTTCTAGACTATTAATTTCGCACGGCCAGCAATGACGACCGATGTGGACTCTAATTAAGGGACGGCGATGATTCATTTCTGTTCGAGGTGCCAAACATCAACGACCAAAAAAAAAAGTTTGGCAAACGAAGAGAAAGTGACGGGAATAAAGCATAGAGATCTGTCCTGAGAAACCGTAAGGAAGTGCTGTTTGAGGGTAATTATTCCCTTTTGGGAGAAAAATTAATGGCAATTAGTACCGCTGATGCCCCCGCATCTAAGGGCCAGGGAATGCTACCCGTAAGTTTCGACTGCACAGCGTATCCAGACCTTTGATCCATCGCGACAGGACATTTTATACAACGGGATGTGCATATATGCCGTTCGGGTTTGCGGAAAACAATTTGGGCCGGGAAAATTAATGATACCATTAAATTTGTGCCAGCTAAGTCTCATTATCGAGTTACCTGAATACATGAGCAACCAATAACGGTTAGAGTTAGCTGATATACCTTAATCGCCAGAACGCAAATACACTACCACTGTACGTCGACACTCACTTTGAAGCACAATGATTACGCAATACTTATCATCTGTAAATATACGTAAATTTAAATGCGATACCCGTAAATTTCTCAGGAAATAATTATTAGGTTAAATAACTCACATTCAAAGTGGCTTAAATGGCAAATCAGATGATTTCGCATTTTTTATGCCGAAATACGGCATTTATGATTAGAAATTTCCACTTTTCCTCCACAGAACGTACAAGGTATGTGTGATTTTTTTGCGCATCTGAGGCACTCTGATCTCCTCTAGTGTAAATGCGATTCTCAATTTTACGACCTCATGATTTACGGAGTATGTAGCAGAGGCAAGTCATTTTCAAATTTTTCACAGCACTTTTAAGTTACATATTTACAAAATCTACATGCTCACTCGAAGTGTGAGTGAATCTCTTCTTACTTGGGCGCGCCCTGGTATTTAAATTTCTTGCTTCGAACCGATCGTGTTTCGCTAGGGGACTGGCGATCAACAAATTGAAGGCATCCACTGAGCACAGAAAGAAATTACACATTTATAAAAGCTGTGCAATACTTTAAAACGTTTCCCTTTTGCAGTCAAGCTGAACTTTAGTTATTAACCAAAGAGTAATGGTGCAAATGAAAAATCCATCGAAAAATACAACTGCTAAATGACAGAAATAATCTTTCAAGAAACTGTGGGAGATCCTAAGGCAGTTTTAACGGAGTAATCCGCTAAATATGCATTACAATTTGACTTGACCGGAATTGATTGAATGATTTTTCCACTCTAAAATTGTTGCATAGAAATAATCTTGATACAGAACGCATGATGAAATCCAAGGATACATAAAAATTCGATGCCTCACATGTCCAATCTCCCTTGAATCAAAAAGTCTATTTTGCACTTCCCAGAAGCTCGTATTCATTCAAAAAAACCTTCTCAAATTCTATACATTTACAAGAGAGCCTCTCAGTCAAACAAAAATTACGATTTTAGGGATGAATGAACGATGATTGCACCCAGCGAGAAGATAGATCGTTTCCAAGAAATTTTGGGATATCCGATCCGCATTTGACCGAAATTATGACTGCTAAATTACCGTTGTAAAAGCAGAGATTCTGAACTCCAATCGCCAATAAGTACAGATCTTCAGTTTGCAGTTTTTCAACCGCTAATTCACTGTAGCAGGATAAATGCGTTGTTTCCAAAGTGTAAAAGGTCGTTCCACGAGTAAGACTATTACGAGAAGTCTTTTTACTTTCCGAAGTCAGCCTATGGGCGTGTGGTTATTAAAATCCATTTGCCCGGTTCATTAACAAGCGAGTGCGACCTGGCAGGAAAATAAAATCGGTCGCGTTTGTCTACACACCATTTCCGTCCGCCAAAGATATCTTTAAAAGTCTTCGGAAAAGGAAAGTCAGGAATTTCTCGACATAATCGCTCATGATTTTGCACTCGAGTGCTAAACAACTCACGGATAGAGGAGGTTCGTTTTTACCGTGACATGGGTACCGTTATAAAACCCATGATCGTGGTGAAAAAATATATAACAACCTCAAATAGCAGGCGAGATAAGAATCGAGCAAGATTCAAATAGGACATTTTAAGAGACAGAAAAGGGAACGGCAAGCCATGATCATGAATCAATGACATGAAATATTTTTATGAAATTTTATTTTTCATTTTTTCACTACTTACACTACTAGTGCAGGCTAATGACACATGGAGATTGAAATGACAGCTCGACAAAATTAGGGCCTGTCATTTGGTATAATGCCAGATGTAAGTGTATAGAACACGTTCTTGAAACGGTAACGGAGAGTAAGCCCTTTACCTAAATTTTCAGCACATTTTAAATATTAAATATAAATTACGAAAATTTCACTCGATTTGTATCCCACTCAAAATAAGCCCTAATCCCGTTTCTGCTGCCTGATGTGGTAAATCTAGGCAAGAGAAGAGAAATACGAGATATACTCGTATTTCATCGGACGAAACACGCAGGGAGTAATTTCAAAACTTTTGACTGCCGAATCAACAATTTCTCCCCATCGCCACCCACCTTATCAATTTAATAAGCGGCAGACTCAGAGATGTCGCTGCCCCGAAGATGGGACTTTTAAATTTCTTCTCCGAGAAAATGAATCCGACCCAACGCTCGTTCCTTGTGCTTTGCCTCGCATACATTTTTTCCGCGAAGCATCTGAAATAATCTCGTCTTTTTCTCCTCCCTTTTTCATCGCTCTCTCATTTCTAGTTTGTGACTTTCTCTCCGCCATCCCCACCCTCCCTCCCTCCGCCCAACGCTACATTATTTCTGAATCGGCGGAGTCTCGCGAAAAATATCTTTCTCTCTCTCTGTCCTCCCTCCCTTCCCGCGCGACGCCACTCGACGCCACTCGACGCGACTTTTATCAAAGGGGTGATGTGCGCCGCGGGGAAAGGAAAAGAAAGGGAGGGAAGGGGATGGTGGAGGAGGAAGGGGAATCCGGGTGAAAAGGACGGGAGGAGAGGGAGGAGCCAGGAAAAAAAAACCATGTGAGAGAGGGCGCTGGGTTTCGACTCGGAAGATAGAGTGGAGGAGAAAATAAAGGGGGAAGAGGAATTAAGGGCGGCGTTCCCTGGGTGAGCGGGGGTAGGAGTGAGGAGGGGAATGGGGGAGGGGAGAGGTTGAGCACCCCGCTATCGGAGTCGGGCGGCTTGATTTGCAGCCTCAAGACTGCTCCGGAAAGTTGGTGGATTTTTTTGATAACCCCAGACCCTCGGGTGGGAAAAAATGGGTGAAGTCGGAGCGAGTGTGGTTAAAAGGGGGGAGAGGTGTGGAGGAGCGTATGAAAGAAGGTTTCAGAGAAGGAGGTGAAAAAAATGAATGTCTACATAAGTATAGTAATAACAATATTAATGAGCGCTCTATTGGCCAATTGGGGAGAGGCGCCGCGGCTGAAAAAAAATGAATTCGGAGCGTAAACTCACCTTTATTTTACTCGAGGAGGTTTTAGATCAAGTTTTGATTCAAATGGGGAGTATATTTGGGAGGGTCGCAGTCGCCGAGAGATCCATAATTTCATGCCGCGGGTCATCGCGTCATGATGTGGACGACTTTATCGCACGGCCCCGAGTGGATTCTGAAATGCGCCCTCCGCGGCTGAGAGAGGGGAGGCTAATATTGCTCCCGGAGAGCTCGTGAACCAAGCGTAACAAATGGCACGTCCTGTATACCGGAGGGCTATACCTCCAGCCCCGGACTTGTGGGGCTAAGATGTTGTCACTCATCGGATTGCTCCGGAGGGCGCTGTCGGACTTCTTTGAATCCTCACCCCCGACGGGCGACCGAGACGTTAGAAACCACGCAATGGCTTATTTGTCCGACACACCATCGAAGCAAATATCCTAACCCGTGAAGGAATCAATGAAATGCGACCTCTCCTCCACATTGTTACCAATTTAGAATAAATGACTGCGGGGATTCATTCAAGCAAAGAAATCAATAAAAATAACATACAATTCCGCCAGTTTTATTTACAAGATACATATTTATGAGAAATATTTCCTCTGGTCCACTTTGCATTTAAGAATTACGAAACAGTGAGACTGACCGATTTGTAAAGCCAATTGCATTTAACCAATGTTCGGCTATTATGTATCTAAAATTATTGGTCATTATTTATTTATATCATGCGACACTAGCATGTACATTCGTATCTTCCTTCTGTTAAATCGAAGCAATGGTCATCATATCAGAAGAGTCTCTAGGGCCTGCCTGCCTACAATGAGCTCAATTACAAAACATTTGGGTAAGTAGTGGGGTTTAAAGAGGAGAATATATTTTAGCTAATCAAATGTTTTCATTTACATATGCATTTTCCTAAATCATTCTTGTCATTTGTCGTGAATTAAAACGGAAGACAATAAGCATCACAACGGAAGAGGGTGAAATATTGTGTAAGCAAAATGTGCTGTATTATGAAGAAAGATTTAAGTGAATACCTTCAAGGAGGTATGTAATTGTTGGCTTCCACGAAATAATCGAATATAATATTTGACATGATCGTAATGGCTAGAGAAGCATCCTGCCTATCATCAAATATGGCAAAATCAATGTTGCTTCGACAGAAAAATAAACTTCCACACTTACTAAACCCACAGATACCAAAAATATTATTTCTCTGCCATGCGAGACGGAAAATATCCAGGAAAAATGCAAAAACATATGCAATAAAGATTGATCAATGCATTATGGAAATTTTTGAAAATTTTTTAGCAAGAGTAAAAAATAACTGGTACGTAATAACTGGTTCGTAGTTTCAAATAGACTGTTTTCCCCCGATCTATTGACATACTATTAGGAATACAACGCTGTGAATTGAAAATACACTTAGCTCATACTTTTATGCCCGCTAATTTGAAACATTTGCCAGTCACAATCATGTTATAGAAAACGAAAGATAAGTTATGTAACTTGTTTGGAATGATATTTTGTTGACGAAGAGACGGTAAACACAAAGATCGCGGCAGGCAGAGTTGTACAGCCAAATCATGAAACAGTCACACATAAAATGCAAAATTACAGCGACACGGGAAACAGAGCATAAAATGCGTACATCGACAGTTAAAACGCCGAATTTCCAAAGCGACCCTCGATTTAGCTGAATATCCCTTCCGGTGGATTGAAATTATCCACGCGCCAACCTCATCGATGAAACACACATCAAAGCTTCCTCTTGATGATCTCCCCGTTGAGTACTGGAAATTGATAAAAGCTTTGTCCGCTGATATCCAAGCATTCACTATGGATACAGAATTCCTTGGCCCTTGACGCCAGGCCTAACGTGCGTATTAATGACTTCGTGGTGGGAACAGAAAATCGCCCTCCGGTTTACGAATCGAATATTTCGAGGCGATTCTTTTTAATTTTGAATGAGCCGCCGCACTAATTGATGGACTCCCCTCTTCTTTCCCTCAATGACAAGCGTGAAAATTTACATGTTTTTCGACGCGGATGCGTCCTCCGACTTCACTGGCAATCATTATCGACAAATATCGTAATTTCATTTCACGGCTCTAGCCGAAAATCCATTTTTATCACCCTGCGATGATTTTTTCCGGTGGAACCAATATACAAAAGTTATCTCGGGACAGGCGCACGAGAACGCATGCCGCGTTCTCTGTAATGAGTGGATCATACTGGTGTAAAAGGAAATGACAAGTTTCATCCCTGAGTCCTCCTCTCGCTGGCCATTTAATGACAAACTCGGGGGCGTTACGAATTTATTAATACCACAGTCGATTATCAATTAAATGCACTCCTCTAAAGGAATCATTTCCTCTCGTATATCTTTGAATAGAGCTTCTGAGCGGGTAGTTGCGGGAGCGTAAAAATACATCCCCCTTCTTCACCGGAATTGAAATCGAAGATTAGAAGTAGATGGGGTATGTGAATTAAGTTTTATTTTTGTCAACGAATCCCGAGGAGTGCGTGCGCCCTTTTTGATTCTACGCCTCGGTGGAACCAAAATGAATGCTAGACCTTATTAGCTGTAAACTCTACTTCCTCCCCCTCCTCTTAAGTCCACATTATAGGCCAAATTTCCAGTAAATTTACAAAATAAAAAAAACAGCTCTCAAGTAACATACACGATATCTCCAGAAGCATGCAATTTCTATAGTGTATTCGTGGAATTATTGATCAAATTCCATTTATTTTCCAGTTTTACAATAATTTTACAGGTGAGTCCTTCAGAATAGTTTACTGGATATTATTAACCTGAACATTAAAAGTAAAAGTACGTTCTTCAAAACTGCACAATAGTTTCAAATGCCTCAAGGAGTGGATGATAAAGCAGTACAAAGCACTACATCCAGCACTGCATATAAAACATAAACATTTTCATTCATGCTAATTTACACAAGGAGCCGCTGGCCGGTGTACAAGCGCGAACAAGTGCAGTGCAGGATGGTGCAGTAATCCCTCACCAATAAGAACTCGGTTATTTCGAAAATCGAAATACGACGAACAAGAGTAAATACCCAGCAAACATTTATGTTAAAATTTCCATGGGAAAACATCCTAAATAGGTCCTGGAAAAGCTTTAAATGTAAGCTGATGAAATACTGACATAGTGACAAATATTTTCATGGGAATAAATTTCAGCCGTAATAAAAGCATGCCGTGCCCGTTACAGTATACATTTCCTTGAATATGCTTGTGACTCCGTATGACCTCGACTACTGAAGCATTTTAAAAACACATTTACCTGCCAATTTTATAATGAAAATGCTGAATTCAATTTTAAGTTTATAAATATTCATGTCAAATTTTCCAGAATGTAATCAAATGCATGAATCACAATTTTTAAACACAATTTATTTGCACGTAAGCAAATTATGATAACTTCGGGATCCATAAACCGTGACAGCAATAAAATAGCATTGATGTTATTGAATAATCATTTTTATTCAAAGAATAAAATAAAATATTTCCTATCTAACCCCTTAATAAATCACATTCTGCCCGTTTATCTTTTATGCATAAATACTTATATTTGTATTTCAATTGGCTTCCCTCTGTATTTGATTTACTTGTCGAGTCTAGCAACAAATTAGTGCATCATCCAATCTCCTTTCACGAAGGAACCATAGAGCTGTTTTTTTAAACAATTTTCGCAAAAATGTACTTATCAATGAAACAATTTGTAAAGATATTGTAAGTTAAGAAAATTTACAGGCTAATTTTCGGTGCGTTTCCGTGGGACTTTCCGCAACCTGTAACAGAATGGATCCTATGCGATAGCTATTTATCAAGTAAATTCTAACGTACATGTAAAGCACAAATTTCTAGCATAAAATAAATTCACGTAAGCCAAAAATAGTTTCAAAGAATGCCCGGGAGAAACGGCATCCTGTGTGCACTCCGTCAACTACTCGTATACAACACTTTATCCATTTATTGAAACGAGTTCGCGATAAAGTTAACGCTTTCATCCAATATTTTTCGACTAGCTCTTTTCAACGTAGCTAGATAATCAGAGAGAAGAAAATGTGCTCAGGACAGAGTCTTTATTCAAGCATTCGTTGCCTTTTGAGTTTATTTCTATGGTAAACTACCTAACTGTTTTTTTTTTTTTTGAATGATATAATATTTAACCTGTATTTACAAGGTCATAGGTACTTGAAAGAAACAAGCAATTAAGGAAATTTATCTCCCAACAAATTTTCTCATCGCGATCAAGGCTCTAGATACCTATATTGGGTGCATAGGCAGGTGACAAGTACAAATAAAATTGAAATATTCTGTGAAAATTTTTATTATTTCTATCATTGCGCCAAAGTGCCACTACGCATGTATACTCTAGATTTGCGCAAAATTCCAATTGTTTATGCAAACGCTAGGCTCCTTATATGAGAGAGCATTAGCCAACACAATTAACAGACGTCTGAGCATGTGAGTCGACAGGTGGTTAGTGCGCGAAATGGGTAAGCGGAAAGCCGCGAGTTAGAATACCTCTTGCATGCGCGCTGTATCGTAATGCTTGCTATGCACTGAATTAAACTCACTGTGCAAAATAGCGTCAACTGCTAGATGAACTAAAATCTAATTACTGCTACTGCGACTATCAACCACCATGTCACCTGAAGAAATTTTCTCCTGCGTAATTAATTATTAATTCCATTGGTTCCCGAAAACGGAGAGCTTAAATCAGAAATGTCGTTTTTGCTACGCGCGAGTACACTGGAAAAATAATTGAGTGCCAAAATATTTCTTTTTCCAAAACCTCACTCGCATCAATCACCGAATAATGATTCGACGTAGGATGTAACTACTTTTGATATCTGGTGAATTCGAAGGGGATATATCTCTGCATGAATACATCTCACAGAGTGAAAAAATAACGAATAAGCGACGTGACAAAATTTTTCAACATTTGGGTCGGAAAAAATCACTTAAAATCCCTCACGGCGGTGGAACTGCCGGAGTGTATAAAGAAACAAGGAGGAAGGTAGGTTGGACGAGACCGGCGAGTGAGACTCGACGTCAAGCTTGATTTACTTTTCACTTTAGTCCCGTACATCATCGATCCGGATCTGGATGGAGACTGGTATGGAGGCATTGGGTTGATTTTTTTTCAGCAAAACGAAAACGAAAACTTCACTCCCCTGGTAGCCCACGTATCGACCGCTCAAAGATCCATTCCCTTGTGTGGTCTTGAGAGTGCTCTCTTCTCGGAGCTTTTAAACTGCATCACACCAATTCCTTATTATGTTCAGAAAAAATCGAGGCTAGAGCACACAGTTCCCATCTTACTTCGCTCCTTGATCTTCCGACCCACTCACCAGCTGTTCATTCATCTGACGGACGACATGGTCCTAACAGTTGAACGTCATGGTATGGGACACCCCATCATTTCCCGTGAGTGAGGATGTTACTCTCTGAAACTTCTGCAGCAAGTTGCTTCAGTCCTCGGATTTTGGGTCTACGGTCCCTCAAAGTCACGCTTCGCGTAATATAGTTGGACAAGTCAGCTACAGTGGAACACAACGCGCGTATGCAGCAAGCAAGGAATGAAACTCTGGAACGCCTACGAGCAGATAAATATCATCAAACCTGGAAGTAAATGTTCATGTAAGTAGATTGCTATTCTAATCCAAAAAAACACCCATGGTCCAACTTGGATATTCTGAAAATTTGCCGTGACTAAGGGGAGGATGAGAACTACCGGTAGAAGTAACGTTTTGAATTACTCAAGGAATCGACGAAATTCACAAAAGAGATCAAATAAAAATGAATACGTGAAATGTGTACGCGAAAAAGATAAAGATGTTCTGAGCGAACCAACAAATCAAAGTGCTGGTTATTTATTTTATTTTTGTATATGAATCCATTTTCCTTCGATGCAAAGTATTCTCTCGGGATTAACGTTATCTTTTAACGCTAACTTTTATTTATGATAGTAGTTGAACTCGATGGGAGAGTTAATTGTTAATTACTTGTATTTCCTGGTGGGATGCGCTATTTCTGCAAGTCTGTGCCGCTTAGTTTGACTGCGTGTTAAGCAATAGAGTGAATCATCAATATGGGTAGGACGAATTATATAACAAAACAAGGTGTCCGAATAAAAATCCAGGTAATCGAAACTCAAAACTCTGCAACGGTTCACCTTTGGATTGCTTCCGATTACGAAAAAAGTGTACTAAGCAGAGGTATATTCACAAAAAACGGAATCGCTGCATCATGCTTTGCTTTAAAAGTAAGCATCATTTTACTCCTCCCTCACAAATGAGTTCTTCCCAGGATAAAAAAATCAAGGATTCTCCGAATAGATTTCTTCATTTGTGGCATTCAATTTTGAGATAAATACAATACAATTAGGTGACGATTAAAAATTTCATTTAATATTCGTTTTTCTTATGGCTGTACAACATTGTCATATCTGTAAGGGTTCATGTGTATCTAACTCAATAGGAATTCATCTAGTCTTTCCAAAAATCCTTGAAAACATAGCGCCCTTTTTAAGTAATTGCTTTCTCAATGCTCATGGATAAGGCGTCCACTGATTTCTGGACTCAAATCAGAGTCGGATCGGAGGAAGGCCCACTCTGAGCAAGCGAAAGACGGGAAGCAAAGGCGAAAGACAGGAAAGAGAGAGAAAGAATGGGAAATTTATGAATTTAAACAGAGAAGGAAGGCAGAACTGTCATGTACATATACGGTTCACTGATTTACATTAGGGCATGTCCTGAGAAAACGAGAGCGAGATTGCCCACCGCTGACTCAGCATGTGAATTTACCGTCTTACTTGGTGAATTTCCCCTCCTAACAGACACATCCTCACGCAAATATACGAAAACTCTTAGGTCGGTTTAAAAGCGGAGCCCCCCACTTGGGAAACCTTTCTGTTTAAAGACGCTGAAACGAGAGTAAAAACGTTTCGTGGAATGGAATGCGACAATTAAAAAGAAAAACAACAATACCGCAAATTCCTTTCATAAAACATATTACAAATTTATCTCAGTTAAATATCAACTCTACATCTAAAAGAGGCAGAAAAGGCAGTTACAGAGCATTTTGATGGGTGATGGGATGTAGAAGACTGTGAGAGTGGGGAGAACGAGGGGAAAGCGAGAAAGAGGAAGGAAAAGTACAGAAGTGTTGGACGGAATGAAGGTACGTAGAAAGAAAGCGAAAATCGAAGATGAGTTTATTGTAGTGTGGGGTGTGAGGTAGTGCCTTGTTGGGCGAGGCTAAGAATGAAGGCATGCTAAGCCTGTGTCCATTCAAAATCTAGCTGATACGATAGACAGTCAAACAACTTGAGGGGGAAAAAAGGACGATAACTAAAAAAAATTGCTTAGGGTAAATTATATTCTTAATCCGAATGATTAAAGTTGGATTTGAACATATCTTTATCGTTTCATTCACACAAAATATCCTCTAAAGACTTCAGATGCCTGGGTCCGCCCAAGAAGTGCTGCATGACGACGGCCCTCCTTTCCCTGCCCTCCCTTCTGCCACTACTTCCCACTCGCGTATGCTCCCGCAGCGTCTTACTTCCCGCCCCATCGCGACTCCTTGAAAAACCCACCCACTAATATTCGCCAATTTACGGCGTGTTTTGACGCGGGCATTGAGATCCATCTCGCGGCCAGTCACGCCCTCGAACTAGCGAAGTGGCAATGGGGGAAAGAACGAAAATATGGAGCGGAGACGCACGTTCTAAACAACGGATATTGCCACGCTAATTCGGAGAGTTTTTTTAAATCTAACAACGCGTATTCAACACGTTCGTAGCAACATTCACAGATTCAAATATTGAGCGCTTTTTTGGAAATATTTAATGCATAGGTATATATCGAGCACTTTTTATGAATAAAATTTTCCCTATGTAGACAAAAACTTATTTAATGACTCCTTGCTCCTTTGGCTATATTATTTTTAGATTTTGTGAAGTGGGTGAAGGGAATTCGTGTGGCAACGGATTGTAGAGGACTGTGACAGACGGGAGACTTTAAAGTGAGATAAATATAGGGAAAAGAATAGGCATGCTGGATGAAATGGAAGGAAGAAATAATAATGCACAACTGAAGAATAGTTTACTACTGTGCAAAGGGTAGCGATTTAAATGCTTATGTTGTGCTACATGAGGTGTAGAAGCATAGCAGAGAGTATTTTTTCTATTCCCCATGCAAATCCCTTAATCGGTAGACTACCTTTAGTTATAAATACTTAAATGTAAGTTTTGGAGGTTCTCTACCAGCATCACTCCTGTCAAATATTGAGTAGAACTGTTCACTCATCCACCAGTCGTACTTTATTTATTCATTCCATCCTTCAAATGCCTAGCGTAGTCTCATTTGTGGAGAACAAATCCGACTTTTCGGGGGCGTCGTTTCATGTCGATGCCGTTGGGATACCTAGTTGAGTGTTGCCAGTCTCTTCGCTACCGGGGAATTATTAGTGAGGCGATAATAAGAAGAAAAGTACGCCCAAAGCCACAGTCTGAACGACTACTCCTCAGACCGCACTCGTAAAAATCAACAGCTGGGTACACCGCCGCCTCCAGCCAGCGGAGACATCCCCAACCCCCAAGCCCCACACGATCCATCCCTCCCCCCTCCCTACAAACACACACACACACAAACTCCGGCTAATGGCCGCGAGACACGCCCAGACAGATGCGAGAAAATTAGGAAATCCAGGTTAGATTAATCGTCTCAAAGCATCCCACGCGTTTCAGCGTGATTAAAGACTCCTCTCGCGCGGACCCGAGTGCCATTTATTACTTCCCACACCGCGAGAGTAACCTACCAGCGATCCCGGACGAGGAATGACAAAAAATACAGGGTAATATGTTTTCGATCCGAAACTTTTTCTCTGCGGAATGCCACGAAAGTGGCCCGGTTAACTACCATCTCGTGTCTGAGGACCGACGCGCCGGGAGGTCGGCAACCCGAGAGTCTGAGACGGAGAGAGAGAGATTGAGAAAGAAGAGAAGGAATCGGCCGAGAGTGGGAGGGTGGTTATGAGCTGCGATCAAATGGACCAGAAAACACCCTGTTAATATAACAGGTGTTGATGAAAAATTCCATGCCACCCGACTGGAGAGCCAATGAACCGGAAGGGACGTTTTGTTTTTTTTTCTTTTCTGCGGCGAGGGAACCGTCCAGAATAAACTGGCCTAATGGTGACAGATACACAAGATAAAAAGGAAAAACACGCTCCTAATCCTGATTTTTATGTCAATGCGAGGGGATAGAGGTCGCTTCGTGCTAAGCCCAGTGGCACTTGGAATTTCTGAATGATTGCTGGTCAAAGAGCTGAGGGTGTATTGGGTTCGTGTGGGAGTGGCCAACGTTTCGTTCCCACCAAACGTTGTTGTCTCCCAGATATATCTTGATCCATAAAATTATACCCCTTAGGTATGTTTTAGAATTCTCTGAGGAGTCTCCGGTCTCTGGGAGACCGGAAACGGTGAGCCATGACCTCTCAAATCGGCACGCGTCGATCATCTTCATCTCAAAATACATCAACGTTCAGGCATGTTCGGGTCGCAGTAAGAAGTAACACGTTTACAAACTTATGAAGAGCTAAAAAAAAGTGTTATTTTAATATGTATACTGGGGTTTAAAGATATTTCTTTTCATGCTAATAATTGCTTAGAAGCATAGATGAATTCATGGGTTCATGGAAAATCTACCCTCACCAGGTAGTCTAAGAAATCAAAGCTTTAAGAGCTCTTAAAGAAATTACAACTATAAAAGTAGCTTTATTTCGCTGAAAATTTCATCTTAGTGCTCCGCATTTGATTTGCGTGACCAAACAATGCCGAGCCACGGACATTTAGTACGCCCACTCCTTTCTCATTAATTTCCTTTGCGTACTCATATAGAACGAGCAATAGATACAGCCCCGATGCATTGACTAACTGACCCTCGTATAATGTCTAAATCCTAATTCGCTTCCCTTCACGCTAAAGCATTGAAAAATTAGTCTGGACATCTGCGCACCCTCAGGCACCTTCTTTAGCAGCTACCAAAATTTTACGATACTTCATCTTCCGAGGGTATGTACAGGGTTATGCAGAAGAAAAAGAAAAGGCAATAATTCAGACCCACTTTCATTAATTCTCGCGGCCTAATGCAAATTCTGGGGGAATAAATTCCAATTGCCTCCTTTCGCCAAATTCATTTGTCGGCTTAACAACAGATGGCAGAGAGTAAAACATGGTGAAGGAGCAACTTTCGATTCATTAGTCGAGATCGCGTGCCATTATGGGGAACTCGCAGGTAAATATCACAATTAGAAGGGCGTGAGAAGGGATATTGGGGTTAATTTGACTGATGAACTTGGGATATTCCGCATGATGGCCATCCATATCAATATAGGGAACTCTAGCCGGTATCGTGCCGTTAATTAAACGATATGGCCCGCTTCAGATTGGTATATATGTGTCACTCAATCATGAGGAAGGTCATTGGTGGAGGAAAAATACGTAGATTTAGCACGCACTGTAAATGAAACAACTGCGCTTTTAAACTTCGTAACTGTATTAGCGTTAATTATTCATTACCACTGAATATTAGTCACCGTTAATTTTAATTCATTTGACATTTTAATAACCATATACCTTCTCTCTTGGTCGTTATGACTCTCGTTTTAATGCATATGTTCATTTAACGTGTTCTTTTTACTGAAATGGATAAATAAATGATTATCATAATAAATTACCCCATACATTTCAGTATTTCGAGTGGGAGTATAGATGTATGATTTTATAAAATCGTCCCAAATGTAGTTCTTTTACATTTGTTTAATAATTGAATTAAACATATTCAAATCTTTTTATAAAGCATACATCTATTCATATAAAAAATGAGCTTCATTAAACTCCAAATTTTTTACTTCTTCCGAAGTAACCACATAAAAGCAGTTCGAAAGTTCAGCCTGTTACTGTTTTTCTAGTCTGTTGATAAATACGTGAAGTTAAAGCATATATTCATAAGTGCACTGCACTAATGGACATGCAGGATATCTCAAAAACAATCCAAAACCACCGCTTAGAGTCATACTGCGAGGCACATCGAGTATCTGTTACCCTTAAAATATAGGCACTCGGCCCTTGCAATATCTTTCGAAATTCATATAAAAGAATATTAACCCGAAGACACAAGAAAGCTCGGGGAATACAAATTGAAAGTGTAATTTTTACCTTTCATGATTCGAATTTTTACGCCTCTCTCGTTACTACCCCATATTTTCCCCCTGAATACTCTTTCAGTGTTTCCAGACAGCTCGAGAAACGACTCACGGTGAATTCATAAGAAGGCACGATAGGAGCCCGCGGAGGCAAAATTAGTATAATTCACACTTTTCCAGTATCTAGCGTATCGCTCCCACCACAATTCCTTACCAATCACATCATTTTACAATCCAATCGAATTATGATTATGAATATACCATACACTAAACGATAGAGCCGAGGCGTCTTGTTTATTATTTCCTGCGCATAAATACAGATTTTACCTAAATGATCCCCATTTTAAGCAATTATAAATTGTTGAGGTTTCTTAAACGAACAAAATGATGGCTGCCTATAAGTCATCTTATAAGAAAATGTCCATGAGAAAATATCGCCAAATATCAATGCCAAATTTACAAGATATTCCACTGATATCTGACCTAAAACAAAATTTTGAAAACTCAAATGTTTTTATCAGTATTCAATCTATACACTCCATATCACTCAAGATAATCTTCCCGGAATCATTAGACAGGGATATTTGATGGAAACAATGATTGGCATGTTGATAACTGAGCACGTGCACGATTGCAGGTGATCGCAAGCTGCTCACATTGCATTTAAAACACTATGCTATAGAATTTTTTGAAATATTTTACGGTTATCATAAAAATTTAAAAAAATATCATGCATGAAAAGCTATCGCATATTATTCGAAAAAGATTTCCTCTGAGGAGGTGAATGAAAAAAAACACTCCAAAACGCTACCATGGATTTTAGGGTTAAAACGATAATCAAGGAGTGAAAGGGAATTAACAGTTCACATGATGATAGTGCATTGAATAATTTTAATTTTGTGCCTGATGACAGGGCCTTTGGAACACGAGAGAAACAGGGAAAAAATTTCGGCCACCTCATCAGTGTGGGTGGAACAGGGGTACGCCTTCCTTCTGAGCCAGTCTTGTGAAGGTCGTCTTGCGGGAGCACCTCGGGAGAGGAGGGAGGGAGGGGGAACCGGTCGAATACGAAAATTTCTACGTTTCTCCGAGCGGCGAAAACGCGGACCGGAGAAACAAAGCGAGGGAGGGAGGAAGTGGAGGCGTGACGCGGCGCGACTAATAAGAACCGAAAAACAGATCGTTTGAACGGCTGCCAGAGGGAATGGGATTGGGGACCGCGCGACCCTTTCTATTCCCGAGCCGAGGACCCCCGAAACCCTTTCCCGCCCACCCCCCAACCCCAACCCTCGCCCTCTGAAATCAACCAGACGGACTGAGACCAAACGCTAAGACACGCCCCGGTTCAAACTCCAAAAAGAGTTGTCCTCTTGGCGACGGAAATCCACCTCGATTATACTCGGCGAGGCGGAAAACTAAATTTCCCCTCCGGCCTTTGGCACAAACCAACAACGTCCACAGAGACGATCCGTGAGAGCGGCGATAGAAGAGGGGATTTCCGGCGATGCTTAACTTATTTCCTCGGCCGAAGGATCTGTGGGTGAGGCATGCAATCGTCAAAGGGGAAAAAATTCCGTCGGTTCATAAAATGTTCATTTGCGTAGGTTAATTTGATGTGTGACGAATGTGGTAATGTTTTCTCTATCAAAATCGCATATCCCCTTCCCTGGAGTCAGTTAAAAAATTACCCTTTTTACCCTTAATAAAGAGAGTGCTGGTATCCAAGCGGATACCTGGGCTCTCTCGGAAAAAAAACTCTCTTGAAAAAAGCTTAGAACGCATCTTTCGTAACAACAGCACGCCCAGTATGCTTCTCCGGCGTCATCGAAGGCAGTCTAAGAGACGGTAATTCGGCGAAATGACTACGGGATTCGGTGAACGAAGGCAATTTGAAAAAAAATTACGGCTGTTGTCTTCTTTTCCGGCGCCTTCGATTCTGATCACGACCGAAATTATCTTTTGAAATCACTGTTCAATCTCTCCCAAGGGACTTGAGATTAACAGTAGTGAACATCAAATCGCCTCATAAAAACTATTCTTTCCTTTTCTCTTCTCCATGTTACGATTATTTTGATGAAGTCTCGGCGAAGGACATAAAAAATTGAATCAATTCGCCTCTTTAGAATAATAAATAAATATATAAATGAACGACGCTGAACAATGCAATTTAATTAGCAAAACAGTCATACTATTTTGTATTGAAGCGGGGGAAAATAGGAGCCATGCTAAATATTTATTTCAATTTTACGATGGGAGTATTTTTCCATACAATGTTTCAGCCGCTATAGCTACAAAATAAACCGAAATATTATTCATTATTTTTATTATCTCGTTCCTAAGTGTGTGAGCGCATGAATTAATTTTAAAATGTAGCCAACGATTGTATATTTTTTCTAATTAATTTCCAATATATTTGAGTAGTTTTGTCACTTTGAACTGATTCCCATTATTTCAGTGAATATATAAGAGCTCAAAAGCCAACAAAGTGGGATAGTTTAATTCTGCAGTTAAGCGAGCGGTTAATTTATTTACTCCGTCTGCAATTAAAACTTTCAAATGCGCCACGAGTTTTTGTCACCTCGCAGAAAATTATCCGGTAATATGCAAGCGTCAAAACTGAGTATTTTTTTTCATTTCAGGCCATGGTAACTGAGCATAAATTATATCGTGATGTCGAAAGATGTGCATTCGAATGCAAATAACAGAACAGCAGAGCCGCCCTTATACTGAGTGGACCTCGGGGAATATTCAATAATTGCTTAATACTTACAATGCAATGCAGAATATCATTTTTCCGAATTAAAAAACTATCAGTTGATTTAAATGCCCCAGGTGTACTCAAATAGATTCAATGTTGCCAGAATAAAATCACGAACAGCAAAATTTCCATTGGCTCTTCGTGAGCCAATGGAAATTTGGCTCATGGAAATTTGGAGTCTTTCCAATCTGATGGAACCAGACAGGTTCCATCAGATTCAGATGATCAGGACGAAATAAGGAAGGATAATGGACGAATTTTAATATATAGTTACCTGTATTTAAAAAAAATGTGTTCCTATTGACATGCCTTCCGAGATCATAAAAAATAAATATAACATTGTGCATCCATATTGATGTAAGTGGTTCTATAATGCTGCCACTACTGGAATAATGTGATAACATTAAATTTACCTTGTCTTGCAATTACCCTACCCAAAGTTATGATATGGTGTCAGGTTTAATGTCAAGGAGTTCTTCTAAAATGGCAGCAAAAACCCCGAGACACTTAATAATTATTAGCGAAAATACATTAACATAGTTAAAAATGAACTAGAATACAGAGGCAATGAACATCCAATCAAAATAGTTCGTGGTTTTCCCTGGCATGGCTACCCAAAGTATCTGAGGACTTATTGATAAAGCGTCGCAAACACTATCAAATACTACAGTTATTTCCTAGGTCACTTGTTATTATACATAATAACCAACACCGTGTTTTAATCACGTGACGGTATTTTCAGATAAACACTTTGCAGTCCTACCTGGAACTCCTCAAGGGCTCAATTGAAAATCACACCGAGGGTTGACAAAAATAACAAAAGAACATGAGGAAAGAATCTCTTAAAAAAATAACCGCATTCAAAAAAGACATTCACTACTTTCTGTTTGACCGTTGGTAAAAACAACGTTTATTTTAACCTTAGCAAATATTAATTTAGAACTTTAAAGTGGAAAAATATTACTAAGTACTCTGGTCCACGAAATAATGTATATAATTATTATTATTAAGCGCAATAACATTATTAAGCCACCCATGAGCATTTTCCTATAAACTTTTCATGGTACAGTTTTATTTATTTAGTTTGAGAAGATAATTAAACCATTAAAATATAATTTGTTTTTTTATCCATTTAATAAAACAGCGAATTTCCTATTCCAGAATCTTCCTGCCCCTTGCTACCGTGTATAACGGTAGCTAAATACAGAAAGAGATTCTCATCATTCTGCAAATATTAGTTTAATCTGTTTAGCTGTTATGATTGATGCTTAATTGTGTCAATTGTGATGAGCATTGAACAAACAACACTCCATTATTCACCGTAATGACCCTCCAACTAAAAGCAAATAATGAAAAATGATAAGAAAGTAAATGATTAAACATTATCTCCAAACACCTAAGCACAAATATTTATGTAGGGATTATAAAGTGGTCGATATTGTAGAAGTAATGAACATGTAGTAGAAAATGGGAGCAGAAGGGCTAACGTACTGGCTTCCCACCCTGAGGGCGCGGGTTCAAATCCCGGCGGTGTTGAATATTTTTCAGAGGTATCTCGATCCCTACTTGAGGTGCTTTGTGGAGGGCACTTTGAGTGAGTACGGCGTCCGTCGGATGGGACGTTAAGCTGCGGACCCCTTGGCGCCTTTCGTAAAGAGTAGGCTAATGCCGACGCCGGGTTTCTCTCCACCCTTCATCCTTTCCTGTCCATCCCCTATGGCGCAAATGACCTTAGCTGTCGGTCGCCTCCCCTAAAAACTACTACTACTACTGGGAGCAGAACGGAAGAATAGGCGACTTATCTGCAACATGAACTGCTCGGGTGCGAGTCGTAGACTGAGAGTCGGAATGGGAAAAAATGTGAAGAGAAATAAGAAAGTAGGTTCGGAAGTACTGGATATAGGAAGCAAAATCGTTGGGAATCAATAAAAACTGGCCAATTTCTCGGATGGTCTAGTTTTAGTTTGCCGAGCTGCCAAGGGGTTATTCACATTAGAAAATTAATTTCATTAGACATAGAATTATTAGAAAATCAGTTTCTTTTAAGTAAAAAAATGTCGGGGAATTTTCGAGAAAGAGAAAAGATAAGCCAAATGTTAAATTCGTAGGGTGAATTCTAGAGCTTGTGGAGTAGTTTACCTACCTTGACAGTATTTTTGACCGGGAGGACCACCGTCAGTTGTCAAAGCAGTAGGGACATAAGGAGAAGAATTATGCTAGGCAAAGAAACATTCACAAGAAGGAGGGAATTGATACCAGGAGTGTTGAGTAAAGATGCCATTTAAAAATCTGATAAGTAGCGTAGTTTTGTACGGCGCGGAAATATGACCATTGAAGCGAAATGATATGGATTGGAGGCTTTTCAAACATGAGTTTAAAGAAGAGTGAAAGACTTTATATGACCAGAAAGCGAAACCAACGAGGAATTACAGGGTTCGTCCGGAAAATAAGTGTACTGACTCCTGGGCTGGGCGCGCCGCTCCAGGCGCGCCCAGCACCACTCTGACCGGCTGCGATTGGAGGGGGGTATGTTGGCAAGCGACGCTGAAAAAGGCAGTCGGCTCTGAGCTGTGGTGTAGTGAGGAGCTCTGTTAACGCGAACCTCCGCGCTCGACCCACGTCACGGAACGCGATGCCGAAGTTTTTGGAGCAGCGTTATTCCATCAAATTTGCGGTAAAGCTTGGGAAATCGTCTACCGAAACTGTCGGTATGATTAACCAGGCTTACGGGGAGTCAGCCATGTCCAGAAACATGATCTTTCGGTGGCACAAGATGTTCGTGGAGGGCAGAGAAGAGGTCGACGACGAGTCTTCGAGAGGTTCCCGATGATGCCTTCGCGGGAGCGTTCCAGGAATGGGAACGCCGCTGGAACAAGTGTATCGACTCACAAGGGTCCTATTTTGAGGAATATTAGCTTAAGATATGTAAAAGTGTAATAAATTTTTTTTCCTGAGCTCAGTACACTTATTTTCCGGACGAACCCTGTACAATAGACAGTGGGAGAGAAGAGGAAAATATTCATTAAAGCCCGAAGGAGGTAGGAAAGATGGATGCCGAGCATTTTGATCGGCGATAGGGTGTTGAAGACTGTGATAGTGTGGAAAATGTTAGGCAAGCAAAGAAGGGGTAGAAATTAGATAGGAATGTTGGACAGAATGGAGGAAGGAAGCATGCGGATTTGAAAAACATTTTATTGTAGTTTGCGGTGTCCGGTAGTGTTTTGATTGGAGGGGCCTAAATAATTATCGTTTCTCAGGCTGTGTCCCTATAATAATTATCTTAAATCTTAGAATATCAATAATAATAGTACCGTGGTCCAAAACACAAACGTATCACCACAAATATATTACCACTTAGAAAGTGTACCTTTGGTTTTACTATTATGTGGAATTCAAGACACCATATTAATATTATACGAAGAAAAATATATCTTGCTTTCTGAATTTTCATGGGTAAATATCTTTTAATTACTATAGATATTTAAGAATTTATAATTCAACAGTCCAAGTTAAAATAGTTTTCAGAGTAGTGTCTTATATACTAATTGAGAAGCTAAAAAATGAACACTTGTGATCAGCGCAAGGTAACTATTCCTTACTGCTGCGAAAGATTACCTGAAGACATCTCATCATGAGATTCCACCGCTCCATAAAAAAGAATCTGGGGCCAAATATCAATCGAGAAAATTATGAATGCGAATTAAATTTAAACCGGCATACGTATCTCTGTAGCATGCCCCATTACTGATAACAGGTACATGAACACTGCCACCTCCCTCAGGTCATGCGTGGGGAAAATTGCTAAGGAAACATAAGAGACAAAAATCCACTCCCCGTACAAGTATCCCACCCCCAACCCACACCACCTCCCCCTCCCGACGCGGCATGGACTATCATTACGGAATTCGCAAACGGAAGAGGAGAGGAATAGCAAGGAGAGGTTGAGGTAATGAGGGTGGGCAAAGAGAGCGGCGAAAACGGACGGGAAAAAGGGTGAAGAGGGAAGCTGGGAGGGAGGGCGTTTGTAAGTTTTTGGCCATGGGGAGATGGGGAAGGGTGACGGAGGGGGAGGGGGAAATGGGCGGGGACGGCTGACCACTCCGCAAGCCAAACCGGTAAATCAGGCTAAACCCCAAAACTTCCACTTCCCTCTCTCCCGTCCTTCCCCATCTCCCTCCCTCGCCCTCCGCACCCACCCCTTTTCCTCCTCCGCGACATAAAAACACCCTCGTTTCGCTCTCAGCCGCCCCACCCCCCCTCGCGCGAAACCATCCTCCCCCCCCACGAGTCTCCTCTACCCCACACTTAATCCTGCCGTCTCACCCTTCCTCCCCATCCCCCTCCCTAACGCCACCCAACATCCGCTCCGGCGCGAGCACACGCCCTGTCGGCGGAGGGATGAGAAGGGAGAGAGGAGTAGATAAAAAAATGACGAGCCACCGCCGCCTCCGGGATTCGCGTAATGGCGAAACAACGCCCGGCGCCGCGGCACCGGCTAACGGCCACCAGCACTCCCGAGACACGCGCCCACGGCCTTCCCTTCCCCTCGCACGCCTCCCATCCCCCGCCGTCCCGAATAACCCCGGACCCCTCTCCCCCATGCCTCAAACACGTCCCTCCCTCTCTTCCCCATTCACGCCGCTTTTCATTTCATCTCCATCTCTCTCTCTCTCTTTCACACACTCTCTCTGACTCTTTCTCCCTGCCCGTAGATTCGAACGGCTCGTCCGGCGAATCCCATGGCGCATTAAGACTGTTTATGCGATTTCCACAAAGCGGGAAATACACAGTACCGCTGAATCTCGACCTGATCTCCTTTGTCCGGGTTGGGAGAGGGAATCCCCTCCCTCACGTTTTTTTCCCAATTTTCCGAAGTGTTTCTTCACGCTAATTCGAACAATGGCCATTACACAATGACTGCACGGCGAGCCCGGATATGGAGGGAGATTTAAGCGAGCGTGTGAGGTTTACCGGCCGCCAAACAGCTCGATTTTCAACGCAGACATCCGTGCTCGTGGTCATTGGTATGATTGCTAGGTCTCTTGTGTTATGGAAGTGAGTGTACTGCGCTGCAATTGCCACGGGTAATCAGTACGACAGGAATGGAAGTAGGTATTTGTTGAGGTTATTTTATTAAGAATTCGGGAAGTAGGGGGTTATTCAATTCAAAATTCGGAAATTAGGGGGTTATTTTATTGATAATATTTTATGTGTCGCAAATAAATTTCCTAAAATACAACCGATTGTTTCTCTTAGATAACGTACCCCTCATCTTAACATTACGTCGTAACCTCCCCCTTATTCTTACCGTCTTTTCATTTGTTTGAATGGCTGTTTTCGTTTTTCTCTTATTTTTCGTGATAATTAGTCCATGTACTTTTTTGGCATTTTTCGATAGTCCACTCTTCAAATAGTATCTAACATAAGTATGTATTACCGTACAGTAATACTTCCTCTTCTACCCCACAACAGCTTTTGTCTCTACTTGCAAAACATTAATTTAATTATTTAATCATAGTATCTTTAATTAAGCCGATTTTCCCGTTTTTTCTCCTCCGAACAAGCCAAATTTCATCCGGCAAAGGTCATTCCAGAGGCTGGTTTAAGAGGAAACCGCAAGCATAGGATTATATCCCAGAAAATCGACGTCTGCCTACCTTTGGGTTCCCCTCCCTGAATCTTCCAGAAATAACCTCTGAGATCCACAACATGAATGCGTCATTTACTAATCCTGTTAACTTTCAACGATGGCATTTCTCATGGATATGAAATAAATGGGAAAGAAATGATTAATTTTTAAATTTTTCAAGGGCGTCCTACCGTATTGTCCAGCGCGTAGATTATATATGAAATCAAACGTTTTTGCTCTGAACGTTTTTTATGCCAATGCCAGCACCTCCCCCTCCGCTTAGTAACTCAGTGCTTATTCTTCCTCCAAAAATGTTTTACAGTCAAGTAATTTACAGGAACGCAATTTACTCGTATTAAATATACCGTTGAACTACATGACTTCGAGGCATACTATCAGCGATAATATGTAATGTGCTTCATGATATGCTGAAAATCCAACATTTTTCCAGTAAAATCATAATTAACAACTTTTATATGAATAATAAATATTTAAGTTCAAAAAAGCTGCTGACTCTTGTGAATTTAAATTATTTCAATTAAGGTCTCATTGATGGATTGACGGATAACGAATGTCATTTTTTTTATCAAAGTCCCCCGGTATTTTTCTTTTTCCTAAACTGGGATTACTATACTTATTTCGCACCTGAGGTGTTTAGCGTTTACTCCTATTATCGGAAATTTTCTCCGTTGATTTTTATAGTACTAGCATCTTTCTTAACTATTTGCTCTAACTAGTCCTCAAATTCAATTCTGCGCGTATCTAGGTTCCGGTCATGGTATTTTATCACATAGGCGCTATTTTAAAATCTCTGAAGTTTGGCCCTCAACAAATTTTTATCAATGCATTGTTCCCATATATCTCCCGGGTATTGAGGAATACAAAAGTATGATTCACATTCTTTAAACCCGGCATTACATACATGCCAGTTTTCCAGCTTTAATATGAACTGTATCGTCCATATTCGTCTTTTCCTCTCTCCTTCGCGTAAGCAATGACGTTCAATTAAGAACATAGCAAATACTGTGTTATGGATTTCATACTCATGACCAGAGATATTGGCATTTTGAAGGCGGATGTATGTCATCACCTGTAAGGAAATCACTTACTCTTTATTTCCCGAAATTAAGGAAATATTGTCAATTTTAGGCTAGCATATTTAGCTTGTAGTTTCATTAATGATCATCGATGCAGAGATGATCGAAATTAGAAAGTTTGATGAACAGTATAATCGACGAGTTCATTAAATTATTAGAAATATAGTCGAATTTCAATAACGAAAGATGCGCACTAAAGGAGTGACCTTAAATAATGAGGCAGTAACCATGAGACTTAAAAATTTAGAAAGTTCTAAATAATTTATGTTTGTCCTTGTTATTAATTCTCTACATAATGAGTACTCATGATGGTTTCTTGTTCATTGGCATGAATTGGTTTAAATGTGTTCTTTAATGAAAGCACGAAATTTGATATAGCCCAAAGTGCCCTCGGTATGCAATATGCTATGAAAACGGTATTTAATATTCAGCGATAACCTATAGTTTTATTTCCTTTAGGATCGCAATCATAAAGTCTATACACTTCTTATTCCCAGCCTTTCTCCTTGATCAACATGCTTACTCAAACATTCTCCCAAACTCGATATCTCCATTCTTAGTTCATCTTCTGTATTTGCAGCCCGCTTTTACGACCTACAAGGCTTCGAGAAAAATTTAAGTTATCACTTCCTCTCACCTCTTTTATCCAGGGTTTCAGAGTCATCAATTCTTTCACATCAACTCGAGTGCTTTCCCTCCCTATTGCGATTGCCCTCTTTATATCTTCGCCGCCGATTCGTACCAATTTAATTCGATGTCCAAATAAGGAGACCGCTCCGCCTTGTGCAAAATGAGTGCAAAGCGACGAAATCGTGTGGGCGAGGGGAAGTATGGAGAGTGAATTATTGGCTGGGGTGGTTAGAATCGCGGGGCGGGGAAGGATTCGGAACAGGAGAGGGAGGGCTGTATGGAGTAGACACGAGACGGACGGCGACGGTAGAACAGAGTGACCTCCTGCCCTCTCCCGCAGTCTGCCCCGAAAAATTCACTTTCCTGGGAAGGAGGATTCGGTTTTCTACCCCGTAGTCCCCACCCCAGCCATGAGCATCCCCGGGGACCCCGCCTAGTTCCCGCGAGATGTGCAGGCAGACCGTTATGGGGCGAAATGGACGCTTTGATAGCGACGAAGACGACCTCGCTAGCGAGTACATATTATTTGTAGCGCAACTCCTCCACCATTATAACATCAAACGGAAAAATCAAAGATATTTTCTCGCTCGATACCCAACTGTTTTCACCATACGTCTATTCCCTTGGCAATTTATCCATCTCAAATGAACACACACCTCGGTTTTCTTATGCCCATCTACGAATGAAGTGCGTGGGCGTACCAATGACAAAAACCATTATAGATAAAAAGGGACATAGTATGTGAAGGCAATGCGATATTTCAAGTATCAGATCATTTAGATAAAAACAGGCGGCACCGGAAAGGGAGCTGACCCCCGTAACCTGATGTATGAATTCCGCACGCCGCCGGACATAGTACTAGGTGGGCTCTACCCTAAACTATTACACTGACCTTCGGGTTGATAACTGTTATTTTCTACTGTGGCGTGTGAGTGTATATATATAAATCTATATACATATATACATATATATATATATATATATATATATATATATATATATATATATATATATATATATATATATATATAATTGTGAATTAAGGACAAGAGTATTCGAAGTCTCTATTGAAGAAAGCCTACAGTTTCCAAAACCTTACCAAGGTTCACCTTTATCCTTATATATATATATATATATATATATATATATATATATATATATATATATATATATATATATATACATATATATATATATATATATAGACACACGCATGAAATGAACGTATTTCTTTCCTCGGCCTGCCTCGATGTCGACGGAGATACCTCACCCGGTGACGGTTGGAATGGCGTGCGCTTATCTCCGCCGATCCATCCCTCGCTCCCTTTCTTCTTCCCCCGAACTCTCCTCCCCAACCCACCCTCTCCTCTGCACACTTTCATCCCCCAAATACTCTTCTCTCCAAACTCCAATTCTTCGCCAACAATAAGTTCGATTTTCCGGTTTACAATAAGAGTTATATATATATTTCTTATTTTTTGCTCGACCGGGGATGTTGGGTGGCTACGAAGGGAGACGGAGGAAATTCAATTTGGAGCCACAGTAGAGGAAAGAGAGGAGAGGCGGAGAGAGTTTTGGGATAAAGATTTTTTTCCGGTTTCATTTTCTCCTTCAAGTGATCGCGTGTATGCGTGCGTGTATGTGGAAGGGGGCGTGGGGGGTAAGGGTGGAGAGAGAGAGAGAGAGTGCTTGGGAGAAGAGGGTGAAGAAGGGGAGAAGACGTGGGTACCCAGTATGGTCCGAGTTGATGGATATGTTAACCTTTGAGCAAAGCACGCAAAGCCCCACCCACCCCCCGAATGTACGCGGGTGCACAGAAACACACACACGCTACCCCGGCCGTTTCCTTTCTTCAAATGCTGCCGCGATTCTCACTCTTCAAATCGGCAGATAAGCGATTTCTTTTCATTCCGGAGATGGATGGATGCCCCAACGGGCCGCAATGCGAGGTCGCCGATAAGTGGCTCGTTCGCCGTCGAATTTAGAAACCACCACATTGGCGAGGCTGGGTCCCGCGCCGGTGCGTATTTTTGTTGCTCAACGGTCGACGTTGGATGCTGCATTTCATCACGGGATGAAAAGTGCGTCGAGGTAGAAAAGGAGCGAAATGAAATTCTTCGATGACTGCGGTTTCAGAGCCGATTAATGCTTTAAACTAAACTGACTGATGCTACAACCTCTGCTTCAACTACAATTACCTATAAGTGTAGTATAGTTAGATCTCCGGACTAAATTTAAACTGAAGAGAGTTGAAGTATGACTATTCTACAAAAGCGCCCCTTGATAATGTACTGACAAAGCCGTTCAAGACTCCTGGGTCTTACCCACAGGCCTCCTGAAACAATCAAAACGAATTATTCAATTTGCGATGCCCCAAAATTGTATATGTATTTTAACAATAAATCTCATTCGCCATTTTTTCCTCCGAGTATGTCGTAATCATGAAAAAAGCCATTCTGCCCAAATGTGAAATTATGAACCTAGCAATACCGAATAGCAGACAAAGCATGCATCGTTTCAAGTTCGGCATGACTCAGACTTCCTTCGGCATTAGCAAGCTCCAAAAGCCCTTACTCGAATAGAATATAAATAAAGTTTCCAAAGTACTATTTGACTATAGGGATAAACCTAATTCGGTCAAACGCTGAGGTGCAAGAAAGAATGAAACGAAAACTATTCACGAATTACGCAAGGATTTAAACCGAAAACAAAATCTTAAACTGCCAAAAGTTATTTAACTTCATTACGTACAAAAAAAACTATCCAGAGTCTCAACCTTTACAACAGCACTTCTCAGAAATTCCATTTTCTCAATGCCCAAGTTTTAGGCTTCGAGACCATAAGAGGAGCGAGTCCATATGCAGGTGCAGATAACGCGTCAAAGAGAGCATTGGTGGTCATGTGTCACTTAACAGGCTTGCGGACCATTTCATAAAATTACCGTGCTATTTACCGCGGAAAATAAATAAGAAAAAGGATGTAAAACTGGTTTCCTAATTTTTAAATATCTTTAAAGACGGCTTCTGAGTCAAAACTGGAGGAAGAAGAGCACCTTAAAACTTTAGATTTCTTACGGCTCTTTGAATTTAAAAATACGTAACCCGAGTCCAGCGTCCATCAAAAGAAACTTCTTGGATAAAGATACTGATCAGGCCCGCTAATTTAACTTTGAAAATTTTGTGAGCGCGGTACACCTCACTTTTTCCATCCTGCAGCGGAGGGAATCGAGGGAAAGAAATACAGTAATGATGCAGAGGTTTCTTTTCTCTCCGTCTCAACACCCGAGACTTGTTATCAACCTACATCTTAATACTAACAGCACGGCATAAATTGGAATTACTAGGATGGTTCTACGTTAAAAGATCCAAGGAGGATTAAGACATGCCTCAGAATCAGTAAATATGAATGAGTCTTCAAAATTCGAGCACACCAGGACTCAAACAATGAAAGATAAAAACTTGTGTACATATCATCTCGACTTCAGTTGAGTCTAAGTAGAGCGACCCTGTCCGTGATTTCGGCAGAAAATACGCGCAGTTTCTTTTCTTTGTCTCCCCTTATCTTATTCATTCCCACTGTTGAAGGAATTCACTCTGAAACATCGAAAGGACGAGACCCAGACGGACTGCATATGTAATGTCTGCTATCGCTGACCAAAGAATGAGAGAAAAGCGCAACGTCGTAGAAAAAAATAGAAGGCCCTCTGCTGGTGAAGCGCGTACAACACGAATACGTAACGAACAAATACCGTGAAGGGATTTGGCTGAAACGCTGTCAATTTAACCAACTTTTATCGTCTTTACAAACTGACTCAGTACTTAAAGCAAAATTGAATATAAGTTAATGAACACATTAAAGCTATGATTTTCGTCTGAATTTAGTTCTTAATGCAAGCCCTATGCACGGTTTTCATTTCATAGCACAACAACACTCGCCGTCTCCGCATAATTTCTTCCACGAAATCCTCCTTTGCGTGTTGATGTGTAATTCAACTATTGCCCTTCATACGGAAAAATTAACGCAGCGAAATATGGTCGTAAGTACGCACGTAACATCTAAGCTACATCCCATGGATATCGTTCGCTTCCAAATTGGTATAAAGAACGGACATGCGCACGTCGAGGAGCCTGCAAAGCCGATTATGGAGCGTCAATGTATATGAATAATTGGTCCGACTCAGATTACTCGACACTGGGATGGATGACACCGACAGCTAGTTAGTTTTTCCAGCGACACCTGCACTGACGACCATGTGACTACAGCTTTGGAAAAGCTGCACCCGAGAGGCAGACGGTGGGAACATGGATTTATACGCCGAGGAGAACTTGTAGCCGTCAATAAACAGTTTTTTCACTCGAGACAAGTGATGGCGAGTGGGTGAGCAACTTTGGCGCAGCAGAAGACGCTTTTATAAGACTAGGGCAGGATATGCCTCGGGCGGCACGTACGTACTGAGGAGGAGGAGGCTTCGAGAGGAGGGGTGGGGGCTGCGCTATGACCGAACAATGGAAAGCGTTCGATTACGAGACTCGAGGTTAGCTCTGGTTGCGTGGTGGAATGGCGATTTATTGGACGGGGGGCGTAAACAGCTCTGGGCGGGAAAAACAATGAAGTTCGGGGTAGGTAGGAATAGTGGAACGGAGACTAGCCTCAAGTCATTTAACGAAATCGTTGAAATGAACTCCCTACTTGGAAGTTCAGACTGAGGCCGAAAAGGTATCTTCATTGTGGCTCGCATCCTAACTACATGCGAAACATCTGAATAAGAAATATTTTTGAAGAGGTTTCTTGGAAAAACATTAGCATGCTTAATTTACATTATGTAGGTCTGAACTTCGGGATAACTTCTTACGTCGAAACCCTTGCTGTGATCAAAATTTAAAACATGGATGGAATAACCAGATATTGTTATTTTGTTAATACACTTTATTACCAAATTAAATTCCACCAAGTTACGCGCGACACTGCGGGAATGTAACTTTCCAAATTCAAACACAGTTTAAAATTCCAAGAAACTGCGGGAAATTTATTTAACTCTAAAACAACAATTTAACTCTAACAAGGTATTTAACTCTAAAACCTGCTAGTTCATGACGACTGGACTGATTCGATCAAAGGGAACAGTGGCCATGGGGGAACTTATAGAATCAGTTGTCAAAGCACAGAAAGCATATCAATAGCGATTCAAATGATCGTTAAAATTTGCACTTCTTCATTTTCAAACAAAACCTTCAGATTGTCGTGCTCTTCCACGCTGACGTTGCGTGCGCGCAGCAAAAAGCTGTGTGGGGAAGAGGGTGTGGTTTAACTTCACTGCAGTTCCCGCACGAGCACTGAATTTGCCTATTCAAGTGCATTAATCTCAAGACACTTATATTTTGCAATATCATAGGCCTCGCCTAACTTCATGCAGCCGACGGACACGTTCTATGGACGGGCAAGTGCGAAAATTCTATATGGATAAATTAATAAAGAAAAACAGAATAAATTAGAAAAATTAGAAAATAATTTACGATATGAAAACGAAAGTGATAATTATTTTCAGTAAATGTATTTCAAATGTGAAGTGCATTCACCAGTTAATCCTAAGGTCGCGAGTCCAAGTTCCGACTCGTCCATTGTCGTTGGGTTAACTTTGGCAATTTGGTACCAGGAGCTCCCGAACAAAGGAGTCTCCTACTGGTATTTTATGTAAAATTGGTCACTAGATACGTTCAGAGGGAAAAAAGGAACCTCATATTGATAGTATTAAGTGATACAAAAGTGACGGAATAGATTTTCATAACCACATTCATAAAAACTCTGTTTTGACTGCAGTAATTTATAGACTCTATTTTTCAGTGATCTTTTTAATTTTTTCGCATCTCTGGGTTCTGTTAATATATTTATTTAATCGATACGAAGCAAATAACAATACCTATTCCACTGTTAAAAAAATATATTTCCATCTGGGTTTCGAACTTCATCATTTTCAGGTGCATAATGTTGGTAGGTGCAAGCTTATATAGCTTCCTCTGAGATAGCGGGTGGGAGGGGGGGTTGGAGGTATTTGGCGGGAGCGGGGTATATGGGAAGGACAATGAACATGAAAGAATAAATGTGATGGTCATCAAGAAAAATTATTCCAGACATAATTTCGCCTTACTTGGAGTAACATTACTTGGCAATACAAGATGAAACAAGCACTTTATCGAAATTATGTTTTTATCTCGTGGCCTCTCCTGCAACACTGCAAGTAATTAGGTATGTCTTAGAATGAAAATTACTGGACCCAAACCCGTTTCGAAGGAAAATAACACAAATTTAGAGCAATCGTTACGACATTTTTATATCCTCTATGGCGGTGTTTAAACTAAAAAGAGGATACTAATTTAACACAAACGCAAAATTTCCAATCTCTAGACAATCTGCTCGACGTCTTTAATTGAGTTGTTAATACTAATATGGTAGCAATCTTTTTTCGTGAGAGGAATAAATACATTCTTTGTGCGTGCATTACGATCGACCGCCAGCTCCTAGTTGATGATGAAATGCATCAACTAGGAGCAGAAGTTTAGACGTAAGTTCAAAAGAATTATTTAATTTCAAAAAAATTTGAGGGTTTTCATAAAAACATGCCATTTAAGTCGCAGGCGGCATGTACGTGTCATACACACCACCCTGGGTCTCCCTCAGTAGCAAAGGGATCCGTACCCAGACTCATCTGCACATCGAAACTTGAAAAGATTGCGTCACGGCTAATGAATTCCCAGGACGACTAACGACAAATTTATTTTTTCCCGCGTAAATCTAAATTTTCAATTTAGCGCGGGACGACTTTCGAAAGAGCCCGGCGTCTCGTAAGAGAACAACAGGCCTAAAAGGATATTTTAACACTTAGAAAGTAGCGCTGAAATTAAACCTGGGGCGCACGCCTGCCCGCGACATTTCAATTAATTTCAGAAATCTACAAGTAGTAGTGACGTATTTTTTGCGCGCCTAATCGTACTCATTTTAAACAACCAATCCCAATGATCATCTACGACGTAGGGCATGTCGCGGTAATTAATAAGGGGAAAAGCGCCTCATTATTTGCGTCGCTTTATTTAACTCGACGTCCCTCCTATTCATATATTCTATCTACCACCAGCCCCTTTCATTTCCCATTCACCATTTCCGGGAGCAACATTTGAAAAATGACAAAGGCTAAAGCTAAAAATACACAAATTAAGCATCCAAAAGCTCCCTAGAAAGTTTATTCAGGGGAAAATAGTGATATTGTAGCAGCGCATTAAATAATGATGAGTGGTAAAGCATTTTAACCAACATCTAGTGCTATTTATAAAGGAACTCTTCTGCTAATGAAACATCACTAATTGCCTTTTCAAAACAGCTTCACCGCTTTAAAAAAAAATAAAATCCCGACTGGTAACGACGGGAAAATTATAGCCTTTAGCCAGAATCGTACTGGACGGTCCGCAGCAACCTATTCCCTTGTACCTATCGGCTTGAATAAACAAACACGCCGCGGGGAATGTCAGTTTCTCATACCTGCCCTGCGTTTTCCTTTCACCTTACTCACATATTAACACTTGTGCAATATATGTAGTCCTTGCTGTCATAAGTAAATGAATAATACTTAACGCATGGGTATAAACAGTGTCGAAACCGGTTAACCAATAAACATAGGTTAGTTCATCTAAGCAGCGGGAGTATTAAATTTTTCCAAGTGCATTAAGTAATTATAACATGCAACGTATACAGAAAGAGCCCTGAACAAAATGGGAATGATGAGTTTGGCACAGTCTAAATTACGTATTATTGAACCAAGTAAACCATTGAATAAGGATAAGCATGTCATTTTGATGCTACGCATTAATAAAAACGTTGAGTAAATCAGCGTTTCTACAATATTTAAATCATCACCACTCCACAGAAACAGTAATTATTGTATTTTTTACTATATAGAAGTACTTTAAACATATTATCTCCATTTGATACATTAATACCTATGTATCAACGTTAAATAACAACAGTTACTTTAAAAAATATAGCATAACACTCTGGAATGCAATTATTTTAAGATGGTCTACGCTTTAAGGTAGCTTTGTATTGGCACGGACTAACTACTGTCATATATTTATATCAATTTGCAATTCTCATTAGTCTACAATGTTTTCCTTCCATGTAAAAAACTTGCTAGCTCGTCTTCCGTTAGCTCATGGCAATGGAATATGTTAGATTACACAAATATTTTGTGATTTATAAGTTTTTATAGCTTAATACTCTGAATACCCACTTTTTGCGCTATTATTCAAATAATTCGGCCTCAATGGCATATAATTCGCATCCCTTTGGATTAGCTCTTTTTCCACTTCTCTTATTTTTCACCGAAGCGAGAGCGGAATTCATGTTAACCCATTATAATCTTTTACCAAGTAAACACTTTTTCTACAAAGACTGAATGCAACCAATGAGGTTTGAGATTTTTCCATCATCACTTCCGTACGCGGAGTAATTCTGGCTATTTCATTATAGGATCTCGAAAACGGTCAAAAAATTCAGAATACCTTTATTGCATTGAATAATATTTTGGAAAGGCTTCTTTGAAATACTATGTAAATATCATGTTAATTCCACGCGGTTTAATGCAAGATAGTATAGTGCCGAAATAATATAATATCTTAAATACATTATATCAGGTGAGAGCATTTCAATTCTTTCGTACATGATTCTTTTGCCAGGAGAAATAAGTAAACTAATATTGTCTATTATGACGACATTCCACTGAACCAAATATCAACAAATGATGGTCATTTCTAGAAGATAAAAATAAAATACAACAAATAAATCATAGAAATTGATACTGAAGCCCATGAGCAAGTGAACCAGCATAGGAAGCAACACAGAACTTACTTCAGCTATGTTAAACTCTATCAATAAGTAGAGCTACATTTACAACGCATTTTAGTCAAACAAACATACTCAGTGATATTTTAATTTCAAGTAAGTATCAATATGCTAGTCCAACACTCGAGAGCTTTAGTAGTCGGAAAAAAATAATTGCTTCACAAATTTGTTAAGTTTACCGACCGATACACATAACTTACCCCTTTCAAAAACGTCCATGACATGAAATAACTAAAGCTAATACAAAAACAGACGCGAAATACGACACGACAGTATTAAGGTGAAAATCAATAGTTGACAACGGCTAAATAAATGTAGGAAATGGCATGGTAATAACCCGATAGCGTGCGCTCGGACACGGATATTGGGAGACGGAAGTCTGCTTTTTTGAAGGGAAGTATGGAACTAGAATTAAACAGCCAAACTCGCGAATTTCTGAATAGAAAGAAAACGGGCGTATAATAACAGTCACAGACAAATCTGTATTCGAGAGATTGAGAGGTATTTCATGAATGAATTTCACATGAAACAATTTTTCCGAAGATTTTATCACCGAACTCGGACCACTTTTTCTCCACGCTACAGAAATAATACTGAGGCCAACAAATTTGAGCTTTTAGTATATAAAAATGTACTAGTATGTACTCTTAAAAGATTTCCAGTCGCGCCGCGAAATGCATTAAATGGTGGAGCGTGCCGGAAATATAATTTACATTTAAGCGCATGCACTTCCGGGTCTTTAAACCCAAAATCATTTATGACTAAAACTTTGGTGAAAGTGACGGTGAGTACGACCAACACATGGACGTTTCCAAAGGAAAATATCAGAAAACTTACCATTCCTCCATTAATCAGGCTGATTCTAACAAATGTTCGAAAAGGCACCAACTAAATGCGATCGAAATTACTTAAATGCACCCAATTTCAGTGCCATTTCGTGAGTTAGCCAATGACTATAACCAATTTTGAGATAAAATATGGAAAATTGGTTAAAATAAAATATAATTTTCAAAAAACTTCATTATTAATGCTATTCAGCCAAAACTGGCACTAGTTAACCAACCAAGACGCGCTCTTTAACAAATAAGACCTCTTTGATAGGTATAAGTACCCCTAACTTGAGTAAAAAGCCCAACGCTGAAAATTCATGCATTCACCGCAGTGGGGTCAGTTCTTCTCCGTGCCACCTGCGGTTTCTCAAAAAGTTATGGTATCCGAAAAATAGCTCAACTCCGATACAGCTAAGTGTTTTAGAACCACCCCCGGGATTTGAACAAGACACGCAGTTTAGATTATGTACTTTGCTACCACGCCTTTTACCGACTGATCACCATTTTTTAATTTTCCCATTCGTATTTATGCTTTATGATTGAATGATTAATGTAATAGAAATAATGTGAAATGAGCACTACATTTTTTATTCATAAATTTTCCCTCATCCTCTCTCTGATGCACGAAGCCCACCTCCGCCCACGGATCATGCGCGGGAGAAGGGGGAGAGGGATGGCGGCTTCAGTCACGGAGCGTGGGAGGTAGCGCACCGGTGGGAACCACAAAACCAAACGAAAGTCCCACTCCACGGCACACGAAGATGATATCGGGAAGTAATCGACCGTGGCGGAGGCGGACGGCTCGCGATTTCAATTTTTAGGTCCCCGTTTTTTTTCGCGAAGATAATTTCGAAAGTGGGGCTTAAGAAGACCAGAAGGACTCTTTCGCAGGCCGGAGGGAGGATTGGGAGAATCTTGGAATTCGTAAATTTTTATTGAATTTTTTTATAACGCACGTGCGTAGGGCCGACGCTGAGAATTTAAAAAAAAAATCCCACCTACGTAAAGTTCCCAAAAGGAGACAGCGAGGATGAAGCAAGGAGTGAGAAGGGAGAAATAGAGAGGAGGAGGGAGGGAGGGGAATTTCAAAAGGCGGCGGAGGGAGAAGGACGAAAATTGGCTTAAGTGTAACGGAGAGAACTAGTCTTTGTGGGCGAAAATAAAAGGAAACTGGTCACATGCCGATCCTAATCGAGGAGAAGCAGACTTCAATTGGCGTGATATATTTCCTCCTCGAATTACATAGCATGGTGGGAAACATGACGAACAGACCAGGAGACGAGTTTTTGCGATATCCTGTCGATAGTCATATCGCGATCAAATGAGAATGTTCTTCCTGTTATTAATAAATTCACAGAATACGGAATTAACCGTGAATTTTGATTATACACACGCACGTGCATACTTATACCTGTATGCATGTTAGTGCGCGAATAGCTTAAATTTAGGAGATCACAATAGCGTTTATAGAATAGGTAACACCAGAAGAATATAAGGGAAATAAAACAAATGGTAGGCATTTATTCAGGAGGACAGAAGAAGAGACTAAAAGTACACCTTATTACAAATAAAAGAGTAGAATGTATTTTTATTAACATTTAGCTTTCGAGGTTTACTGGAGTTGTAAATAGCTTTGAAGCATCCATCGTTATATTCATTGAAAAGTGTAGCCCTTTTGGGTTTAACACAGTTATCCTGGGAATGCAATTGCAATAGAGGATATTCTAAGCAAAGGGATTATACAACCCTACGCATTGTGAGATACCCAATCACAATGTACAAGGCGAGTAAAATCGGATATGATTTTTCTGCGGATATACGCGCAAAGAGGAAAGTGACTGTTTGCGAAAAGAGAAACCGACGAACCCACAAGGACGCAATGTTTTCCCAAACGGCACAGTAGGAGATCGTCCGTTCCAGAAACGTTTACTCGCACGAGACTCACGTGACTCAAAATCCAATCGGTTTGATGGAACTTACCAATTTATTTATTTATTTATTCAGTATAAGTCCGAAAACAGCACATTTAGGCTTTTACATCGAACTATTAACAACGATAACAATGTCACATTTACAAACACCCAAGCCCTGGATGGAGGGAAACTCACCCAGGCGGGAATCGAACCCGCGACCCTTGGAATGGTAGACGAGGACGTTACCCCGCCGCCACCGGGGCCGGCAATGCACGTGCTGCGTGGAATGGGAAGGCGAGAGAGAGAAAGAAGGAGAATGAGTGGAAGGAGAGGGGGAGAGAGAGAGAGACAGAGAGGGAGAGGGGTGTGATGGAGTGGGGTGGCGAGTAAAAGCGTTACGTCAACCACCTATGAGTGGAATCGAAAATAAACTAATGTGATTCCGTGTTCTCATAACGGAGCAGTGTCTTTAAAAATAATCGTACGCTCGGGGCAAGAATTTTTTTCTCAAGTTCTCCAGCGAGGGGAAAACTTTTATACTAGTGGTAAATAAGTATCTTTGGTCCGCAGCCTTAACTAAAGCAGAGCTGAGCGGCGAAGAAAGTCAATAACCACGTTGATAGCTTAAGTGTTCAACTGAGTGGAAAAAATCACGGCGGCGTGTGGCGTTCTTCAGAGTTTAAAGATTCCAATGAAGTAAAGAATTTGAACGGCATGCATGCGGAATATCTCCAGCTTCATTTACTGGTATCACATTGTCAATTTTTAGTTTTCTCAAGTACGGGAACAACTCAAGTTAACTCAAATAATTCTGACTCATTTGATCCTTAGGAACTCGGTTGTGATCCAGCAGTCTTGACACAAGCAATTTCAATTTTTTTTCACACCCGTAGCTAGCCATTTCCTCCATTTGCAAGAATCTAAATAAGCAATCTTACTGCGACACAGGGTTCTTTAGCCCCAAAGGATTTGAACCCGCAGTCATAGATGACAAGCTTCGATATTGAACATTGAAATCATGATTCCGATCCACTGATATTCCTCCATTCGTATCAACTCCCATGGAAACGGCCACCTGGAGAATTCATGCTATTCACTGTCAAGGGGTAACGGAGCTCTTAATCGACTTATTCTTGAAAAGAGAACAGTCAAACATTGCAGACAAGAAATACATCAAATAATAACAGTGCCAGTTTTTTTTACTGATTCGAGTAATACTGAACAACAGTTAAGTCGTAAATTCGCAGTAGTACATCGTCATTGCCTGGGGGTGTGTCCGTGATCCATAGGCGGTGCTTGAGTTGACCTCCGCTCTCTCTAATGACCGTTTGAATTCGTTCAAAATTTCCATAAAATGGTATAATGAGAAAATGGAGGTCCTTTGCGTTTGTTTAGGATGCCGATTTACATAACTCCAGGGGATGGATGAAAACGAAACAGGAGAATGAAGACGGACATTAACTAGAAGTTGGATCTCAACAACAGCTGTGAAAAATCAGTTGCTGAAAAGCTCCTGCCCCTGTATCAATAGTCTCTATAAGGTCGAATCATAAAATCAAATATGTACATTTTCTCCAACTTCCGGCGAATATATGTCAATCGCCATTAAAAATATTTAAACACCAAACAATGCTCACACTGAAGTCACTTTTTCCGAGAATGACCTCTATCATATATTCAACTATTTACGCTCCAATTGTTTAACCGAAAGAGGAATGGAAGTGGTTTTCTTATATTCTAAAATTATAAAAATATTTCATTAAAATGTTGCTGGATAAAGGTATTTACGAGTATAGTACATGTATTGTTTTAAAAGATAAAGTTGAATATAAATAAGAACATCAAATAATGTAATATTAGATGAGTTACATAGTTACCATTAGCCTACGTATGGGTTGTATGGCAGGAAAATCTACGGAATGTAGCATAATTTCAGACTTTAAGCAAAGGAAAAATAATGCTTAAAAAATTTCAATATTTTATAGCAGGCATTTCGCTTTCAATCATCACGATTTTTGCCTAATTATGTGAAATTCACAAAACTTCCGGAGTCAGCATTCCCCCTAGTTAATGGTACAAAAGGATAGAATTTCGAAAAGGAATGGATAATTAATTACCCAGGAAAAAGCCGTCGTCATTAAATTTTTATAATTATACTCACTTCTATAATTCAAAGAAACTGCTATAGATTCCGCGACAGTTACCTTAACGGAGACTCCCGATAATATGCATTGCAAAGCAATAATTTCAAAGTGTAATCAGTTTTTTTGAATTTTAAAGTGTCGGCGTTCCCCGGGATTCCAATCGGCATACCTCCCGTCAAGGCGAATGGTTTTTACACTTCGAAACTGGTCCACTTCTCTAATTCCAATCGATAATGATTCTCTGTCAAAATCCTCGTTAAAGGTATCATTGAACCCCAATAATTGCCAATATGTTTTTCAAAATTGGTGGTAGTTTGTTGCCGTTGAAAGTTGGTCGTCACGGACGGAAAAGCGAATGCCGATCGGCGGAGTACATTAAACACCTGACTGAGCGTCAAAGGGGATGGTCCCGTCCCGGCAGGGGACGAGCGGACTTCAGGGGGACCGCACTCGCGAATATCGGTCAACAGGCATGGGCAAGAGGGAGACGGGTCTCCGCGAAGAGCGCCGTAGACTGCCCGGGGGTCCTTCTCCGTGGACGCTGATGGAAGGCGCAGGTGAATGAAGAAGAGGGTCGCCACATGAATACCACTTATTCGGGGCCCACGGAATGGTATCGAGAATGGGCGGATGAGGCGGGAAGAGTAAACGGGAGGTTTTCATTCCGCACTCACCAGTATCCAGAGTAGGCAGAGGGCCGCGATCCTCCTTCCCAAGGCCTTCTCCATGTCTGCGCCCGTACAACGATACACCCTTTTTCTTTCCTCTCGTCTCCCTCCTCCAAAGAAAATATGCCTCCGACTGCCCGGAGAAGAACAAAGGTGTGCGAATTTGACGATCACGTGCGGAAGAGAAGTGCGGGTAATATATCCGCGGGGTGGAAAATAAAAAGTCAGTCAGGGGGGAAAAACCCTTAATCCCCGAGAGACCCGTAGGGATTCGGGGTGGGGGCGGGGTCTGGAAGGGGGAGTTGGGCCGCGGGCGAGTGTACAACTACTCGTTTCACTCAACGACGACACTCGAAGGTAAACGGGAGACTCGAGGAGAAGACGAAGCCGCGAGCAAGCAAGCGTGCTCGCCGACGGAATTCTTGGAAAAAAAGTATAAGTCCCCCACACTCCAGGTGCGGAGACTTTTTTTTATGTCTTTTCTCTCCTCCCCCGTGAATCTTTGCGATAATCTCCGCAAGCTCGTCCGTCCCACCCGAGGGCTCTCCTCACCGGAATCCTCTTTTGCCACCCTCTCCTCCGCTCTCTGTCTCCCGCTCCCTTTCCGAACTCCCGAGCGTGGCACTCACCGTCGGCCGACTGTTCCTCTCGCACCGAGAGCCGACCGCGAACTGCGACTCCCCTCCTCCGCCCCCCTCCACCTCCTCCACCCCCCCTCTTCCTTCCTCCACCCTTTCCCGCCTCTCCCTCCGCTCCTCATCCACCGTGCGGTGGAGGGGAGACGCGGAGAGGGATGGAGGGGAGGCGCGAGGGAGGGAGGCCTCCGACTCCTCCACCGCCGCCTCGCTCTCCTGCCCCAGAGCTCTCTCCCCCACCCCCCGCCCTTCCGCCCCTACGGATCTCCAAAAGCCCCCCTCCCCCTTTTTCCCGTCGTCCCTCCCGTGCCTCCTCAACCCTCCCCACAGTACCCCCCCCCACAACAACGCCCTCCCATCCTCTCTCTTTCTCTCGCCCTCTTTCTCGTCTCATCACTCTGGGGAAAAGGGGAAAGAGTTAGGTTGGGCAGTTTTTGGAGTGGGTGACCTCCCTCCCATTCGTCCTCTTCCAAACTGCCCCCCACAAACAGTGTTCTCCTCCCCTTAAAATACTCTGACTCCATTCCCTTCTCTCTCTCTATTGCCGAAGAATGGAAGGTGCCCCTACTTGGTTGTGGACTGCCCCGGGGCATCAAAGATTCCGTCTGAAAGAGCTCCAGAGCTTCGATCTCCCCCAACCTCCCTCCCCCCCACTTTCAATCCTCGTCCTCACCGCCCATCCCACACCGTTTCGTCCTTCCGTCCCATCTTCTCCCCTGCCACGCCGCGAATCAAGCGCTCAAACTCCGCATCTCAGAATCATTACGCACGCAGTTTGGGTTCCCCATGCCTCCCATTCCCCCTCGACCCAGGGTGAGTGAAGCTTGAGATGTGCTGTAAATATTGTTTCGGGGCCTGATTTTCGGTGACTCTTTCCCCCCGCGGAGCCCAAAAACCTCTCTCTTCTTCCCCTACTTCCCTTCCTCGGGCCCCTCCCTTTCGCGAGATGCAGGCGGGGAAAGGAATAATATGGGCTCGGGGGCAGCGAAGGTCGCCATCGCCGGCCGGTGCGAGAGCGGAATCGCGGATATCCGTCGGCTCGATCCGCCAAGCTCCCTTTTGTTTGGATGGCTGGCTATGTTTGCCCATTGGCCGCGTTGAAGATTATTTGACCGGATGTATCCGGTTGCCTATTTATAGTTCTCCTGCGTTCCTGAATCCTCCGCAAGCGTCAGGCCATTTCAAATGCGGATCATGAGTCGCTAATCTGGGACTTACTTAAGGATGCACAATCTCTCCAGGTGATAGAGATCGCTATTTTTACAGTCAATTTAAAGGTTTCTCTAAGCAGTTACCAATTGAAATCCGCCATGAAATATTCTTCCCTTATGTTGAGTTTACCTTTGAATATTATGCAAAGAAATGTTACGTCGATCATCGTAACTTATTGTATTGGAAAGCCATTAGATGGTTGTCAAGCAAAACAGTGTAGCACTGGATTATAAAAATCACGATAACAATAACAATAAATCACACGGAAATGAAATAATTAGATTCTGAAAAACTATTTCTAAAAAGGACATATCAAACCCTTCGCGCATTTGGGTAGTATTTTAGACGAAAAGAACTGTGTAATTAGTAGTATATAATACGAAAAGGACTTCATTCGCAAAAAAATTCACAAATTAGATGATGTTAACAAAAAAAATCTCAGGAAGGGTCTTTAGAAAATATTATACAATAATGATGACTAAAGTCCATAGCTTGCTGACGGATAGCTCCAAAACATATTATTTAAGGTGAAGATGAGGGTAGATCATTAGTCCCACAGATGTGGGTTTGGAGAGAGTAGTAAAAATAAGCTGGCCAGAGTTAGAGATATACGAAGAAGTTACAGATATGGCGGGGAAAAGAGGGAAAGTTCCTATGGAATATCTCAAAAAGCGAGAAAAATTAGACTAAAATTGCTAAGGTAGATAGCGGATTCTTGAAATCTTTGGAGAGAAAGGAGAATACCAGATGAATTGAGAGGGAGAGAGGAAAAGATCATGAATTCCGAAATCTATGAAAATGAGTTAGAGGGAAGGAGTGTCTGAAGAGCTCAAGCAGGCAAGAGGAGCGGATGCTGTGGAGTAATAACTTGGTAAGCCTACTGCATTGGGTGCTCAATTATGGGGACCATCAAAAACCTACCACCAGCTTAAAATGAAAATGAAATTCGCCGATATGAAGGAAACCCGACGCTCCTGCTGGATGTAAGAAATTCTCAGATGGTCTTTTGCATATACTATACGTGTTTTGGGTTTCGATAATTAGTGATCAAAATTCCTTTTCACATAAATACACCTCAATTCGCCTCTTAAAGAGAAGTGTGCTAAAGGATATAAATATTCATCTGGTTACGCGAAGGGCATTAACAACCAATATTAGGGATGTACGACAAGAAGGATTGGCGGGTAGATCACGCCAATGGCTGCAGTCACCAGTTTCGCAGCCTAACAGCCGAAGCCGAATCCAACTTCTCCCCCGATCGATACCCGCGGACCGGATGCTCTTTGTCAGAATTACTCCTTTCGTTCCGTTTTCGAAAGTGAATTAATTGCCGCGTATTCTCCGTTCCGCCTTCGGACGTCGTTATCATCGGGTCGTGCGATCCATTAACATTTTTCAGCCAATGCGAGTGATCGATGATTGCTCGTTTAGAGGCGATTAACAAATTGAGACCTCTTTCCCTTTCGAGCATTACGCCGGCGTGGTGAGTGATGAGCCGTGGATATTTAAAGAGATACCAAGCCGGACGCAACAAAGGCAGGAAGTCGAGTGACGCATCTGCGCCCGGGGAAGTTCCTCTAAACGTTACCATTACCCGTGGCCAAAGTTTCTCATTCGGAACACCAAAACGGCGCTTCGTACTTTTCCAAACGAAATGAATTAAGGCCGCAGGTAATGTTGATTGCTTTTTGCGGATTGTAGGTCCTCGAATAAATAATCCCACCAATAGGTCAGTAGTGATGTGGTAATCGATCAATTAACCACAGGTGCCGTTGGTCGATCTCCATGTCAAACGAATTGTTTTAAGCTCTTTGAGAAGAAAAGGGTATTTAAAACTTTCATGCTCGCCCTGGTATTATTTAATTCTGCCACTACATGCGTGAAACGATGCTGAAAAATAATGGCATTCAATGCTCCTCTATCATATCTTCCTTGGGTAATTTCCCAATTGAACGACGATTAAAACCGCATCGAGTGAACGACGACCTATTTAAGCTATGGCCAAAAAATAATAATGATGCCAAACCAATAATAATAACCTTTGGTTCCAGAAGATGCATGTATATTTTAACATAGATTTGCAGCTGAAACAAGTAGTGAACACGTTTCCCATGAACAGGTTTCACAAGAGAACACATTTTTCAGGACCGACGGTAATATTTTGGCAAGCGAATGCAGGAAATCATGCGATGGGGCGTTTGACAATTCCTACCTTCTAGCGCTTAAGTCCATATAATCAATGTTATTTCCATGGAAATTAGTCTTCTAGTCACTGATGTCAATCAATGAGTAAGCCATTTATATGTAATACGGTCCCACCAATAATTAAATTTTCAGACTGCTAATTAAGAGTCGCTTTTGTGCGACGAAGCGCATTACCCGAATCCTAATTTATCCGAAATCGCTTTTATTACCAAATCCGCCCAACTAGCTGTAACCCCGTAATGAAATACAAAATGTTTGAAAGCCTGTGAAATATTTTGCTTTGAAATTTGTCCCTGCTGTCAGCATGTGCTAAGCTGTTTTTTCATGTTTCGTGGAAGTAGAACTATTTTTCAGGCCACTAATGCAGCTATTTATTGAAAAACAAGTTAAAATAAGATGATGGTGAAACATTGGGAACCAAGACTTTTATTGCAGGAACTATAATTTTATTTGCATGCTCTCTCTCTATGCATACATATATACATGTATATATATATATATATATATATATACATGTGTATATATATATATATACATACATACATATATATACATATACATATACATATATATATATATATATATATATATATATATATATATATATATATATATATATATATATATATATCGTTGATGTAGAAGCACTCACGAGAGCAATATAGCACTTGAACGGCACAATAGAACACAAAATATAATAAATAACACGTAAAAGGACACACATAGTAGATTGTTTGAGCTTTCGGCCTGTGCATATATATATATATATATATATATATATATATATATATATATATATATATATATATACATATATATATATATTCTTTTAGCACCCACCTTCTCACAAAGAAATAAGCAAATTCAAAATTCCAAAAACTTTTGTAGGTAGCCTTTAAATAAAAATACTTTTGTAACGACACTTTCATTGCATACGAGGTTCATAATTACATGTATATATCGTGGTATGCATTCCATTTTCTAATATTTGTGGAGGACTTGTAAACTGTTTCAAAGCTTCAATAACAAAGCCGCAGGACGTGGAATATCAACTCATGTATCTATGCCAGACAAATTTCACGAAGAATTTTGCGCAGTGTAATAAATTTTGAATATTTCACAACTTATCACTAATGATGCAATGCACCTTGTGGAGATGCATAGCATGCAAAATGCGGTACGTTGAAGGGCATGCAACCACAAGAGGTGTTGGTAATCGTTACCTTTATACTGCAATCATCCAGCGACGTGGGCACACCAGAAATACGGTCCTAATTATGAAATAGCGGAGGTGTCATCCTCTCATCATGGAATGTTATACATACCTGGAAAATGAAGAACAAAGGTGTTAAATAGCACATTCCAATAGAAAGGTTTTGCATGAAAAAAATCTCAAAAAGAGAATATAGAGTTTCATAGGGATTGATGTGGTGAGAAGGGATATTTTGATGTAAAAATAAATAAACAAAATATGGTGCCTTAAATCAGGAGAAATATATGACTGTTCATCCAATAAATCTACAATTACGTGCCATATTAATTTGCATTTCAACTAAATCCAGTGGTATGAGCAATCAGAAATACTCGTAATATTACCACCCATTTGACATAAAACTAAATTGTAGAACTAACATTAAAAATCGTTCCTTCAAAAACAAAAATTATTTGTTAGCAAATATTTGGCCAGAAAGTGAAGTAATTTATACTTACATTAGCTAAATATCAACGTAACATAAAGATACATTAAAAATAAGTATAACACTGTCATGGTATAGGGCAAACATAAATTGGAATGAATTGGGAAAATCATTTTATGTGCATCTACTGCGGAATTATTATTACTGAGTTCGTTCGTTGACAGGAAACGCTTTAATTAAAGTGAATCATCTCAGTGGATTTCATGGCCATTAGATAAGATGAATACCTCTCTGTTCCAAAACATCCGCTCCTTGGCCACAAGATTTAGTGATTCACAGCTGGGCAAGGAAAGATGTTCCACAATGGGACAAGGAAATCGTTTCATAAGCACACACTGAACACTTAGGTATCAGATATCACCAAATTAATTTCTAGTTCTGATAGTAATGGAAAAGAAATAATGCGTTACCATACCTTTAAATAATTAGCGCTAATAGATTACTTTGCTGAATATTTTTCAAATGTTCCATCTTACGCATAAAATTGGGTTTTCAGGCGAAGAATATTTTCGCGAGTGACATTATTGCCCATTGCAAGACATGTGAAGCATAGTAGTATTGTAAATTCTTTTCTGCTTAAGTCTTTTTTTTAGATTATCATTGTTATTTTCAGTGTAGGCATGGAACCCGATATTCCCCTCACTTTTCGGGTAGTCACTTCTCTTGAGCAATACTATTCCATAGATAATATAGTATGGCATGTGTGATAGCATGTAGTATAGCATGTTATTATAATTTCCTCAAGTGGAGAAATTTACTGTTACCCAAACATCATTGATTGTTACGCTATATTTTCTACAAATTTGATTTAAAATACTCTTTAAATGAAAATCAGAAAATATATCCCATAAATATGGGATTATGTTCTCAAATTTCAAATCATTGAATCATGCATAGAGGTTATTTCTAGTTCGGCATCGAGCAAAATGCTACTTTCTACACGCTCAAACGGTTTTCCTTAGGAAATGAAGGGAGGATATGTCACCAAGTTAATTTCAATAAAAAAATAAGATTACTCATTCATAAGATAGTATAAACAGACCGACCAAACCCTAAAATGGGTTAGCAAATGGATAGTTAGGAGAGGGATAGCACAAACGGAAAATAAATATCCTCTCTGGAGGGTGAAAAAATGAATTTAAACAAATACAAGAGAATTAATCGATTATCGATTTTGAGGAAACGCTGAAAAAAAAGGGCCGTTCGACAAACAGGATTGCCTACCGGCGGCAAGGTCGGCCGGGTACGTAGTTCAACCCCCTTTGTGTCAACCGCCCCCCAGCCAGCCATCGGGTTCCGTCGCTCGGGCCATTTCATACGGATCATCCCACTTCACTCTCCCTCCCTCGCCCCCCACCCACAAAGCCACCCATTTTTCCTTTTATTTCGACCTGGTCCAGGAAGTAAATAAAAAGTATTTTGGTTGCGACTGCGGGGAGAGGGCCGAACATTTCCAACTCCCTTCCCCGATCGATGAGTGCCGTATGCTGGGCGAAGTCATGAGGAAAATAGGATAGTTCTCAAGGGCAGAGAACGATTGAAAGGGAGGAAGAATGGAGGGAAATCGCGGGTCCAGCCGAAGACGCCAAACACATCGGAGGCAAGGATTTATCCTCCCTGGCTGCAAAGAGGGGCTCGGGGGGGGGGGGGGAGGAAAGCGATTTTTCACAACGTCTTCAAGGAATTCCGATTTTCTTATTTTTTCCGTTTCTCTTTTCCCACTCCCACTCCTTCAACACCGTTTGGCACCCATTTTAACAACGTCTTCCTGCCTATCTACCCCGCGATGCACCTCGCGGGAGAAAAATTCATTCACCTTAGACTCCTCGCTGCTCCATCTTACATCTACTTTTATCTAAACGTATAGCATGCTAATTACACAGCGGCGTGTAACAGGGGTTGTGAATTAATTTTTAACAGGGACTTCAGGAAATGGATAATGACCGGGAAATTGAAAGGTTGCCATAATCACCTTGTGAACACGGAAAACATTCCTTAATATTTAAATCTTGCATATCTCAAATAGAATTATATTTAAAAGCATAAATTTTTCTGTTCAGTAAATTCAAACATGGCATTTATACATTCCAATTTTTCAGATCCTTGGAGCTAATGCCCACCGCATGTACGACCGTTTATACAGTATTTTCGTCCATATATGTGATTATATATATGTAAATATATATATATATATATATATATATATATATATATATATATACACATATATATATATATATATATATATATATATATATATATATATATATATATATATATATTCATTCTTCTATGAATTTCAGTTGATAAACTTGAGAAAATATGAACCGGGGTTGGTTTAACCTGAAAGCAAACGGATCGAACATCAAATGCAAACCCTTAAGCTCTAAATCGAAAGATAATCGTCCCAGCAAGTTTATTTGTTGTGTGCATTTTTGAAAACACTGCAATGACCTCATTTTACCAAAATAATTTCGCACGTATTGGGAAATCTTTTACGCTCTCTTCGGGTGGACGAGCGTCCTTTATGTCACAAATGAAAAGTGTTTGGCAGGGTCCATATTTCACTAAGCAGAACGCGGACACAATTAGATAAAATAACAACAACAACGATGCCTTATCAATTACCCATTAAAATTGGTGATTTTAACCAAAAAACGTGAAACCTAACAAATTTCTCGTTGAGCTATCGCAAACTTTCAAGTATTGATGACAAGACTCCCAAGGTACCTCGCTCGCATACTTACTTCCTGGGGCTCGTATGCACCCAAATATACCGTCTTAATGAATTACTCATATTACTTTCCCGGCACTTAATTAGCCTAGTCCGTGACTTATTTCATTTCCTTTCACATTGAATGACTTTACTAACGTGTGAAACTCATTAAAACTTCCCTATAGCAAAGCAGGAAACTGATCCATAATACTAAAGAATATCTCTTGCATAATTATGGCTAGTGCAGGTAGCAATTTTGATTGATTCGGCGATTTTTAGGCAATAAGAAATGAGTTATTACATTCAATTAATTTCTACAAAACTGAAAATTATTGGGGTATTCATCATACGGAAACATATGCAGTAATATTTCAATGCATTTGACAATGTATGCAAATAACTCATTAAATAACATGTCAATATTTCCAACGCACGACTGGTAAAAAACCTAGGAAACATATTTTAACTCTATGCTTTTTTTTAAACCTCAGATGACGCCGGTACACCGTTATGCTGTCCATTAGTAACTCTTAGGAAAAATTTCTACCGGAATAATCTTAAAATGGTAGCATGTACCTTATTTGCCAAGATATTCTAAATGATTTACGAACCAGACATAGGATCAGTTCAAGGCAACAATTTCAGAGTGTAAAAATCATTCGCCTTGGGATCTCTTTCTTCCTCCTGTTGCATTGAAATGCACATTAGCGGATGACTCCGTTAAAAGTTACTGTTACGGCATCTCCCGTAGTTTCTTTGGAAACAGTATCAGTTCTTTAGGAGAGCACTGACATTCGGTAATCTTTAAAACATCATCATCATAAATCATGTATTAGACATTCTACTCATATTATGAAAATAAGTGTTTGTCGGTATATAAACAGACTACAGCCTTAGTATTTGAAAATTTCACTATTGCGATCTTCAGCATAGTGAGTAATGTTTTCGCGAAAAAGTGGGAACAGATGAAAATTACACGATCGACTGGAACAAGTGTAAAAAAACCAGGGTATCTATCAGAGACCCCACATTCTACCTAGGGGGAGACTAAGAATTTTAAGTACTCTGTTACCAAATTGATCGCTAGAAGAGGTTGAAAAGACACGATTGAACACCTATTGATAGACATAACAAATATTTACTCTAAAAACAGGGAACGTTACTACGCTATCATATAGCTATGAACATTAACTTTTATGCGTCTATTGAGATTCCGCATGAGCTACGAGTAAAATTACGAGCAGTATATTATTAAAGAAAAACACAAAATTCAAGCTATGTAACCCAGTGATATTTAAATTGGTCGCCGTGATGTCATGTTAAGTAACAGATATAAATTAGCAGTCCCTTTACATTTCCACCAAATTGGCCGAATCGCCTGACGACCTTTACTACTCCATTGCAGTCATGTAGCCCTTTTTACATTCGAGTAAAACATGAATGTAGATTGAATTGCAGAGATAGGCGTATGATGGCGGTAGAAACCTGATGGAGCGATAAGGATAAGATAGGTAAACCTGAAGGAATCAAGGGGAGGGGTTCGACTGAAGGTTTGCGTGCAAGGAATGACGAGTGAGAGAAATGGGGAGAGAAAAGAGGGAAGAGAGAAAAGGGGGAGAGGGTAGATGTGTGGGACGAAAGCGGAATTCGGAGAGAAGGTGAGGAGAGGGGGAAAGGGGAACGAGGACGGGAAGGCAGGGAGGGATGGGCCGCTTAGCTGACGAACGGCATCCCGCGGTTTTGTTTTTCCTTACTCCCAAAGTTGCCAAAACAAATTTATGAGTGTCGTCGGGGAGGACTGCCTCAAAGAGCGGACGGAGCACCACCGGCGTTGCAAAACGCGACTGAAAAGTAGAGGTTAAAATTAGGGAGGCGTAAAATGACATTATAAAAAGGGAAGGTGAAAAATGCGACTGTATAGCACGCTCATCGAAAAATTGAATTACCAGAGATCCAACCTCTAAGGATGAAAAGAATTTCGATGATTTATTGTGATTTAATAGTCCACCAATGCAAATGCCATAAAGTGATTACCAAGCCAATATTGTTTATATTTTTATGGAAAAAAAGTTGATTCCAAATCGGAGTGATCTAAATATATTTATTTTCTGAGGAACTTTGTTTATGCTCTTTTCATGGTTGTTGAAATAAATACGGTGCATTTTAAAGGCATGCGGTGAAATTAATAGAGAGAATTTTCCGTTATTATGCATCATAGACGAAACAAGATTGTTAATTGAAACATTGTATTATGTCCCCCGTCGTAGTCTTGTTCTTTACATTCAGGCGGTTAGTGAGCAATTTTTATTTCTATCATAATGTCCTTTGCGTAACCTTCATCAATCTATTGGTGATACTCGGGAATTACAAGAAGAGCTCTCTAAGAGTGCCCAAAGAGTTATCAAATGTAATTGAAGCCGCTGGAATCGGCGCGGCTATCCCCGTATTTCAATAAAATGAAATGAATAAAAACTTAGATTTTCCCTTATAATCATCTTCTCATTTCACTGGAAGTGATAAGAAGGCATTGTATAGTATCATTTAACAGGAAAACACGAATCGCAAAATTTGGTTGGGACGATTTTTTGGTTCCGCTAAAACTCGTACATTTTGCAGTCTTACATTATGCAAATTATGGGTTATTACTTACTGAATTATCGATTACTGAAAATATTAAATTCATTATTATATTTTCATGTAATAATTTCAACTTTTAATAAAGTCTATAATAAACTTCGTAATCAAACATAGACACGCCTCAATCCTTGAGATATGGGGCTAGCATAATTTCATGTTTTCTTCATTTTTGCTTTCAGCTCACAGAATATTATACAAAAATTTTCAATATATATTTTTCTACATAGATAGAACATACACTATGGAGTCCTTTAAACATATCTTCGATCGATTTTATTCAATTACATTTAACTGTCGGCATTAATGTATGATACTGTCAGAAAGTGATAATTACATGACTATGTTATCGATTTTTTGGCCTAATCTGAATTATAACTTATGTGAAAATATATTATTAAATATCCTTTATTATTACCGCTGAGTTTAAGTTCTTGCGCAAGTAGCACGGCTTAAAATAGCGCACAAACATTACGAAATGAACACACATGGCTTGCGTCTGAGGGAGGGGGGGTGCGAGGTTGAGAGGATGGCGAAGAGAGAGATCACCCCCTTGATGGTCGTCTGACATCACCCTCATTTTACGCCTCCCATAGCATTAAGAACTACCGTAAAGACATTCACGCGAAATCAAAGCATTTACTTAGCTGATTTGCTCAGGGCCACAAAAGGAAATGAGTATCTTCCCCAGAGTGTGTGCTTGAAACTTCTTTAAAAAGTCCATGGAGCACGAAAAAGTAAAGTAAATTGCAATACATAAACCAGAAGCTTTAAGACGCTTTCGTCTCTTCCCATGAAACTACGAAATATTTGCCAAATTTCGGAGGTGATTTTCATTATTTCGTCGTTCGTCACGTTCAAGATATGCCGTTTTCCTTTTCCATTACAAACGTTCACAATCCAACAACACCATTACTCCAAAAATTCTAAATACGCCCCTTCAGTTAATTCAGTATATTTGGCAATGTAGGGACTCGTGGAAGCATTTATTTTTAATGTTATTGAAACTTCAATCGCAGTGGATTCCACAAGAAGTTTCTCTTTTTCTCGATCCTAAGCAGTGGAATAAAAAAAAACACGTGGTATTATATGTGTTTTAATTTCCAAATGGTAAGTACGAGAATATTATTTTCATCCAGGAGAAATGGTAATGCTTGATAATTACTTTTTGCATGTTTACATTGGGAATAAGATCAATGAGAGCTGTAAGCAGCGTTAAGGTATGACTAAAGAGGAGAAATCTCTTGGTATATGATACTGATGTCATAGTATGGTAAATAACTCCGTAAGACGTAATTTTAAAGAATCTGCCGCTAACATTCCACTTTTAAAATGAAAATGAATATCTAAAGAACTTTGCAAATGGATTCATCGAATGCACCGAGCTTATGTACGGGTATATTATGCCTTGAAAATATTCGTAGGACTCGAAGGATATCATTTCAAATTTAGACGTTCCAAATTAGCGAAGGCTCCATTTGAAAAACGGGCAATAGTCACCAAAAATCTTCTAGTTAATAATGAGGTGGAAAGACGATGAAATATATTAGCACCGGAAGAAAATATCCACTTGAGCTACAAAAAATTTAATTCTTAACAAAATAATAATTGGACAGGGAAACTCAGTCTAGAACTCTCTATTACGACTAAGACGATTTCTTGAAGTGAATCTCTCTTTAGATTCATCAAAAGAAAACGTAGATAATATGAGCAGAAAAACTTCACACGTTACCGTTCTCTCATAATGCCTCTAGGCCTTAGACATAGGCCTCTTCATTAAAAAAGGGCGAATACAATTTGGAACGTTATTTCATACAGTGAGTATTCTCGTTATTACAACAGAGCCTTTCATTAAGTCATTTTCCTGTTCCGTCAAGCATTTCACTTTTTCAATCTAAACCTCCTTTCCACATTAATATATGTATATATTAGACACCAACAGGCACTGAATCTAAAATCCAGTCGGGAGGAAAATATCAGCTTTCGGTCTCTGAAAAACAACTAAGGCATTGACAGATTTTAAAAAGTTTTATTATTCCTCTAACAGCTATTTTTATTTCGTCATCATTTTTAATACATAGGATATGCTAACAATCATTTAAAAATAGATATGCAATAGAAAACTTCAGATTCATAAGGATAAAACAGGGAAGAAAGCTGAGAAAATGGAAAGAGGAAAATGGAAGAGAAAGGAGTACCAAAAGGCGTTACAAAAAAATTACGAGTGAGTACAAGGAGACTTACAATATAAAAAATGACAGAAAAATATCAAAAATGGGAACCGAAAGCCACAAACGAATCTGCAGGAGCTGTATATGAACCGTAAATAGGAAAAAGAAAGGAAACCATGGTTTACAGTAGGGATGATTAGGAACCAAAAAATGAAAGGAAAGCAAAAGAAGGAAATGAAAGAAGGTAAACACAGAATTAGGTAAAAGACACCAAAAAGCAGAGGTAAAGAGATAAATAATAAACTAAGGCGGGCAACTAGTAAGGCAAAAGAAGCGCGATAGAAGACGCAGTGCGAGAATATGGATAGTTCAAACAGAAAGGCTGAAATTGGCGCAATATAGAGGATGGTAAAATCACTGTCAAGAAGCCCAGAAAAATAATCCGGAAAATTATTTATCGAACCAGAAAAAATTCAAGAGAAATGGAAGGAATACATGGAATACTGAATACGTAGAAAAAGTTTGACGCAAATGAGGGTAGCTTAGGTTCCTCCAAACTTGACGGCGAAATAGAAAGGGTATTAAATTAATCGAAATCAAATAAGGCCGTGGAGATAACACTCGCGAGGAGCTAATTAAAGGTTTAGGAAAATGTGGGAGGAAGAGTTTTTGTGGACGCATTCGTAGTATTTATGAGGGATGAGTTTGGGTGGAAGATTTTGTCAGATCAGTGTTAGTACTTTCCCAATAAAGGAAAAGGCAGCCATATGTAAAGCCTACAGAACAAAAAGTTTTGATTTTGCTCGCAGCTAAGGTGGTAGTTAGGAACATCAATGGCAGGATGGGAGAAGAGAAAATGATTATTTATTGGATGATAAGCTTAGGTTTTGAAAAAGGGAAGTCACGCGTAGTGCAAAATTAGTAATAAGGTCACTAATAGAGAGAAACAATGAATACATTCAGGATATACGAATTCGTCTATCACGTAGATTTTGAATAGGGGTTTGATAGACTGTATTCGATATAAGTAAATAATGACTCTAATAAGAAAAAATGTAAAGTAAAATGCTCGACTCATCCGCAACCTGTACATATCACAGATTGCTCAGATGCATTTGGTGATTGAAGAGTCAATCTGGGCGATGCTAGATAGAGACAAGGGTGTCCATTATCACTCGCACTTTTCAAAGTATACGTGGAGGCAATAAATTAAAGAGATATGGGAAGAACTGAAGGCCAGAATGACAGTCTATTAAGAATTCATTAAATCAGTTGGGTTTTCTGACGATCAATATTTAGTTTACTAGTCAGCAAATGGGTTACAAGAATAAACAATTAGTATTATGGGGATGGGATGAGAATCAATGAAAGCGTAGGATAGAAAGGGATTTTCGAGGACAAATAATTGTAAATTAATAGGGGCTCATAAACTATGGTTTATCAGGCAAAACAGTTCCCTTATTAAAAAAGTTCTTTGGACAAAGATGATCTGAGTAGCACCATTAGAAGATTGGATTGAAGAATAGGCAAATATATTTTTACTGGTTGAGAATTGATGATAGGATGTCGGGTAAAGATGCTTAGGCAGAGTTATAGAAACTATTATATGAAGTATGGTTTTATGTGGCACGGAAACATGTCGCTCACGCCAGCTGAGAAGCGCTGATTAGAGACTCCAAAAATGTTGATGTCGAGAAGGATGGAGAAGGTGATATGGACAAAGAAATCCTGGGCGTGGTGGAAGGAAGAGGAGAATTTTGGCAGAAATGTAAAGGGAGCAGGAAAAGTGGATGCAGGGCATTTCGATTGGTAATAGGATGTTGAAGACTATGATAGAGGGAAGAGTGTTAGGCAAACGTGGAAGAGGTAGGAAAAGGATAGGCATGTTTTACAGGGGTATGAAAGGGAGAAAGGAGGAATACGAAAATTGAAGAAGTTTATCCTGCAATGTGGGATATCAGGATTTTTCCGCGTGAGATTCAAAGAAATATATCGCAGAGTACTCTGAGTCCATCTAAAACCTACCTATAACGGTAGTTTACAAATGGAAAAAGGTAATAGAAATAGCCCTTTGAATTTAAAGTCAATAGCAATTTCACATTGCTCACGCTAAAGAGTTGTATATTATCATACGATAACTACTTTGCATGATCGAGTAGGTGTGCTAACTTTGATTTTTGTTGGTCAATGCGGTTCATCAACATTTACTTTACACTATTAAACGCACGAAAAGGATTTGAGGCATGGGGTAAGAGGACACCACCCTTTATCGCAGGTAAATAAGATGCGTCAATGCATAAATGATATCTTGCATTTAGATTTTTTGATCATAGTTTCTGAGGCATATTATTTTGCATTATTTGTGAGTGGGGCATTAATGGGGATCATTTCCAAAATGTACACATTCTCTTGTCCTAACTTGGTATTAATTTTCATTTGATATTAAGCCGTGTACATACATGCTTCGTTATTGAATTTGATGTCATTCTATGCTGAGTTTAAAGTAACCAAGTAATAGCAATAACGACTAATTAATAGTTACATGACGCAAATATTACAATTTCAGAGAATACCGGGTGAATCGAGGATATTATTTTATAAATATAATCGATAAGAAAGCAGGTATTCCACAGAAGAAAATTAATAAAAAAAGGCGATATTGAAATTAATTCTTTCATATGAGTCATAGCTCAAATAATAAATACCTGAGGAACAAGAGAAGATTGGCATGATTTGATTTGCTTCCGAGAAAGTCTTCAATGAAATTGACTCAAGAATAAACTCTGAGCTACACAAATAATTTCTGGAAAAGCCTATGAAAATTTAACCCCAAGGAGAATTATGCAGGAACGAAATTCGTCTCGAGGCAATGCTGCAGTATAAAATGTTGCATTTGCGGGGTAATTTACTCTCCAGAATGGTCCACAAAAATCTGTTCTGAAACATTTACTGCCGAAACAGTTAAACGTCCACCGAGTGATGACCGAATGAGTTGATCTAACGTAAGCAGAAATATGCCACATCAAACGTTTTAATCATTAGCCGATAATTTCCCGGCATTATGCCAATTACTATTTGCCCACGCGTTGGTATTCCCAGAGCATCTCACAATTTTCTTTTGAATCGTTGGCATTGCCACACGTCCATGCCCTAGCTTGTCAGGAGCCTAGGCCGCCTGTTCGTAGTTCTCCCTTTGTTTCGGTCACGATCAACTTACTCCTCGTCCGGCCTGAAACATCCTCACTCCTCCCGGGTACGCTCAATTTCAGTCCCGCATGTATGCTCCGTAGATTCGATCTTTCGCTTTTATCCCAACAAAACTTTCCGGTCGATTATTCCTAATCTATTGATCGGGACGGCGCTCGTCAGTGATGCTCGCTCAAAATCATTATCCGTCGGTGATCCCATGGATTAGCGAGAGGCCTCAATTAAAATTAGCACTAATCTTTGGTGCCGCGGCGCTCTTCACAAAAGCAGTCACACAACCATCCTTCGATGGAGGCGTTGAACTGCGGACCGCAAGGGGTTTTCCCTTTGACGGCACACCGGCGGATTTCTCACTCCGTTCAAAACACTGGCGATTAGCCAAGGCCCAAATGATCCAAAATAATTTCGGCAGCACAGTTATGTCACATGTTATGCCCAGAGTCGATGGAACGGCGTGGAAAGGGGTTCAGCTGCTCTCAGAGGTTTCACGAACAGCAGGAAAGCAATATTACCGCCTATTTTAACAAGCCACCTTAACAGAAAAAAACTACTGCAGATCCGATCAATAATTACCTCTGAAAGCAAGCTAAGTCTTGATCAACGGCGCTCTCCATTTCTTACTTATTGCTCTTGGTACTCCCAAAGACTAAGCTGCATCTCAATTAACTTTACAATAAATAATTTCAATTTAATAACGTGTACGTTTTAGGGTATTAAATTAAAATAAGTGACAGAGGGGAACTTCCGCAAGCTCTTCATAATTATAATTAATGACAAAGAAATTTTGGAAATCCAAAAAACATAAAAGGATGGATGAAAAAATGTTCATTCCAACTGAAAAAATATTGGAGGTGTCTTTCACTATTTCAATGCATTTAATCCTGATTAGACTCCTTTTTTATTCTAAAAACTAATTGCATCCGTTTATGATTCCATTTTCTTCCAATTTCATCATCATTTATAGGCCCACGAACTATCACCAAATAGCAATAGGTATGTTGCATTAAAAAAATACAACTTGGGTTAAGTTCAGACTCCACGGCTACAATTATCTTGGTTATTATATTTAGCCATTTTCGTCAGGGAGGGATCAAATGGCAAATAAAACTCACACTATATAACAATTGAACCACACACTTATTTAGATGTGAGTATCCGGCCCATGAAATCCTCAGGTTGGTAATTCATATTATAGGTAGGATTTAATTTCGTATGGTCAGTGAACTGGTTAATGGTGACGAATGCATTTATAACTATGCAGCAATTCGCTTGATTAGCGTGCTTAACACTAACCATAGAATCAAAATTCTTCACTTAAAAATGTAGCAATTGATGACATATATTCATCAACTGCCGAAAACAATAGGTGGGCTAGCAATACATCTAACTAATAAACATATTGACTTAATATCTTCACATTAAGATTTCTCATAATAGTAAGATAACATAATTACCATTAATGCAAGAATACCTTACGTGCGTAACCCAGGGAAGTTGGCATTATCGATTTTTCGGAAATTCTCTGGATATAAGTTAAGTAATAATGCATTTCAACAAGAACTCCAGTAGTAGTGAGGAAAGTACTATTTTCATTATTTACAATAGGTTTATAGGTTTTCTGAGTCCATATAAAATTCTCAGCGCCAGGAAGGGGATTTAAAAGAGATGCCGATTATCACTTCCACTTTTCATTTTATGCGTGAATAAAAATACCTCATAATTATAAAAAATGGCTTTTTTCCGTTAATGAACCGTCATAAAAAGGACCAATACTAATTTTTTTTTTTCATTTTTGCGACACCAATAAAAAAATGTTAGTATTCAGAATGAATTTATGTTACGCACGGCGCGGTAATATCAATTCTTAGATAAGAATGAAGTAATGAAAGCGGTAACATGTCAGAATTAAATGAAACAAGGCCTATGTTCACACAGAGGATATTTCCTCCAATATCAAACAGTTTGGAGAAACAGCTTCAGGATTATTAAAAAAAAAAGGATTTAATTTATCGAGTCATTGTCGCTCGATGGGCTACTGGCACCTGGCAGTCTGGAAAACGAGGAAGCAACCCATTGTCCATTGTGTACTTCGAGGTATCGGATGAATTCTTTTTCAAGGTGAAATATTTTTCTGAGAAGCAATCCATGGCAAGAGGAAGGTATGTTTTTTCGACATTAATTTTCTGAGCTCGTTTACAAATAATGCTGCAATAAATCCATTGCGTTCATTATTCTTCGTTTTTATTTAATCCCTCGCCCGCCGCTGTTGGCTGCGCTATCTGTCTAATGACAGTCATAAAACACTATCAGAAATCAATACATAATTAGAGCAGGCGTCAAGTTATAAATTAGGTTTGAGGGCATCCATTTTGAGAAACTAAATAAACACGAAAAACTTTCCTCATCGGGCAATATTTTTACCAGCGGGGTATGATCAAACGAAACGAAGTTGTTTAAGTGGGACGCAAAATAAATGAGTAGCGTTTGCATATTCAACCAACTACAAGTTTCATGTGTTGTTGCCTAAGCAGGGAGGTGACTACGATTATCGATAGCGATAAAAATTCATTTGAACTAGAATGTCAACAGACGTGAGGAAAGTACCATTTTAAATACTTAAATTAAAAATGTATCAGTGCAATAAACTACGGGTAATGCCAGGCGTGGGAGCAAGTCAGATATATCTATTAACACCTGTTCTTTTTATTATATACTTCTTCTGAGGAACGGTAATAGGGGTAAGTGAAAGGCAAGATGTTTAAATTAAACTCGGATGAGGAGTGGGGAGACTAGTGAGGAGCTTTTCAAATTGGTTAGTTTTGCTGATGATCAATCGTTAGCGAGTCAGCCTAAGGGTTACAATAATTACTTATCGCATTGCAGAATCAGTGTGATAGCTATTGGATGAGATTATTTTTTAAATATAAAGGTAATGAGATTCTTAAGAAATAGGAAAGCTATGATAAACAAAGTTGGGTGATATAAACTGGAACAGGTAAAGCATTTCACCTATTTGGGAAGTGTTTTGAAGGATGGTCGGCAGAGTATGAGATAGATTAAATGAAAACTTTCGGTATGCAAAGACTCGTTTACAAATGGACGGTAGATGATGACAAACACCTTAAATTAAGATAAAGTAGTGAAACCTTGAATATGGAGAATAATTTTGTGCGGCTAGGAAACTTGACCGTCGAAACAAGATGATAAGCGTGAATTGTGGTATTTTGACATTTGAATGTTGAGGAGAATGGAGAAAATAAAACAGATAGAAAGAAAAACCAATGACGAAGTTCAAGTCTTGGTCTGGGAAGAAAGATGGCTGTTGGGTGAAATTCAAAGAAGGCAAAACAAGTGAATGCAGGAGAAACTGAGAGGCACTAGGATTAGAACACGGTGATACGAGAGGAGAATGTTGGAAAATCGAGGCAGAGAGAGAAAAAAGAATAGGCACGGTCATTGTAATTAAGGAAGACAGAAAGTATGCACAGCTGAAGTATGAGTTATTTTGGCGTATTATGGAGCTAAAGAATATTTATGTCCTGTGAGGCAGGACATAAGTGTACAGTAGTGTAGTTTTATGGTCCATCGCAAAATAACCCTAACCGGAGAGACTACTGTTCATTGTAAAATAAATATAAACATTGAGCAGGCATCATAAAATTAACTGAATAACTGTCAAGCACAATTAAACAAACTCTAGGAATTGGGGAGTCAAATTGCGCCATTGCACGAAAAGTTTTAACTAAAAAAGCAAGCTGATTATTGCAACCATATGTAAAGTGGGCATTTTAAAAGCATCATTGATGTACATTAATTTTTCTAGAACATCAGCTAAATTCCATGTGATTCCCGCGACCCCTCATAGAATGAAATCACTGATCTTCCCAGATTTCTCCGATGAGCGATATCCATGGTGACGAGTTTCTGTAAAAAAAGCTATAACCGATTATCTCCATCATAAGTAATTAAAAGAGCGATAGTGAATGTATTTTTCAATCGACGGTTGCTGTGGTCACACTACAACCCCACTGAGTCCGCGGAATATTCATTAGTTGAGTGTAGATTTCCGACAAGACAGGCTTTAAAGCAAAAGTCGACTCGATCGGGACGCTACAAGATTTGTCAAACCTGGAATCATTTCCGGCGCTTCAGGCCCCGGAACGACCGAAAACATTTGCAGTACATCATTATCCAGCCCGCGCTTCGACTCGTCCTACGGCGCACCGCCCAGAAACTCCCTCGGCCTTCTTTAAATCACCCAGTCCGCTGCCCCTCTCCCCAGTCGCCATGCCTGCCGCCACTTAATTCCCTTCCTCCAGTATTCGTGGGACGACTTACTCCGGGAGAAAGGGTGCCTGCTCCCGGAGCCGAGAGAACGGGGGACGTCCGCGCGAGCAGAAATAAAAGAGCGGACTCATACGGAGACGCCTCCATCCCACACACCCCAACCACCTCGTCGTGCCCCTCAACTCTTACCCCGGAATGACTGACGCTCACATCCCCCGTCCATCCAGCGATGAGGATTTGGGGAGGGGGGAGGAGACCCTGAAAAGCCCCGAGCCTTCCCCGGCCACGTAAAACACACTCCATCCCGTTTCTCATCCTTCGTCTCCACCTCTGCCTCTTTCTTCCACCTCTTTTCTCCTTCCCAACCCTTACACTCCTGACACACCCACCCACACGAAGGCAAAACGGGAAGTAGTGATAAGTCACGTTCTGGAAAAGGATTTCAGACGGTGTATGGGTCCTGGTGCGACTGTGTGCGTGTTTGCGAAGGAGATGGGCGAGAGAAGGGGTGGTCTCTCAGAGAAATGGCCGTGGAAGGCGCCCCTCTACCCTGTCTTTCCTCTCTGGGGAGCGAAGTGGTGTATCTGGAATCCTTGGGGGGGGAGGGGGAAGAGAGGAGGAAACTCGCTGAGAGGCCGAGTGTGCCCGAGCAGAAATGGACGTCCAGGGGCTGCCCCACGCCGATCTCCCACCAGCTCTCACACACTCGACCGACCTCGATTCTTCCGCGTATACCTCAATCGGCCAGGCTATGACATTTATTCTACCCTCGCAAATATGGTATAAGGCAGATTCATTACACTCCTGCGACCTGCGGTTTCTTTTGCAGCTTTTTTCGTGTGGCACTGAGAATTTTCCTTCGCTGCTATCGTGAACAGCTACTGGTTAAAAAAATGGTTTTTCTGTGGACATCCGCTCCGATCTTTTATCGCTTTTCAGTTTGAAACTTCATTGCTTAGGAACTCCGTTTTTCTTTTCCCACGATGTGAATATTACAGCAAAACTGTTATTTCATTCATAAACATCAAATTAGTACTTCTGCGACTTCCTTTATCCATTACCCTAATAACCTTCGTAAGGTTTGTACATGTGTGATTCCCTCTGCTCATTTGACCATTATCATTATTTGGTACCACCATTTCTACTACTTTTCTTTTATTTGCGGCTCTTGAACATACTTCACAACCAACCAATTAATAACCACCTTCCAATGAATGACCCACATATAATTTTATCTTAAATTCTTCTACACTCACGCTTAAGTTGCTGGCTAACTGTGGAGGTTATTTTGTGGGAATACTTATATTGCACGAGTTCTTATGCTCGTTATTTGCTCTTTCTTGCTTTCTCTATCGGGGGGAAACTCACTTCCTAGATAAAATTTACTAACTTGCTGCATTTTTACTGCACTATTTTCCACGTTACACTCTTGTCTTCACTATTAAATTACCCATAAGACTTTGCTTGCATTTATCCTAGATATATGATATCATAATACCACAGTTAATGAAAAAGATATAAGTTTAAAACACGTAACCACAGTAAATGTATTTTGAGGTATTATGAATATTCTTGATAACATTAATTATTAAAGCCATAGTTTTCCAAAAGTCCTTACAAACTCCGAACTATTTCTCACTAAATTCTTTTAATAAATAATTAAAAAAATAAAATTATTTTTAATTCATTCCATTTCGCCAGAGTTACCAAGAGAGTATCCAGAATGACTAGGCGATTGCTCAGAAGCAAAGATTTTGTATTCCACCTTGATCGAAAGAGGATACATTTGAGCTCCTCTATGCAAGGCACAAAGTTTCTCGATAAATGATGCTGCCTAAGCGTTGAGATGCGCGTCATTTTCGTCGCGTGAACAGTGCTGCCTTTGTTGTAATTAACGACGATGTTTCACATATTCATGACTAAAATATTTATATAATTTGCCTGGAACAAAAAATAAATTTGCCAAGACAAACGAGGAAATGCAATGCGCGAAATCCTACCAAAAATAAAGTAAAGATCATTGAAATTTTAACACGTATTGAGTGAAGAAATTCACACATTAACAACAGAATATGCCACGTATCACTAGCATGCTCAAATGAAATTATTATTTTGCCATCTCATTCTTACCGTGATTATTAACAAATAAAATTGAATCAAAGGAATTACAGAGTAAAAACATTACCTTAATTAATGGCAGTAAAATGGTCTGTAAACAAAGCCATAAATGAGGTGGATAACTCCACTTCTCTGACTAATGGACCCCTTCGCCGCAGCTGTGCCTTGTTTCATGTGTCTACAAGTCCACGAGTCACAACTTACGAGTAGGTTTTCCACTAGCGTAACTTGCAACTGTTTCACAAGGCCGACATGCAAGAAATTTGGGCACGTCGCCCACTGGAATTTGTCACTGGATTCCATTATGAGGCGCTTTAGTTACGATGCACAAATAAATACACATGTCTGGAGTACACGGGGACCTACGAAAAACTCACAGGGGAGGGATTCAATATTGAGCAAAGAATAACGCATTAACTTTCGCTGCATGAGATTAGACTCACAGCCAGGGTTTCATTTACTCAGTTGGAAAGGAAATTTGGATGGAGAAGTAGAAAGGGAACGCAGCACGAAGACAAATCTGCACCGGCTGTAGACCTCCAAATCTCCTAACCCAGGCACCCTCACGGTCCCATCCAATTTCTGGCATTTATACTAATGCACTTAGAGGGACGCTCATCGCATCATCATTTTTTTGTCCGCACCATCCTTCGCTCACCAAGGCGCACCTCGACGTAATAAAAACGTCCCTTCCATCTCTGAAAGTCTGATCCTCTCCAAACGTCTATTATTCATGCGTACCCTTTTCTATCAATTCGCATTCACCATTCGGCCTTTCTCCGCTTCTCCCTCCACTTCACCACGCGCGTCTATGTCTCCGAAGGTCACTGCAATGCCACGCCCCTTCCGATCCTCTCTCGCTCTTATCGCCGCAATGGCTGTCGCCCCGCTTTCTGAATCATCTCCGCAATTTGAGACGGACGGCACGTAGAAGCGGCCGTGTCGCTGACGAAGTTAAAGGTCACGAGATATCCAAACCGTCCAATCGCGATCACAAGTGAGAACTCGTACATTTCACCGAATTCCGGCCTCTTTCAGCGGGCGGAGACACGTGCAGTGAAACTCTGTTTACAGACGGTTGTCTTTGTGATTAACCCTGCATCTGCTGGCGGGATATCGATAGAATAGCGGAAGAATTTTGATCAAAGGCAATAAGTTCTCTAGAAATATGCGTAGTTCAATATTAGTAAAATTTATGACTGTTTCCTGCCCAATTGAAATTACTGGAATGCATGCCTGAAATTATTTAGGCATTCATTTATTTATTATTTTATTATAAGTTTTTTCTTATTTGGAGGAACCAAATTTTCTGAGCCGAGTAAATAGTAACTGATGATTAAATTACACGAAAAGTATTTAGTCAAGACTTCAATATGACCCTAATTTAGCAGAATCCAATCTTGGCTCTCCCTCAACGTTTCGACTGTCTCCCTTAAGGATGGAATTCAGGTTACCCTATTCTCAGGAGACGGCACTGTTCACTGTTAACACAAATGGAAGTTTTTACTTCTCATGCAAGATTTGAGTGGAGTTTTCTTGTTTCCATCTGATCATTTACACATCAGTTACAGACAGTATCAAGGAAGCCAATGTTAGGTTTTTATAACCATTCCCTCCGAAGGGTAATCATAGATATCTTGTTGTAAACTGATTCCTTTTTGAAGTAGATGAATAATCGAAAACGATAGTTACCTTTTTAATTGTACACATATTCAGCGCCTTCAACAGCTTTATTACCGTCATAGCGTAGTTACTTATCCTTTATTCCTTACAATTCCTTCCAATTATTGACGTACTATTAAGTGTAACATCTAGCTTAATAGCCATGAATTCATCCCAGGCATCAAGTCTTTTGTCTGCCTTTTACTCACAGCACCTTACTCTCTTTGTCATTCCCACTGCATAAGCCCGCTACCACAGATATTTTTCTATTCCCTCTCATTCTATATCAAGTTGAAGTATCGAGAGAGAGAGAGAGAGTGAGAGAGGAATATGGAAGGGTGGCCAACGAGAAAGAGAATAAAATGGAGAAGGAGCGTAAGAGAGGAGAGAATTTCAGTCAAAGTCCACGTAGCTTCCCACGGAAGAGTGATGGTCGAGTAGGAAAACCCAGGAGAGAGAAGGGAAAAATGGGAAGAGGATTGCGAGAGGAGGATAGCCAGAGAGAAAGGAATACAGAAAGAGAGAGAGAGGGGCGGTCGGGAAGGGAATGGGGTCGTATTCCTACTCTTGATTCGTTTTAAGAGACATCGAACTTTTCGAGTGATATAGATGGATTGGGAAGACCGGAATGGAGTTAGCGCGAGGTAAGGAGGAGGGAAAGGGGGGAGTGGGAGCGGGGAAGAAGGCAGGAAGACAAGTAGGGGTGGTGGTTAGGGAGAAGGGTGAGACGGCGGACCTCGGAGAGAATGGAGTGGTGAAAGGGAAGGCAGGCCAGGGATGGAGAGGAATAAGGAAATCCAATGGAGAGGGAAAATGATAAATGAGGGAAAAAATAAGGAGGAATGAGAGGAAAAGAATAGAGAAATGAAGAGCGGAAAAGAATAATCATTGGTTGGCTGAGTGTGAAGATCCATTTCGTGAACATATTCCACGTCGAAAGGAAAAATCTTTCCATAACTCAGCGTTGCAGGGTCGACATTAGTCCTTCACATTTAAGGTTTGAGTATGGAATGCGTTCATGAATTAACTCGGGACTAAATTCATACTCAGGTCAAGTCTTCATTGTAAGTAGTAAAACGCATACGAAAGGTGAGAGGCGCGAGATATCATGAACTTGCCCTTCTTTAATAAGCATGTTTGTACATAAAACATGTAAGTTATGCTGAGTTCATCACACTTGAGTACAAGTCAGTTCACTTACACTCGACCCATTGAACAATTCATTTAGTATTTCTACATCTTTAAAATGGACAAAAACTTAAAGTTGACGGGAATAAGGGGAATACGAGGAAGGCCATTATCATTTATTCACGGGCTCAGGGATGTTGAGGTTTACTATGAATAGCTTGCATTCTTATGTGTCATTTATCTTTGAAACATTTATTTACATTTTTATATATTAATATAACTCTCAATGGAGGACACTGCCAATTTCATTTCACCTTACGAGAAGAGTAACATGGATATGGATTTTCAAATCCCAAAATGAGCCACTGCGCTCATCATTCAATCTTTGTAAGCTTTTAGCATAATTTCCTATTAAATGTTTATGGAAACATCATCTATTTTCCCAAACCTTTGGAGCAAATCGCAAATATAACAACTAACTTTCCAAAATGGATTTTACGAACACTCTTACTTGTAACTCTCACGGTTTTGAATCCGAATTTCGTGGCTTTTCAAATGTGATCATCTTGGAAAACTTTATTTCAATGCGGTGTGGGGCTATGGCAAATGCTACCTTTATAAAATTAACTGCATAGATTCCTTTCTCATTGGGTTCTGCCAAAGCAACTGGGCTGAACAACTGCAACTTCTGGTAAAACCAAATCTCATATTGATTTTCTTTAAAATATTTTTGTGAATAATGAAAGATAATCGGCTTTTAAAATGTTTTACGGTAAATGTCGACATTATTTTGAACAAAATTGGTGTGTATTACATTCAATTAACTGATCATCAACAATTTTGGTGTTTACAATTCCGCAGTGAACTTTAGTTCTCCCTGGCTCTTTATTTCTCGTTTACACCATTACCTATCATCTTGTTTCATCGCATGTTAAGGAGTTAAATTCTGTATCGCATGGTGTAAATTTAATTCGCGTATTTATTTTCAACCATCAAAAGCTGCATTTTAAAACTTTTTGATTTAAGGCATTATAATTGATGCTTAGAATGTTTTCCGAGTAATGTTCATGTTTATTTACCAAATAAATTTGCCTAACATTGAAGCGCAAATAGATACTTGCATAAACGGTGCATTTTTTTTATTTTTCCATTCAAGTTAATATATTTTAAAACGGATAATTAAACATTTATACTTTGAATTTCAGATCATATATTAAAGACGACTTTCAGATCAGTTGAAACATAAATATTTATAGCCTACGAGCAAGGGCGAATGTTAATAATCCGAGTGTGTCTCAATATAGGTACTTGTTCGTCAAAATAAAATTTATGTCATGGGGGAAATCAAAATTCTACCACATAATTATAAACTACTGTAGTAAACTTATCCATATCGATAATAAGAAAAAATTAATCGACCCATAAAGTTTATCTTTACAATACGCTTTAATCTCCAAACCGATTTTAAACACTCATATTATTATGAGGAATTGAAATTATTGATGCATAACATATCTTGCAATCAACCTTTATGTGATGTTCAAAAGCATTTCCTATGGAGGGTAACTTTTCCATTTGCAAATTGTCACATCTTACAAAACTTTTTCTGACCTTTTACATTGAAATATAAAAGTAAATGGGGATGTAGTAGCCCAGCAGGTTAGGCGATGGACTACTGACCGAAGGACCTGAGTTCCAATCTCAGGATTGTTTCTAAGTACCCTTAGCTTCACCACAACTGATTTTTGGTTTATAGATCTTCGTCGGGAACCATAGTCAGTAAAGAGAAAGGAACTGCCCCCCTGCCCAGTGTGCTAATTTCACTCGCCGCTCGCCACGGCACTAGGTCAGCTCTCCACTCGCCTATCAAACCGACTTTCGGGTGGACAACAGTGGTTTCAACCAATAAATACACAATATTTGGGAATGAGTGAAATATAAATACGCACTACTCTGTTTGATTGACACCAATGTATTGCAGAAAACGAAACACTTTCCTTATTTGAGTTTATAATTAGATCTACACATGGTTTAAATCAATGATTGTTCATAAACTTCAGGCTTTATACTTATAGAATATTAAACTAATACAACCTCATAAAATCGTTGTTCAATCTTCCGTAGTACACAGGCGTTTGACGGAAGTGTTTCTCGGAATTAAAAAATCGGCGAGAATCTCGGAATAGATTTTCTGTCCGTCTTACAACGCTGGAAGTTACACAGACGTGGAGGCGGAAGAATCGCGTCACTTTCCTGGCGCCGAGGCTGAAGTATTTCTGCATAAATAAACGTCTCATATTTGTCTATCTGTTTCCCCAGCATTCCAAAAAAGCTTGACTTATTTTGAAGCGAACTTCATTGAAAGAGAGTTCATATTGTAGGGATAGTGCAGATCCTTAAAATAACAAAGTACATGCTATCAGGGAAAAGATTAATAACGATTCGTATGACTGAAGTCAAACGGGAATTCTAGGAATGACACAAAATTGAGAACACTTTTTAAACGCAAGGAGATGTATCGACGTGATGAATCGATGGATGACTGAACTATAAACTTTATTTTGGTCTTCGAATATTTCAAGATACAGCATTCTTAGTTATTATATTATTGATTATTATATTTATTGCATATATTATTATATTTATGATACATTAGTTAGCGTTTCTTTTCATCTATAAGGTTTTACGTGGATGCGATCAATGACCTGCATCAAACCTAAGGATAGGAATTATTTCCATCACCAGCATCATTAAAAACTATTGAGTTAGAGACTTATAAAGAAAATTCTTATATGAAAAATATTACGTGGTGTTCAGAGGGCGGAGGATGAGGGGGAAGGCAAAGAGGAACAGAAGGAAAAGAGAATGGAGATGCTTGACTGAAGGAGGAAGTGGAGGGAATTTCCCGAGAGGGATCACACACGAACTGTATATGTCCACCCAGCCAGCGGAAACGAAAATGTACGGGACAGCCAGCCGACCACGCGGAGGGAGGGATGAGAGTCGAGAAAAATGGGATTGAGTTATTTGTCGACCGGAGAAACATCCCCGCGGTCCAAACGTGGTGGCCGCTGGGTGTTGATGGTTGACATTTTTCTTGTAATATCTTTTGAATGATTTTACGTGGATCGCGTACCACTGCACATTATGGGGCATTACAAACTCGCCTATCAGTTAAGATTTCCAAACTGTGTGGTTTACGTCACGAAGTATTTAATTGTCAGATGGAAAACCGACGTAGACTCGCGCAGAGTCGGGTTCAGCCGTCAGTCAGACTATAAATTACCGGTGGCACGCGATTGGAACAAGTTCGCTGACCCGTGATCCAACTGCTGTATTGCGCATTTCTCTTTTTTCCCCGGGGGGAGGGGGGACACCCGGGCCGCGAGAGATGGGGAGAGCGGAGGGAGAGCTTGAAAGGTTTTGAGAGGTAAAGGACGTCCCGGATAAGAGCCTTTGATGGATCGAAGGGACCTAAGGAGGAGAAGGAGGAATAAAGAGAGCAGGAGGATCGGAAAATCGTATTTGCAAAGAGCGCTTCAGGGTGAGGGGTCGGTAAACCCGTTATAAATGGAGCCAAATATTGGATGAGTGTGGGAGGAGAAATACTTCCGGTTGAGCTAATATTTTGATTTTATCTCTTCGCGATACATCTAAGGCGGTGTTCAATTCGTCCAAAACTCGGTCGAATGAACACAAAAAGCCACAAGACATTCATGCCGGAAGCAATGAGAAATCATAATCAATTCGGCTACAGTCGGTGAGCTATCGTCAACTGCTACCATGCACGTGTACAGCAAGATTCCTATGCGGAAATTAATGAATAGGAATATTTTTTCCCGCTGCATTTTTGTAAGAATGCGACTCATTCCCACGCTAGTATGCAGCCATAGAAACGACTGTAAAGGCCCAGAATTGACAGTAAGGGCCATAAATATCAATTAAGCATAAATAAAATATTTGATTAGCATTGATTGGCTTCTTTCATAGTGGACACATTAATAAAACAATGATTTTAAGTTTCGTGGACGCTGATTTACCTTATATAATGAAACCTTAACGGATCGATGTTCAACCATTTAACAAAACATCCAATTTCGGGAGGAGATCGAACAAAGGGAGACTAGGTCCAGTCGATAAAAGATATAGCAACCGAATTCACGAGCGGAATTTGAAACTTGACAAACAAACAAGTATTAGATATTTCATTTACTCTAATTTAAGTATTGATCGTTACATTTTATTTTTAAAGAAAATTATTTTGCCCTGAATATAAATAGCAGGAAAGAATATCATATGGCCTCACTAGTTGCTATAACGTGTAATTCAATTCTAAAATAGTTGTTTCCATAAAAGAGGCATCGTAGAAAAACTCCTCTTGGCATACTTCAAAATAATTACTTTTCTAACCCAATATACTATTTACTTCGGAGAATTGCAACAAGGAGTAATAAGGCAATCAATATCTTGCGCAAATGAATAAATACATTCTCTTTTGTAAACTCCGCCTTCATAAACCAAGAAAATGATTTGAAGGGCAGATGTGAGTGCACTCAATATTTACTCAGATGATTTAATGAACCATTTAACCTATGAACCATGAAATGGCCATCAATACAGGGACATCCTTTCGCAAATTCAAGCTACACTTCAGAGAGACGCACCTCAGTGAATGAATTACTGCATCCACACTTGATATGTGTTCTCAGTGGCATCTATTGGAATTACAGAGGAAACGGAACGAGAAAGATACCTATACATCTATATCTACATATTACCCTGCTGGCCATCAAAAGGGTCCATGGAGATAGACGGGCCACTGCAGGAGAAGTAATGGGATTCGACAGGGTATATGCGATGGCTGGACATTGGGAGACAGGGAGAAATAAGGAATGATGGGATGTGGTAGATGTGGGAGGGGGCTCACGGGGAATGCACACTTCCCATTCGTCAGGAGGACCCAGTCGTAAAACCCAAGGGATCGCGAAATTCTCTTTCGCCGTCACAATCAATCTAAACTTGGATTAGCCAGAGTGGAAACTTGGCTAGTGACCGTCATGGTGTACCGAGCAGAGAGAATAAGCAGGGTAGCGTACCCTTCCCCAATGTAGTACAACGTTTAATTTATTTTGAAGGAAGCAAATGATAAAGGCTACGCTAGATGCTGAGTTCTGGTCTGATTTCGTCTAGACAATGGATACGGGAAATTTGTTAAGGGTTTTGACCCACTTACTTTTTCGTAAAGATTAGATTTTGTTTACGTGAAATTCAAAATATTGTTAAAACAATATTGTTTACACAAATATGCATATATTTGAATTGCATATATTACATATAACAAAAATGCATACATTAATATTCAGCAAACGGAAAGAGAAAGCTGTTATAAAACTCCTATATTCGGCTGAGAAGATGTCTGCGCGATCAGAAACTTCAAATATTGCGCGCGCTTTCTTTTGTAAGCATTCTTTCTTGAGATTTTTGCTCTAAGAGATCGACGGACGCAAAAATGCGGCCATTTTAAAGTTTTTGATCATTTAGAATATTATTATGAAAAGAATATTTCTGTCTTAAAATAATCATTTAAGGTAAGGTTTTTGCTTAACAAATATTAGGATGCGAGTTAGGATGGTTATTAAATTCCATACGCCGTCGCGTACCTGTATGTCAGCAAACAATTTTAGGAAAGAGAGAGGGGTAAAGGCAATGATCGGATATTTCAGGGCTGAGAAGGACGCAAGCCATCCTTAGAAGACATGAAAAGGACGTAGAGGGAGGGCATGGGGGAAGAGTACCAGAGGGTTGAACGCGAACAAAGAAAGGAACCGCGGGGTGCCCACGGTGCTTTGTCATCCCGATGAAATACTAGCCCAGGATCATTTTTCATTCATTTCCGTCGGAAATATGTGATGGTGTCCGGGAAGTTTCCCGTCGTTCAGTCAGGAAGAAACATCAAAGAGGAATCATCACTGGAGGGTTGAATCACGCAAACGAGAGAAACTTTTTTCTCGTTGAGTAATTTGACCGACAGATTTTTCATGCAATCACTACCAATTATCGTGTCAAAGCAATGTTTCTGCGTTAGTCGTACGTGTCAGCCATGAGATATTGATTGAAGTTGAGCTCGAATTGGTTGGACGCGGGGTTACGTATTACACAGCAGCACTTGCATCAGTATTCCTAGCAATGCGTTCACAACTCAAAGATCACATTTAATAACTGTTTGTCCTGCATCCTTTCCATCAGGTAAATTATTTTCGAGAACTCGACAGCGATCCTTGGTGATATTTTGTGAAAAACGAAAACAATCAAGAGTGCAAACAAAAAACATGATTGTATACGAAGGTAGGGTTGGTGAAACGTTTAACAACTGCAGGCAGATCTCACAGTCGTGGGTCGGGGTTTATCATCTACGTGTATTCATCCTCAAACAGAAAATACCGGAGTAATCTTCGAGGCAACCATGGTAAATTCTCCGCAAACGAGGCATATTCAAACATTTAATCGCACTCAGTCAACAAATGAAGCATATTTCGGTTGTGGGGAAGAAAGCTTTCAATACACATATCCTCACAATAGCTACCTAAACTTGGCCATCCACTCCGCTACACCTCCAGTGTCTCCAAAACGTTGGAGATTCATACTTTCCAACGGCTTCCTCATTCGCCAAGTACCTTAAACGTTCACCAGCCGCATCTTCAGAATCCTCCCGGGGTTCAGAAAGAAAGCGCCTTTGGCGAATGAAAACCATGGTGACCACCACGAACGACAAAACATGCGATGACAATGGAAACAGAGTAGTAATGAGGAGTCACGAGGAGCAACAATTAAAAGAAACTCACGGTGCGAGGGAGGAATATGGAGAAGGGAGGAGGGGACGGCAGCGACGCGAAGAAGCTCCGGAGGGGTTGGCTGAAGGGAGCGTCGGGTGAGGGAAAAGAGAGAAGAGTTGGAGATACTGGGAGAGAGAGAGAAGTGGAACGGGGAGTGAGCGGGTGAGCGCGACATGCTGAGGTCGCCGCAGAGATGCTGGAGTTTCCTTTCTCCGGGAGGGGGGGGAGAAAGAGAGAGAGTCAAAGAGTGGAAGGTGGAGTGAGCTAAGATCCACACTTCAACCACGTCGTCTTGCCAAGTGATCCCCCTTGTACCCTGGCCCTTACCAACCTTAACGTCGCTTCAAATAGGAGAGCTGCATATATATATATATATATATATATATATATATATATATATATATACGATACATAAATGTGTGTACGTGCGTGCGTGTTTGATTGTGAATGCACACGTATTTGGCTCGCTTTCGAAGGCTACGGCAATCCGCGGCCCTCACGGGCCGAGTGCGTGACGACCTCTTGGAGTCCACCGCGGAAGAGCGGCGCCCACTATTTACTGTTTAATCTTCTTCGTTTCGCGGGATTTAGCACTTCATCAAGAGTCGCGAACTTTGGTGAGGGGGAGGATAAGGTGAACCCGAAACCATCGAGCCCGATGGCCCCGTTAAAAGAGGGGCTATTTTGGGGCGACTCCCGAAGCCTCGAGGGTTAAAACGACTGGCGGCCACGGGATTTATGGTTTAATTTTCTCCGTTCGCTGCGTAAACCTCCATTAAGATCTGCGTTCTCTGATAAGGACGGGGAACATATTTTTATGCTTTAAGATTTAAACGATAAGCATTCTAAATAATTTACCCCATACTGTGAGCTCACGAGGAAGGTCGGGAGATTGGAGATGAATTTGCTCATGGAGACTATTCTCGTGTCCACGTGACTCCGATTCCTGAATCAGCGCGTGTTTGCAATTTTAGTTCAACAAGTTGAAAATTTTAATTAGATACCCTAAATAAACTTGGCATATATCTAGCGGAATAATATACTAAAAAATGACTCAATGAAAGTTGTATTTTGTAACACACATTAAATGAGTGTCCTGAATAACGGAATTTGTGGCTGGTAGAAAGAAAACACTTTCGTGATGAATTGTTTACGACCGGGGTTTCTTCACTAAATCCACCAAGTTACAAATACGTTAAACAATCTGCTAACAGGCTCAGTCACCAAGACCCTGCAACCAACTGTTTGTAAACTTTGCCAACAAAATGTGGGAAACCAGTTCTAAAAGAAGGAAATGTGGAAAAATTATCTATAGGCTCAATTATTTACAAAAAAACTTTATTTATTTCATATACGGAGACCAATACTCTTTTAAATACTAAACTGTCCAACTTCTATCTCAGATTCTTATTTTTTCAGTTTTGACTGAAAAGTTACAGTATATTCTAAATATTATTTAATAACTAAATTTATAAAATAAGTGATGAAATCGTGTTCTTTATCTTAGGTAAGCCATTAGGTATAACAGTTTAAGAACAACTGCCTTTGAAATTATTTTTCATAGAAAAATGTCTCAAATAGTGTAAAGGAGATCATTAGGGAAAGGTTAGGGTTTTAAAAAGTTTATTACTTTCTTAACCCTTCTTAAAAGCCTCCGAAAAAGTTTCTCTATATCTTTTTTAAATAATGGGATGCCTATAAATTGAATGCTATTTCATTGTTTCAAGCAATGCACTTTATTATCTCGATGTTACTGAAAGTGACGTGGTTGAAGTCGTTTGATCGAAAATAAACTGAAAGAGGAATATTTATTTTCAATGCGTCAAAATTTGGAAAACCCTGCCCGGGATTTCTTGTAACAAATTTATTTCTTCTTCAGAGCGTTATTCCACTCAGATTCAGGGTGAATATACGGCAAGAGTATATCGGTTAAAATCAGCAGTCGCTATCTAGTTCGCAAAAGTTCACACAGACATGAAGGAGGATCCATTGGGGCTGGTGATTTTCGGATAAAGAACATGTCATTGACGAAATAAATCCTAAATTCTCTCAAAAAGTGCATGCCGAAAGAGTGGATATTTAAAAAATTTTACGGTCATTCCATATAATTGCAATACATTACTTCGTCGAGAAGGCGTTTGCAGAATGTTTTCGATGAAGTCAATTGAAAGAACCTGATGAATGACCGCATAGATGAGAATATACGATGATCTCAAGTTTTTTAGTAACTCTATTTACAGATCTTGTGATGCTTAAGATTTTATCAAGTACTTGTTAAGCAACAATCGCCTCATCCTTTATTTGCAAAGATGCATTTCCTTTAATTTCACAACTAATGCGGAGATTTCCGATTGATGATCTATTTGCATCAATGAGTAAGCGATGTGGCAAACATCCATTCGAAGTAGCAAGTTAGGAGAAAAGTGAGTATCTCGTTTCGAAAAGAAATCATCTCTTTCACGATACATTAGAGTGGCAATATTTTCAAGCTTCTTGGTTTCAAGCTGGTTCCTAAGATATTTTGGTCTCTACTTTGATTTGGAACCTGAGAAATATTTTCTGCAGTAATAGCATGATTTTCTTTTGATGATCCACTCTCACAGCATGTAATGAAAAAAATGAGCAACGGTTAAAAATGGGAAATGTTCCGAGAAAAGCCTGCTTTCACGCCGTGCGACTGAGAATGGGCGGATATTCCTCCCCCTCCCCTCCCTCCACTCAAATGCCATGGGAGACACGCTCTTCGTGCCGGCTTACAGTTAGGATTTCCCGATGAAAATATTTGATATCGCGGTGCAGCGTTGATAACGCACGTGGGAGCCCTCAATACGGAATAATCCGCAGTTGATCGTGGGATAGGAAATCCAATGTCCGGCAAAATGCGCAAAAGCGGTCGCGGAACTTATTTTTTTTCTTCCCTGAACGGCGCGATAAGAAGGGCGAAGTATGGACACGCACTGCGAGTCATTGCCTATTTTTTCTAATCCCTCCAATACTTGGATCCGTGGACGATCGTAAATCACACACTTTTTTCGATCGGAAAAAGAGAGCTGTCCGATGCCTCCAAACCTAGCAAAGTCCCAACAAACTTCTCAGGCTTTCGTGTGTAGTTTTGACCGGCGTCCGAGGCAAAAAGGCCATGACCCGCAGGGGGGCGAGAGCCAACCCTTAAGAAAAAATAAATAAGAGAGAAAAATCGACGAGAGGGTTCCAAAGGGGAAGAGGAAAGGTGCGGAGAAGTGACCGAGGGCATGGAGGGAAAGAAGGAAAACAATCAAAGTGGAAGGAATTAAGGGAGGCGAAGATATACGAAGAGAGTGTGGACAGGAACGAGATTTGAGGAATAGAAACATAAAGTGGAAGCGGAGAAGGGAATGTTGGGGCTAAGCATACATTTCAGAATACTAACTGTTCAAACTAATGCCACAGTACCATCTTCACTGGGATTCTGGTGTTTCATTGGAGCATATTCCCAACTAAACCATTAAAAGATATGACAAGAAGTGCAGCTGTTGATTGGTGTGAAGGAAAAAACGGTTGGTGGTCGCCTATTGTGGTGGGGTTCATTTAAGCTACGAAATGACGATCAGATCTTAAATGTGTAGATAATTGTTAATAATATTCCTCTCATTGTTTGCACATCACAGTTTAGGGAACTAAATTCACCCATTCACATACATAAAGACGCGCAGAAGCTTGATACTCAAAAACACAAAACTATTCTAAATGAAGCCGAATTTGTAATTACTGTTGAATATTCTTCACCGGCTACGATTGTTCCTGAATTTAAAAAATCAAGAATATAGACCCATAAGTCATGTGCGAAGAGATATGCTTCTGGACATGCATATCAAGTCAGAAGTCAAAATTATCATTGGAACGGATTTGAATGAATTTGGAATGAAGAGAACTAATTAGAGATAAATTAACAATCGCGCTGGTCAAATTGCGAAAGAAAAAAACACATGAATGAATACCCCATAAAATAATTTTAATATACGTGAATGCAATTTAGAATATCGGAATAAAAATAAATGAAGTAACATTACGCTATTTCGCCAACTCTGTGCCGCTTGGAAAATCATGTCGCATTATGCATCGTTGTGGTTGGATAGAGAATAATACAATGACCATTCTAGTACTCTGAGGTCCATAGCAAATTGATCCGGAACGGTTGGTAACATCCTGGCGCATAGAAACCGACTTTCATCCGTGCCGCGGTTGATGACACGATGGCACAGAGATGCCCAAAGATGAAGCTTCAAACTTTCCTGTCAACACGTTCTCGACCAAGAGATAAACGATACGTCCTAGTAAGAGGATGAGACCGACGAAAAATAGTGATAAAATTCAAACGGACATAAAGGGCTAAAGGGCCATGGTGTAAGGACGCGGAACATGGGACGGACGCCTTGGGAGAAAATATTGGCTGATGGAGCTGAGAGATGATTCGTGGGAGACGACACCCGGGACCTCCCTCAGCCTCACGGAAACCAAGAGCAGGTGGTAAGCCTACGGGGGATCACCCCAGGGCGGGGGTGGGGAGGGAAGGAGGATAGTGGGCTCGGAATAAACTGAAAGCGGGCGGTACTTGTTGGAGCACAAGGGGGCAATGTGAAACGGTGGAAGGAAAAGGAAGAGACGGTGGCGACGCATCCACCCACGCTGAAGATGCGCTCTCCGGCATCCGCGCTGACCAACCTGCAGCGTCACTCCGGCGCGTTTTGTTACTATATAATCCATCACCTGTTCCGGCCCTCGTGCCACGCTCACTCAAAAACCTCAACATTACGAGGGTCCGGATACCATAACCGGGGCATTACGTTTCGTAATGAGATCGGCTTCGGAAAAGGGACGTCATCTCTTAACGATCGCCCCATAATTTCCATGTCTGAAAAGTTGCAAGTCAATATTTCATTTCTAGTCATTCGCCCAAGGTATGGTGCATGTCATATAGTGCATAATTATGTTAAAAACACTATAATGATTGCATGAGTTGCTATGATAACAAACGCGATTTACTTCGCGAGCTATCTTACCACGCGGCATAATTTTCTGTCACTTCGTAAAGCGGATTAGTGTTATACTTAAACCTTGCCTTTCCTCATATTAAAGGAATGCGAAGAAGGAAAGCATCGTCTACTATCACTTAAAGGAAAACGAAATGAGCAGAAATTAAAATAACACATTTTACGAGAATTTTTCAATTGGTAACGCAGCAGGGAATGAGAAAGACCATGTCCGAATTCCTATGCCCACACCTATCCAATAAGCAATGTAATCTTCTAACTTCCATTCTACATCGAATAAGCCACCTAGAATGATACAGCACTATTTCACAGGTGATCAACAAAATGCTTCACTCTATTCAACTTCTATAAGCATTTTTCCTGGACATGACAATTTACACTACCCATTCGGTGTATTGTATCATTTAAGCTCGTCAGACATTAGAGAGCGAGGAGAAAGAGCAATATATAAACATCATTAGCAAGTAAACTTATTAAATTTAAGCGTTGATTTGATAAACCTCAAGGTTGTATGTTTCTCTTACATGCTCCAAGTTGATGCCTTAACCTGTGTTAATCTCCTATCAACCACTTTCGTTACTGAGGACAACTAATAGTGGCCAAACTCCATAGATTAGTCGAATATTCCAAATACATAGAGCATAATTCTGTATCATACATAAAACACACTTTGACCACACAGCCGTCAACTTTGCAGATGATATAAAATATTTCAAAGCTCATTTCATTTGTACACGAGTGAAAAGAAAAAGACAAATATGTATATATAGGGGGCGGCGCTTAAATCCAAATAAACCTTACCTCGAATGAAATTTCCTCGCCGGGTTAGCGAAACCTTCCCCAGACTTCTTCGAAGCATTATATATAGCCACAATATCGCCAACAGTTGCTCTGGGGTACCAGAAGAATCGAACTATTTCGAAATATAACGCCCATCGCGAACACTTTTGAAAAAAGCGGCTCTTCGATTGTACTCCGCACTTGTACGTAACATCTCGGCCACTTTGAGGTTATTACTGTTTACTAGATGCCTATAGCTTTCAAGAACGCCAATTGCGACCTCCAGTGGAACTACGGTATGGCGGGGAATTCAAATTGAAATGTCCGGATTTAAGGGTCGCACCCTGTATGCCTGATGCTGCATGACGAAAGTAGCAGTAAACCTTTTAACTTAAGGGTCGACGAGGCACGAAACTCGCAAAAGTTCGACGACGTCCGATTTTAATAGAGCGCATCATTTGCTTCCGGAGAAACCAAGTGACGGCGGCGACAGCGGCGTACCTCAGGGTCACCTTATCGGTCTCCGGACTTCTCTTTCCACGTTTTCCGGTCAAGAATGCCCCCGAGTTCTCGGCGGTGCGTTTTGCGCCTTAATCTACGACAAAAACGACCCGCGATGCATACGCGGGCCTCTTCGCCGAGGGTGAATCATGATACTAATGAAAAGCAAACGCGAACCGCGAGCCTAGGCGCGCGCCCTCGAGCCTACGGATAAGCTCGCGCAGGGAACGTCGGCATACGAATCGTTTTATGTGCCCATCGTTGTCCCGCTTCGCGATTTCCCCACCCACAAATCTCCCTTGGTGGGCGCTCATAAAAAGATCTTATCTCGCGAAATTGCACCGTGCGCTCCAAGTGTTTTGCACTTGCTGCCGTGGGAAAGAAGCAATTTAAACCGGAGTTCATTAGCGAACTTAAGCACCGGAACATTAATGAGGTACATATATTGATTTCCTAAAAAATACAACGGTAATATTAACGATTCTTTCAACCTTTGCACTTTTTGGCTATTACATCTCGTTTGCGCTTCAGCGATGCAATGAATAAGTACGGAATGCTCAATGTGTTACATAAATTAAAGTCTTCCGCGGTATCAACAAACTGCACTAATGGCAACGATTCACTGTATACCCCCATTCTAATACGAGTGGAACTGATCGATTAAAGAAGTTTATAGGGACTGAAACAGTAATTGATGCAACGTTGCGACTTTTCTCAGTTACGGACTCGATAAAAATACTTAGCGGATAACGATTGCGAAATAGAAATTGAATACAATGCGTTTGACCAAGTAATTTAATTGATATGATTTCGCCTTACGACATACATGAACTTAAGTCAATGTAACCACTCGCAGCAAGAAAGTCAGAAGAAGTTCAACCAACTTTTTTTTACCACTTTCTGACTAAAAAAGGGTATTTTTCTCCATTCACTGGTTAGGGAAACTGAAATGTAGCGAAGATAGCTTCTTATCATTCATCATGAAGAAATAATTGTGATGGAACTCAAATTAAATGTATCTTTTTCAGATTACATTGTGAAACCAGAAAAATTTGGGTGCCAATCTCAGAGGTCGGACTTTGCGAATTATTTTGGTGGCCAAAAGAAATCACATCGCAAATTTCTTCAGGAATGTGAGCATGGCATTTCTTCGCGTAATCTCAATAAATTACAGTTGCAAGGGCTCGCAAACTAAGTTCAACATGCCCAGCAATTTAAGACATAGAATATGTGACTTTTCAAAAACAAAGCAACGTTATGCCTAATTACGACTTCAGATTCAGATCACATCAGATTTAGATCAACAGAACTTTTATTTTATGCCTTCTTTCATTTCAATCACTTAAAGGAAGCAGTTGAACTCAAAATGCATGTATTTAGATTCTGGAAAATTCAGGGAAATCTAATTCTTTTTTAAATTTTCATCCAATCACGTCAATGAAAGATCATAAATGCGATCTTCTAAAATTTTTCCAGCTGTCCTTACCACAAGGATTGAAATATCAAGATGAACGATATACAAGCTATATAGTGAACAATGTAGGTAAAAAATTAATTTCAAATTTTTACATAGAAGACGTTTTATCACAAGCAAAAACTAATTAAAATGGGAATTGTAAAATCAAGCATTTATTTTACACCAAACACTAATACCACAGTTATCAACCCGAAGGTTTGTTTGATAGACGATGTTAGAGCTCAAGCAATACTAAGCCAAACAGCGAGTAAAATTCACACATCAGGTTAGGGAGGTCAGTTCCATTCCCTATACCCTCTATGTTTCCCCAGGAAGATCTGGCGCATGAAATATCACACAGCTTGAGCGAAGCTGAGGAGCCAGAAGCGATCTAAGGGAATCCAAACTGGGCCCTAATGATCGGTAGTCCAGTGCTCTACCCACAGGACTACCACGTATCATCACACACTGGTATCACGACTAAGAGTCGTCTTGTACAGAGATAATACCTTTTTCCCAACTGATCTGTATGAATTAAAACGGCATTTTTCGCTCTTTTAACCCGAAGCCCCTCGCTCCCTAAGGTATTATAAAACGACAGAAAGTCTTGGGAGGGACGAGTGAAAGTGAGCTGATGGCGGCCAAGCCGCTCAGACAAATCCATCCTTCGGATTTTTGGCATCCAGGGCAAAATTAATACAAAAAATTGATTATATGAAAGCATATTTTCAGCTCGTTTATAAAGTCTTCGCCCTGCTCGCCGGTCCCACTTAAAGAGAGACCCCGCGATCCTCCCACCCTCTCATCATCGCCTCCAATTACGCACGCATCCACGCCCCTCGTCCCGGACTGCGTCCCTGTGCTCTGGAAATGAAATAAATATACTCCCGTTTCCACGGCGACTGAAGTGGAAAGGCCGTGGTGAAGAAACCACATCCCCTCTCTCGTCCCATCACTCTCTTCCTCTCCCCCCCCCTACATCACCACGTTTCCCCCATATCGATACAAAAAAGCGAAACATTCCTGCTTAATTTGAGCCTCTCTCATTAACATAAAGAACCGGATGTCCAGCGGGTAAGGCCGTTGGGCCGTCCGCTTCCTAGGTGGCCTTCCTCTATCCTTCCCCATTCTCCCTCCCTCTACTCCCCTCGCCCAGCTGACCGTGAGGTCATCAACGGCTTCGATTCTGGTTTTATTGACTTTCCCTATTACGGTGTCCCTCCTCACGACCCTGCGCGCCATGGGCATTGGGATAGCGCTACCGGATATTTGCCCGAGAAAATAAATGCGAGATCCAAAATAATCGATTATGTGTATAATATATGTATAGATCCTCTACGCCCTTCCCAAACCATTTCACACGCCTTTTCCCTTGAAATTCTGCTACCTCTCTTCGACGAGAAACGTGAGGAAATTAAAGAAAAAAGATTAAATCCCATGTAAGTTTTTTTTTCAACGAAGCCATTCCTGTTTTCTCTCTTCATTAAGGAGCATCTCAAATCTCTAAGTTTTTACTCCAACTTAACGTGCCGGGAAAGAGGCAAAAAAAGAGATTCTGGGCAGCAGATTATGTATGTATTGTATGACGCGGTGAGCGGGTTCCTTGGTCACTTGACCATTATTTAGCGAGCGCTATGCCAGATACTCGTACGAGAGCTCTACAAGGAGGTTAATTAATGATTGAGGCCGAAGGCCCTTTGGGCCCGACAAGTCTCTGGAGCCCGTCGGTAGGATGGAGATCCATCTTTCCTTCGAAGTGGTGTTTGCAAAGGCGGTCCGACTCGGATGTGTGTCGGCAAAGTTTAAAAGAGGATTAAACGGGATTATTTCTGTTTTCCGTCCGTTATCGGAACGCCACGCAATCAACACGAATCTTCACCGATGACTCTTGCCTTTATTCCCTGTTCTTCCAGTGTCATGCTTCATTCTGTTAAGGGGCTTGTCAAAGCGTTGTATATTGTCGGTTTCCTTCACATCAAACTTTTACTATTTTATTCAAAAGAGTGGGCAATGATTCATGTTAGAGTAAAAGACAGGACAGAGTAGACAGATACATACGCTGATAAAAATCTGACATTTAATACAGTATATTGCAAAAATAATACATATATATATATAAACACAGGAATCAAGGTCGGTTTGGTAGGTGATGGCAGAGTTCACCAAGTACTAAGCCCTATACGGCGTGTGAAATTCACACATCAGGGTAGGGGGGCCATTTCCTTTCCCTGTGCCGGTTATGGTTTCCCAGGAAGACCTGGTACCCGAAAAATCACTTTAGGTGGAGCTGCAGGTGCCCAGAGTGCCTTGCCCGGGAATCGAACCCGGGACCCTCCGGTCAGTAGTCCAACGCTCTACCCCTTGGACTACCGCGACCCACATATATATATTTATAGTACAACTATTTATTATATATTTTAAAATATAATATAATAAACATTATAAAATATAATATAATAATTATTATAAAATATAATGTGATAAACATCATAAAATATAATATTTATATGTTTTTTTAGTGAAACGTTAATTTCGTGTGTATATATGTATATATATATATATATATATATATATATATATATATATATATATATATATATATATATATATATATATATATATATATTTATATATTTATATATATATATTAATTTTTATTTTACACAAAACTAACGTTTCACTGAAGCAGTGTATACCATCCTTAGCTTTGAACTTCTGCTGTAACAGAAGATGAAGACTGGTAAAAATTGGATAAATCGTTACGAGAATCCTGATCACAAATATTTATCATGCTCGAAAACTCGTGCACCGGAAACTTATGATTCTTAATTTAACAAAAATGCTCTTTTACTCCTTTTTGTTAGAGATAATTAAGTGGCCAAGATTCTCATACGGCTCATCTTGACTTCATTCACTCTGTTTCCACTAAAAATATTAAAAAGAAAGGAAATCATCTTCGTTCCTCATTCTTCTTATTCGAAAGCTTCTATAATAATCTAATTAATGACATGAAATGACGTGCACTCATACTGCCCAACTTAATGGGAAATGCAGACCGAGGCATAAATAACCTCGTTGCATGCCAGTAATGTGTTTAGCGCGAAATCGCCAAATCAGCATTGATTAATAATAACAGCCACTATTAGCAGTATGAAGAACCACGCCACAGTAAAGAGTGTAAAGAAAAATAATCGTTTACTTTGCGCCAAATTGGAACGACAAAGCAAGGAGGAGCGTAAGTACACAAAACAGCTCCTGTGCCACAACTCAGAAACCCGTTTGCACGAGGATGAAAGCATTTAGCTCGGCACATGTCTCGAGGGAAGGCCCGCGCGAGGGAGGGGTTGTGCGACGGGCGATTGTTATGGTTCAATCACTCCGAATGACTCCAAACTCTGAGGCGGCGGGTGAGGATAGGACGGGAAAAGAGAGACTGTTGGGGATTGGGGGGGGGGATGAGAAGTCTGAGGAGGAGCCGACTCCCTCCCGGCTGAACCCGCGATAGAGGAGGAAGACATGCATACATAAATGCGGGCGATGTATGCGTGCGCACATTACAGCGCCAAATGATCTCTTTCTCCTGCCCGGCAAGTGCCTTTATGTTTCCCGGCACATTCCATCACCCACGCCTAAAGAGAAGACAATGAGAGGCAATAATCTCCAGAACGAGCCATTCCCAACTCCCTTTGTTCTCTCTCTCTCGCTCTCTTCTCCTCAACCCCTCCTGGTCCCCCCCCTCACTTATCCCAATCCACTCCCCATCCTCCCCAAACTTTTAAGACGAAAAACACTCCTTCTCCTCCCATTTCCCCGATAGTAAAGAACAATCTACCCGTTCACCTCGCAGGGTCCGAGCCGGCGCGCCCACGTTATTTTTCGTCGTTTACCACGGCAGACGCGAAAAAAAATCAAGGGAATTTTTCGCGTACACCCACTCCGGCCCGGGGAATAAAGAAAAATGAATGTTCTGGAAGGAATTCTCGGAGCCTATCCCGCGCGTAGAGAGCGTTGTGGAGACTCCGCCCGAACGAACAAACTAGTCTTCGCACCTTATTCACGGAACGAAAATAAAGCGGAAAAAAATAAATCAAACTAAAAGCCACAAATCCCACGCACGCACGCGCGCGCGTCCCCCCTCTTCTTTTTGCGAATGAATGGGATTCGTGGTCTGGGCGTCAACCTGCCTCCCCGCTGCCTACCAACCTCCCGGCCCCGCCGCTCTCGTCTTCGAAGTCTCTCTCTTTCCCCCCTCTGCTGCCATCCCGATTCCTCCTTTGAAACGAAAGGCCACGATTTTGAGGACACTCGGAATGGACTCACGCACTCCTCCCGAAGCGTACCCATCCCCCCTCTCTCCGCTAAGGCTCCTCTTTCTCTCTCTCTGTTAACTGCGCAGAAAATTGATCTACCCTCGATCACTCAAACACTTCTGACGACGCTTCCCTGGAAATCTCCTGAGTGGATGGCAACAAAATGAAATGGAAATAGAAATTTTCACTGCCCTGAAAAAATAACGCACTGGGATAATTTAGGAAAGGAAATCGACCGTCTCGGGCGTGAAGTGGTAGAACAGCGGTGTGCAGACGAAGAGCGCACACTATACGCTGTCCACTTATTTAATCCGATGTTCAACGGGCGCTTGAAGTCTAGGCGTCATGATCAGTTCAATTTCTGTTTTTGACTCTTAGAAGTCTTGACGCAGGTTGTAGATTATCTTGAGTATGTGAACCGCGACCGCATATTTTGTTCTTCATTTACATCTTCAAGAGAAAGAAACGCCCTCTAAAGATAAAAGGTAAATCTCACAGGTTTATTGAAGAGAAAAATTGTAAAAAATGACTTGTCACTGCCAGTTAAGCTGCAAAATTCAATAGCTGAATATAAGTGGGTATTCATTTTTCAATGAATTCATTGCGGTGAACACCCATATTTTGGATTACCGGTTTCCACTCATCCCTAGCTATCCAAATCTGTTTCCGCTTCTTTCCTGATTTTTCACACAAACATTTTGATGCCGTTATGGTACTTGCAGTGAACCAACCCACGGCCTATGAGTATCAGCGAGGTCACTCCTACCATAGGTTTAGCATTCGCCATATCTTGCACCCGTGATGTCATAAACCAAACCCGGTCTGGTCTCACAAGTAAAGGAAATAACATTTTCATCCGGAATTCCCAATTCGCATAACGTATACTTACCTGAGGTATTAAAAATACTAGACCATCCTCGGATTTATTTCCTCGACTTTCCGAAGAAAGCGAGTGATTCTCGATTTTTTTCCTGAGGACATCGGTTTTTATGGCGGAATGGTTGCCACCATTTCCGAATGGATCCAAACTATCTCCTTAACCCCCCGAACAATTGGATAGTGACAGCTGCAGATATTTCACTTGCACGGTTAGGTAACAGAAAATGATTATACGCTTCTGTTTGAACAATTTTAAAGAAGCTAATATCGTTAAACTTCTAATTACTGCGAAAACGCTGCAGCAGTTACTTTTGCGTAGTCATCCGCTTATTGTGGAGCAAAATTCGAGAATTCCACCGGGTGTATACCATTCGTCTTGATCAGCATTCTAATTCGAATCCATAGAAGTTCAGTCGAATGCACTAGCCAAATTAGCTCCGGAGGCGTCGTGTAACATTTTGAATTTCTAAGGGCGTCGAAATCCGGTCAAAGTAAATGATTTTGACATTTTGACTCCTAACTACTCATTTAATTGAATGTACATTCAACTTATACGCACACTTCTGCAGTCAGTTTTTCTTTTCAGCGATGATAATATCATTGTGATTGCATAAGCAGTTAACAGTTCAGCCACTCACAATCGATTGCCTCTTCGCTACAATCCAACATGGCCATGACCTCGGGGGAAGGCCATTGCGTTTAAGTTTTCTGATGAGTACATTTACCGGGCATAGTTGGAGAATATATAGAGGGTTAACGCGTTCAAATTCTGCGTAAACATGTTTAAGGCTAAAAAAATAGGTAAAACTGCGAGTGAAAAAACTCAGCGTCGGTGTACACGCACTGTTCATTAATTGTTTTAAGTCAGGAGTACCGCTAATGTCAACGAAAATGCACGGGATATGCCAATAGGTAGATGTGTATGAATGCAATTTTAAAAATCAGTTATGCAAAGTATGTGCATAAATAGTCAAGTAGGGATTCGACATAATACGGCTACTCTAACCATGACGCAATAACGTTAAGAGCAAACTTCGAGGAAGATGAGCTGAATCAATGTTATACCACTTGAATGGAAACATATCATTGCGACGAAAGGCTTTAATTCATTTTAATAGCCTTCTCTTCCTCTAGGGAAACGTTGACAAACTTCCACGCCGGCCATAAAAATTTCACTCCAACGCTCTCATTACTTTGTGCTGAGGAAGTTTTATAGCAAGTGCAATACGCCCACAAAATGCTGTCACTGCTGAAATTTCTCGTGAATGCTGCTCGGATACCTTACAATAAATAAATAAATAAATATATATATATATATATATATATATATATATATATATATATATATATATGTGTGTGTGTGTGTGTGTACACACGAGTGTAACATGGAATTCATGCATAAAGTATGAGATTCAAGGGTACACTCCTAAATGTTTTCTTAAGAAATGGCAAACGATAATATTTGTAAAGTAAACACGTAGGATATTAATCTGTTCTACACTACCTAAAACGAATTATATCCACATGAAAGATGAAATAATTTAATTTCACAACAATGATTTGCGTTTTCTAATCTCATTACCAAAATTGGCCAACTGCAAGTGACAATTTACAGAGTTTAATTTTTCACCTCATTGATTTGTTTCGATAAATACTTCAAAATTCGCAATGAGTACTTTTTTTATAATTAGTGAATTTCAAGACTGATTTCTCGGCATAGCAGTGCGTTTAACTTTCCATTCTAGGAAGTTACACCGGTGTGTCTGCAGAGGCTCGTGGTAGATGGATTCCCTTTCATTCTAGGACTCAATTGCTTCACCTTTAAGCGGTAAGTGGATTCTCTCACCCGAGACTCTTTGAGTCCTTTTAAATCCGTCCGTTGACATCTGCTCTGACATTAATACGCTTTGCAATATGTTTATAGAAATAAAGACATGCACACGCTAGCGTCAACCTGTAGAATTTCCCGTCCCTAACTGGCACCGGTGAATTTCATTTTGTAACTGTGGCCTGTGCACTCAGGAACTCGAACCGAGGAAATGCTAAGATTACATTTCCAGTTCTCGACTTCAGCATTCATATTTCTCGGATAAACTTTAAAATTAGAAGACAATCAGATATTTTCGATAAATTATCATTACGATGAATTATCTCGTATATTGTTCTTCATAGAATCGAGCGCATTTTGTTCCATACAGTTTTGTAATAAAATAAAATTTTCTACGACTTTTGATCCTGTCAATTTTTTTTATACCTATACATACTTTATAATTTCAGATTTCACTTCGTGGGATTGTTTGATGTCAATATGAAATTAAAATATTTTTTTGTGATACCTGCTCATTGAACTGTGCATCCTTTTGAAAGTATAGCATCCAAGGTTGACGGTCTAACAACTGTAATGAGACTTAACCTTCATTTGATAGCCAAGACTCAGCTCGTTCTAATCCCTAAGTTAGAGTAAAGTTCAAACATCTAAGGGTCACGGGTTAGTTTCTTCCCTTGTAGTGACTGCGATTTTCCAGAAACATCTGGTGTCGAACCCGACCTTTCTGGTCGATATAAGATTAATCGATAAAATACAATCTAAAAAATACTCAAAATTATGAAAACTACACTGTTCCGCGAACACACGATTTATTTGTTTCCACTTCACCATTTAATGCGTAGGTGCTTACAAACTGATCGATGAATTAAACAAGCGGGAGGAGATCCACCAAGGCTGCCTGTTCAATAAAATATTCCATTGTTTTCTGAGAAAACAAAAACTGCAGCACATACCCAATAGTACTTTGAGAAGAGAATTTCGAAGAAAATCAACAAATGGATCATTTTTCTTCTCGGCAAAAATGCTACGAGCGGAGCATTTGGGAAACAGCTTCATCAATTCAGAAAAACGGTCTTCATTCATGTGTTCACATCAATAGGAAATATAGAATTTATTATCACTTCATGCCTTTTAAAAAATCGAGTTAGCGAAAGCTTGGAGTAAGCAATGCAATGGCGACGTTCGATTTTTTCATTTACTTCAAGGTTTTCTCCAGCTCGTGAAAATAAATCTCATTTGAATTTTGTTATGAGCCTAATACACCCATTCCTTCACAAAAAACAAACCCTGGTGCGCCGCTGTTTTTTCACGAGACCGGTCAGGGATTTGCAGGAATGCAAATTAATGATCGCATCTAATCTACATGGTCCGTACAATAAGTATCGTGACTGGTTCCCTGTAGCCTCAACGGAGTCTTGGATGGGGGTCCGATCGGTCGGCTCGGTTGAGGGATCCCCCACCACTTAGGCGCACTTAAGTTCAGTCACCATGCGGGCATGCGTTGAGATAGGAGCTGGATTTTTGTAACGTGTGATTGTTTGTGATGTCGTCGTGCCAGCATGGACCGCGTCGTCCAACAACGCTGCGCTGTGAATTTTTGCGTTAAACTAGAGAAATCCGCGTCGGAGACACTTGAACTCATTAAACAGGCTTATTGGGATGATGCCTTAAGACGCACAAGAGCGCGCAAAATGATTGAGTTGCGCAAAATGTTTAAGGAAGGCCGGAAGCTCGGACCGCGTCGGACGCCCGACGACCGCTTGAACCGATACTCAGGTGGCCAAAGTGAACAAAGTTTTTGACTCTGACAGGCGTTTAACCATCGCCCTTATCAGTTAGGAGGCCGGCCTTTCAGTCGGAACCGTCCACACTATTGTCACAGAGGATCTTGCGATGAGGAAAGGGTGCGCTAAGCTGGTGCCGAAAATCTTGATCGAGGTACAAAAACTGTCGCGGGTGGAAATTTCGCAATTAAATTTGGACTGCGTCCAGGAAGATAAAGATTTCCTCGGCAACGTTATTACCTCAGAGGATAGCTCAAAAGGAGCTCAAAGGTTATCGGTTCGACCCCATCGAGGTGGTTCAAACGGCGACGACAAAGGCTCTCAACAGTATTCCAGGAACCGACTTCCAGCGGGCTTTTGACGAGTGGCAGACGCGCAGAAAGAAGTGTATCGATGCAGAACGAATGTACTTTGAAGAATATTAAGCGATTGAAATGATTACTGCAATAAATTTTGATTTTTGGAACCGGTCCCGATACTTATTGTACGGACCCTATAGCTCCCTTTCGCCCCCATCGTCCATCCTCAAAAACTGCAAATGCCCGGCGACTTCCACACTCCCCGACTAACAGGCACGAAACTCACCCACCGCTTACGCCCGTTCGGGCGAGATGCAATAGAAAAAAAAGACGAAAATTAAGACAGTAAAAAACATCCGTCGCGTCCCTATCCTGCGCAGAATTAACCTCGCCGCCGCGAGAAAATAAACCCTTTTCCGGAACACCCGAGTACACGCCCACGGAACGCAAGGGGCACGGCGAATATTTATTGGCGTTATGCGGCTTGGAGAGGGACACGCACAGCGTGGTGCATGAGGGCGAAACGTTTTCCTTACGGGTGTCTCTGCAATGTTTTCATCGGCCCAGAGACCGGGGGTTTTAACACCTCGAGCAGCCGTATAAATCTGTTCCCCTCTTTTGTTCGTGGGTCTCTTAATGTTATTGGAGGGGGTAGGTAGGAAAACAGGGCGTGGAAGGGACCGGGCGGGTTTTTAGCGATTCACAACCATTCAATATCCGTTGTTGGCATTACATAAATCCTATTACATAAATCAGATCATCCTAGATCAGCCAAGCAAAATGATTGAGAATCAACTTAGAAGAAAATACTAAATATTGATAGGGAATTGGAATGCGAAGGTAAGCGAAGGGGGAGACAGGAGTAGCGCAGGAGAGCGAAGTTAAGGAGAGAGGAATAATTATGGGGAAAACAATGAAAAAGTTTAATAATAACTAACACCTAGCAATAACTAAATACCTAAATAACTAAAGCAGACTTTGGTACCGGGAGATATTGGGAGAAATTAATTAGACTATGCTACAGTTCATTATAATCATTATCATTAGTATTTCAATCCTATGATAGGTTTACTTCAGGCCTTCATTCTTCCCTATTCAGTGTTAGTTCCCTAACTCCCTGATAGCTATCCTGTTTTACATTATTTTTAATTTTTCCCATAGATTTGCCCTTTAGTCTTCCTCGTGGGGTCTTCCCTTCAATTTTCCCTTTTTTATGTAGCTTACTTCTCTATTCTACAGTACGGTCCAATCTATGCTACATCAATATGTTCATTTTATATTTACGAAGTACTTGGTCTAAATCATTCAGAGTTGCTTCCAGGTCCTTTCGCGTTTCTGTCACGACTGCGTTATCATCTGCAAACTGGAGCATGTTAATTTCTTTGCCATTCATCTTGACTCCTCAAATACCCAATTCTTTTCTCAATTGAGCTTCTTTTATTGCCTTTACGTGAATGATCCTGGCGGGAAGTTTCATCCTTGTCTAACTACTTGTTTTATTTTGCTTTTTATATTCCTTCCGATTTCATTTTGGATGGTTGTTACCTGATTATAGTAAAGTTGAATGCTTATTCTTTTCAGACTTCAAACGGTTCTACTATCTTGAACATTTTTTTTACTCGAGGTCACCGAAGGCCTTCTCCAAGTCCATGAATGTCATAGATAATGGCTTGTTTACTTGTGCCATTTTCTGGGCCGGTGCCCTCAATCCTTAATATTTCCTCTCATGCTCTTTGATTTAACCTGAATCCAAATTCGTCCTCCGTTATGCTTTCTTTCTCTCCTTATATTCTTCGACTAATAATTCGAGGAAGTTTTTTCAATGCCCGAGATACCATGCTTAATGTTCTTTTTTCTTGGTTTCTTCAGTATTGAAATCTCTCCCCAATGTCGTCTTGTAGTTATTCTCAGTCGTAGCTACTACCTTTGACTATTCGAAAGAGGGTGTCATTATTTTTGACCCGGATTGTCTTGATCGCTTCTCCTATTATTTTGTCAACTCCTGGTGTCTTGTTTTTCCTCTGGCCTTCCACGGCTCCGTCCGATACATTTTTCAGCATTTTCGAGCCACGTCGTCTTCGAGGGGTTTGGATGCTTGATAGAGTCAGTCCTTCATTGTATTCTTTCCATCTCTTCCCAATGACTTTCTCTTCTTTCAGTACCTTTCCATTATTATCTTGGGTCTTGTGGGATTTTGTTTTTCTTTCTCCGAATATCTCTTCACCAACTCATCGCCCGTTTCGCTGTTTCACTTATTTGTGTTGTCATTGATTTCCTCGCAGCAGCTTTCTATCCACTCTTCCTCGGCCTTCTTACACTCTCGTATGAATTGGTCCACAACTTCTCGTAATGAGTTTCTTGAGTTTCATTTTCTGGATTCTTGCGTTTACTTCTTGCTTCTATGGGCTCTCCCATTTGAGCCGTTATCCACGCTCGCTTCGATTTCGACACCTTACTCACATGCTTATGGTCCATTTGGGTTCCCGTGCCACCTTCTTCATCTTCTTGTATCGCAGTTGATTGCCCATGACCACTAGGTTGTGATCGCTATTATTATCGGTGCTATAATTAGGAACACATTTAGGAATATCGTGATCGACCGACCCACTTTCACCAAGATCAATCCTGTTCAGTTGACCCTTTGCTGGCCTTTGGGTGCAATTTTTATGATTCATTTTGCAAATTTTGGTGGGGCCAACCTTGAAACTTCCTATTTTAAAATTGGAAAATTTACTATTTAATAAACCTGATATTTTCCAAAAATAATTTTTTTGCCCACGACCAGGGACTTTAATTATCCTTTATAGCTAAAATATATATTTAATAATTCCCTAAACCTGTTTAAATAGCTCACCTAAGTATGTCACCCGCAAGAACTTTATTTGCTAGGTTATTACGAAGAGTTTAGGTAATTGAAGTGGTGACATGAACTATAAAATATCATGGAAGCTTTGCAGAACTCTATCGCTTTCCTTCTTTAGGCCCACAATTTGTGAGTGCGGCAATTCGTTTTCTCGAAACTCGCTCGTAACTACTGCGTCAAAACCAGAGATAAATCCATTTACTATATTTATACTTGCCCAAAGATTTTCTTGAGGTTTGAATAAAAAAACGTTAAAATTAACCTCCAAGGATAATAATGTAAAGCTATTTCATGAAATAACCTAGGCTCGCCTAAAAGTAAATTTAAGTTAATTTTAAATTAAGATAAAACAACGATCCTTCAGAAAAATGCTATCAAATTGCTGCAGCCCATTTTCTAGGGAAAATAACAGAATTAATTAAGTATGGGCAATTTCCTTCCGATTTCATAAAATTTTGTGCATTATTCCCTTTAGCGCCAACGCCCTTAAGCCGTCAACGCTGCTTTGATAGGGCGCACTTAAGTATCAAAAATAGCCATGATATGAACAATGCATCAATATAAGCATACTATTTTATCCACTCTTTTAAAATATAACCTCTGCTAAAACATTTCGTGCATTCAGAAAACATTTAGATACGGTAAATATTATACCATACTAAAATATCTTCTTCCAAAAAATATTATATTTTAATTAAATTGTTTATCGAGTTTTTTCCCAAGCAATTATGTACTGTACGCGATAAACTTACCACACTTTGAGGAGCTTATCTACTGATTTTGAAGAAGAAAAAGTACAAAATTCAAGTGAAAACCAAGGACAACTTAGTCTTTCCCAAGGTACTTATTGAAACAAAAGTATATCTTTTCTTGCCGAATATATGGAATAAAACAATAATTAATTGAAGCGTCAAGTCATTATTTTGGCCATAATTCCTGATATTATTATCAAAATATTCAAAGAATCGCATTAATTTTGCGGAAAAGTTAAACAAAATTTGTTTGAATAAAGTTCTTCTTCCGTTCAATCCCATTCAACTCGAACTAATAACAATGACTGTATACTTAAAATGGTAAACCAATATTCAACCGTTTCCATCGAAAGAGATTGTTGCATAATCATTCAGCCGACAGTCTGTTATTATTATACATAAAACATGATATTCATAACTTTTCAAATACCTTCCTCTCGGGAGATGACTTTCCATGGACTTCACACTTTTAAACCAAGAGCCTCAGCTCATCACTTCTCCGGGATGTGTTTGTCTTCCACCCTTTTGTTTTCCCTCGGAGGAAGCGGGAGGTGGATAAGTATGGTGTGGTTATGGGGAGAAAGAGGAGGTAGGGAAACCAAGTTAATACTAAATCTTTAAGACGGGAAGAATGGGGATATGAGGCACGTGGCGAGGTGCGAAAGACAGAGCGGAAAGAAAAGGCGGTTGGTTGAATAATGCGCCAATTATGATGATGAAGGGGCTCCGATCACCATATGCCGGCTCTGAGATGATAACGTCTCTCTCTCACTCCTCCCATCTTTCCCTGTTCGTTAGGGGGCGATTTATTAGGCATGCGAAGGGACGCGAGGAAAAGAAAAAAAAACAAATCCTCTTGCTACAGTAAACACTTGGATTCCACATCTAAAACTGCGAAAAGTAGATTTGGGGCCCCACCCTCTTTCTGTTGGGGATCTTAGGCTACGATCTCGAGATGGAAATATTTCTTTCTAGCCGACTGCCATGGCTTTCTCCTACACCCAGTGGAGGACAAATGCCGACGACATGTTGCACAAACGAGATCGCTCTGATTTAATCCTATCGATCAATAGGAGATGGATCAACGTTGAATTCCATCGTGTCCGAAAGTGAGGAAAATCATCACCTGCCAACTGCTAGAAAAGGAGATCGGCAATTCGGATATAGAAAGACGTTTGATAAATGATTCCCTAAAATATTTTAGGAATTCAACATCCATGTTTGTTTATGAAAGGAGACACTTAGCTTTTCCACGTAGAATTCTTTTATTACGACCTAGGTTTCGTTACAGCGTAACATCTTCAGCTAAAAAAATATTTTTACCTGTAGATTTAACGCTGAAACGAACCTATGCCGTAATAAAAAATTCTGATTTCCCCCATGATACGTCTGAAACTGCGTCATCCATGTTTATTTGCCGAAAAAGACAAATTAGGTGACCGTCTCAACGCTGATTACTTCAAACAGAATGCCAAATTCAATTGGAATGCAATTTTCGAGCAGATATCTTTCGCCGGATGAAAACTAAAATGGACTAAGTTATTCACTTTCAAATGGATTATAATACGTATTAACAAAAATATATTAATTTCCTCGTACCACGTTCATAGCCATGAGTTTTGACATAAGGTAGAATTATAGAATAGCCCATGATAAAAAATTTTGGAAGCTTCTCCACACAATATGTATGTAAACCCTTTCCATGACAAAAATGACCTCTCACGCTCTTCAAAACTTTAGTCTATGTTCTGCTTCCCTAAATGGCTGTACTTGTACTGTATTAATTCCCCATCGCATACCGTAACGTTTATTTTTTTAATATCAAAACCTTCTTTAATCCGTAAACTACGTGCGATAGATTATAAATATGTATTTGGTTTCTAGCAACGCATGAACGACGAACGTCAACTTGAAATTCTTTAACATTTTGTTAGATTTCAAATTACATGCAAGCATCTTAATTACCTCAGATTTTGCTTAATAATTTTAAAACTTTTACAAAAATATTTTCAAATGCAATTCAGTTCAATTTTCTTTAACTCGAAATAGACACATGAACCCTCTAACTACCTTACGTTTCATTGCCCAATATTTGAAATTCGAAGTCATTGATATGTGGTAAATTTTTTACGAGTTTACCTCGAGAGACACACTTTTAAAATTTTCTGCACAATTTTCTTCCACAACATAGCGTATCACCAACAAATTATTTTATGTTCAATGGAATTTAAACTTAAAGAATTTATAAAAACTGTAACTTCTGTTTCCCAGATTAAATGAATAGCAATGACAGTCGTGTGAACTGGAAAATTCAAATATGGTTTATTCTAAATTTATTCATTACATTATTCTACATTCTGCATATGGCATATGATGTTTTTTATGCTCCCTGGTAGTATCCCGCCAACTGCTCTGTGAAATTCAGTCATCCTGCTAAATGCGAGGTCATATTAGTAATTTGAGAAGCAGAAATGAAAGATGACATTCAAAGAGGCATAAACGCCGTTAATACCCATTATTTACATTTTAGCCCTATATTTAACAAAGTTGGAATGCAGTTTCGAGGATCTACGTAATTTTCTGTTTTAAATATACCTTTGAAATAACTCGCATTATCCACTTACCTATTTTCAATGACTCTAAGAAATAAAGAGTGACACGACAAAACGAACAAAAATTTGAAGGAAAACGTGCAAGGATAGCATTCAAGTTGGCAATAGACGCTAAACTGAGATTCGATACACAGACTAAATAAGGTCTAGGGAAAATCTAACGATACGAAAAGCGGGATAATAAAATCGGCTTCCCTCGTCGAACGGAGGAAACCAGTTACAGGGGAACCGTGAAAATTGAATTAACAATTCATCTCCAAATAACGGTACCTGAATTTATACAAAGTTCGATGCTAAACGACAGGGTATCAAAAAATAATAACCAATAAAATTAAAGTATTAAATTAAAGTATTGGAACCCTTTTCAATGATATCTTTACCATCTTATGACAAAAGGACGATTTAAAGTTCAAGTTAATAAATATTAAATGCTAAAGGAAGCATTAGTGAAGCAGTATTCCTATAACTTGGAACCGCTAGAATATTAACCGAACTTTTGCAATATCCACGAAAGTTTAACTTGAGTCCTAGAATTCATGCCGCACCCTATTTTGAAACGCATTCTGCGCTTTTCAGCGTAACTAATTTTCTTGTCCCCGAGAAGCGCTGACGTGGATCATTGAGTGAACTTTGTTTAAAAATGCGACCTCGAGCGTGAAGATGGGAAAACTTGAGGAAAATTCATAACGTCCTAGGACGAAAGATATGGAGCACCTTCTCATAAAGAGTTGGCAGCACATTTGGAATAACCACCATACATACGCTGTTGGCGATACACAGGAGCGTTCGTTACAGTAATACTGCTGGCTTCGAAGTAATCAAATAAGTTACTGGGGAATTTATACGTTAACTCTACCTGGAATACACTGTTTTCATCCTCAATGATAACTTTTTGTGTCTTCAACATCCAATGTTTTCAAATGCGAAGATAAATTAGGCTGATTTTCTTTCACGCGAGGAAAATTGCACAAATAACTAAAGATTTAAACCTGTGTCCGCAAAAATAAAACGGCTTACTGTCACTTTCTTTAAGTGCTCCTCAACGGTAAATCACGACTTTTGAGCATGTACAATATGTACGAGTATATGTTCATTTTCAACCTAAAATTCACTTTATATAGTGATTTTCTTATTTAAAGTTAAACTACATGATAACTTAAATTTAAAAATTACCTACCACTGCGATGAAGATATTTTAGCTAACATATCGTCGTACGGGTACACTTAAATACTCTGCATTGAATTTTTTTTCAACCCAAGCTATCCAATGCTTTTAATGAGCTACAGTCCATCAAAGATGATTTTGATCATGTGAAATCAGTTTTAATGAAAGATATAGCGTCAAAAATACTTTTAACAATTACCACAAGAGTGAAGCTATGATTTTAACCGTAAATCCATGCATACACATTTAGATTTCACAATATAAACACCATCCTACGCAATTTATATCTTCATTGTTGCCCTAATGAGTAACATTTACCCATGGTTACATGTTTTCAACTCTTTTGACGTATTTCGAGAGAAAAATGCTCAGACATTAAGCGAAATACGAGACATCCTCAAGCTGGAAATACCCGCAGTATATATCTCGCGGGTCCGACCTGAGGCCACGAATGCAAAATACGCAAAAGAGAATGGTAGGCAGAAACGAATGATTAAAAAGGCAGGAAAGAAAAGGAGAACAATGATCGAACGAAAGGTGGATTAAGGATTCTTGAAAATAGATGTATAAAATGCTTATCTATCTACACATACAAGTATTACTTGTAATATTCCAAAAATATGCCGTCCTGCAAATTTCCTGTAGATATTCTATTTACAAAATAATAGACATGGTACGAAAGTGACACTTTGAATTACGAGTATATTTATTCGTCTGGTTTTCAGCACCGGTAATTATAAATTGATGTAAATTTCTCACTTTGGTAGCCAAGGATCCAATTTAGAATAAGTATTTTCAGGAAAATTGACTAGTCTGTTTATGAATATCTATCTCTTTATAGCTGCACCAAAATACACAAATGGTCATTTTCATGTAAATTTGTTTACGCTCTTTCAAATGGCTATTGGGGGCCACAGAAATGAGATTTTTTAAATCGAACTAATGTTAACTTGAAGGTTCCAGGCCGTTAACTTTCCTTTTATCGCAAAATGAAAAAAAAACGATGGCGGCGGAAAAATCATGAAGAGTATGAATCTCTCCGTAGCTCCACATCTCGATCATTTAGAATATAAGTCGAAAATTTAAGAATCAAAACAATATACTATATAACAATTGGATATTGTATAATTTTAATAGTATTTACTGGGTGGTCAGGATCAAAAGAAAACTGTTCACCAATAATTCTGTGGTAAAATTCATGTGACCGTCTAGTATAAATACAATAGCCAGATGTCAATTTTCGGCTTAGTCGGGAAACATTATGCGCGATTCTGTGAATTGGTATTAAACATTTTTAAATTAGATATTACTCCAATCAAATTATCTACGCCTGTTTCTAACGATGAAAAACGCTATTAGTCCATTACATTGGGGCACAGGAAAAAGTCGCTTTACGCTAGGTCAGGACTATATTCACGAATTGAAATTTTGCTGCTACCAAGGCATGGGTGGCATTCAATAAAATGTTCAATTTTTTATATACTTAGTGCTGTTAAAGTTATTATAAGAGCTTTTCTCACAACGGTATTAACGTTTAATTCCATAAAAGTAGAGACTGAGGCTTTGGGTCAACCTTTCATTGGAATTGATCGCCTCCCCTCTTTAATCATCTTTTAGTTGTGCTACTGGAAATAACAGTCCCATGAAACATTAGATACACACCGGCTGAATATGTATTTAAGCGTAAGAAAAATTTCAATGCGGCTTGGTGCTTGTTAGCATGTTGCCTTCATCGTCACCGCATTTAAAATGAACATAAATGCAATCCCTTTTGCTTGTATCTTGCACCACATATACTTAAAGCATTAAACTGGCAATATTAAACAAGGTTAAAGTTTTACAAAATAAATTACGCGAATAAAAAATTACGACCTGTCTTTATTGATCATCGCTTGAGTATCGCTACGTAGGATTCATCCCTGCATGACGATGTAGATACTAAAAATACATATCTCCAACTCCCAGGCTGGAAGCAGAGACATATCTGGGATTGCGCCGACGAGTGCGCCTGTACTGCGTGGGGCGCATGCTTATGTCTGCTCTTTTCCTTCCACCAACCGTGCTCTCCGGGAAGGATGAAATGGAAGAGGAGGAGGAGGAGAAGAGAGAGGGCGCTTTATGATTTACGAGCGCTAAATTACGTGCGATTTGTATTACGACGGCGATCTTCTCTCCTTGCCCCCTTCCCCTTAACATCCCTCTCCTCCCACCTTGGCCTTAACATCTCTAACTGCTATCTCCCTCTCTCTCTCTCTTTCCCCTCGTTGGATTACATTTTATGCGATACGGCACCAGAAAGTGGGCGGCAGGGATGGTGGGTGGGTGGGTGGAGGCTAGGGCGGAGGGAGCCGAGGAGGTGGTGAAGGGTAAATGAACGGTGGCAGTCGGCAAGTTGAGGGAGGAGACGAGATGCAGGCGGAAATGCCGGAGACGCATCCCAGTGCGGCGACGAAGAGTCAGCAAACAAAGGGTGGGGGAGGGGAATGAGTGCGGGAGGGGAGATGGCGGGGGGCGGGACCAGAGGTATAGGGGGTGGGAGGGGGCCTAAGGTGTACCTATGTGCGAGAGTTGTGTGCCAAGTTCTCTATGTATGTGTGTGTGTGTGTGTGCAAAGAATGATTGCGGCCACAATCGCGCACTTCAGCCCTTTCTGGAGAGAGGAAGGGGGGAAGTGGGATAATGGGTGTGAGAGGAAGAAGAAAACCAAGTACAATTTCATGACTAAGGCCTTGCAGCGTTGGCATATAAGCATTTGGCGTTTCAGGTCTTGCGACGGCTAAGGTCATGTCTCACCGCAAACTCCCATTTTTTGCAAATAACCGAGGTGGGTACGCACCTTCTTCGCCCCAGTTGGGATCCGAACCGGCTGTCACCAAGCGGTGAGAGCCGACCGGCCTCCCGAGCCACCAAGGTAGTACTTCAGAGCCCGATTGTACTAAGGACGTGACTTAAATTGATTAGGTGACTGACACGCCGTCATCTCGAAACCTCGGTACTGATTTTTGTCGTTTACCAGGATGTAGCTATGCATAAAATTAGTAGTCCTCGACTTCTCCACGGTAAGCAAAGCATTTTCAGGAATCACATTGAAACACTGCGATGTTCTTTGGAATTGAGACCCACTTCTCGATGGGCTAAGTCAATGATCAGTAATTTACACATCGATGAGCAATAAGTGAATCCTGGCATGATGAAGTTCCCACGGATCGTTCTTATTTTAAGCATGGAGCTCTTGGAAAGTTTTTGATGTTTCTTCTTGGGGTGATGTCATCACTATCTCGTAGCGTCCATTAAAGTCGCTAAATAGAGGGCATCAGTAAAAAATTAAATTTCACTAAAATCCTACTTCTTAAACCGTAAGGAACTGTCCCTATTTCGCTGCTAGTGTGGTTTTCAAGTTAACTATACTATGGAGATTTTGTGGTTCAACTTCTCTCCGGCACTGATAACGAGTTCGGGAGAGAAGTAATTACCACCACATATCCGGCTTTCTTTCGACAGTTTCTCCTTTTGCTCGTTGTCTCAAACGATCTTTGTTATATGAGCGTGTGTGCCACATGCAGGAGCCGGGAGGTGGCTCGCATAAAGGGAAATACGACGTCTGTCGGATGGGACATTAATCTGTGGATCCTTATGAATCTTTCACTAAGAGTACGTTAATGTAGACCAAAGGCTTCTCTTTAGCTTTCCTCCATTCCATAAAAAATCTACTCCAGCCAAATAAACTCACCTAATGGTGCAAATGAACTCAACTCTTTACTGCTTCTAGTAATAACTACTACTACTTTAATAAACGCTAGCAAGTTGCTGGACGAAAATCTTGTAATTGAGACTTAGCTGCCTGCTATCAGCCCAATTGCAAAAAACACACAATTTGAAACCAAAACTCTCATTACGTAGACATAGAACGAATGATTGCCGATATATACATGTTGGCTCAAATCATAATTTTAACTGCAGTGAAATTTCATTTTTTAATCTACCTAAAATCACGCATGGATGAGTAAAACAAACAACAAACGCATCACCATTACATGGAGAGGTTTGCCTATACACCTATTCCACGAAAAACGCTCTGGCACGTTGGCACATAGTTATAAAAGTTGATAATAGCAGTAACACAGTAAACTAGTCAAAGCACAATGCATCAGCGAGAAGTTATTACTTATTCAATTTTCTATGACCAATTTCGTTGGAAATAACTTCAGTTGACTCAGTCAAAACTTGGTTGGAGATTAAGGCAGAGAGGAGATGAACTTTCCGGGAAATAGGCCATTTCATTGTCATCAGGTTTAATAAAAAAGAAAGACTTTGAAACTAAGTCTTGTGTAAGGACACAAGATAAGCTCTAATATGTAAAGCTCTCGTACATCTCCAAGTGCTTTCTAAAAACCAAGACACAGATACAGCTCCATCGGTAAACTGCATTCTATTTCAAAAACCAAGAAATTCACGACGCATCACCTTCGTGAAATTCCATTGCGGTATCTAAAATTTGATAATGCTGGACAATAGAGTAATGGTAGTCTGGAATCAATAAGGTGGATTCCAGCACATTTAAAGACAACGGCAGACCAGTTTGCTTATTTTCCTCCGAGGAATGAGAAGGAAAATCCCATGGTTTTAGTTCTCTTTTTCTGGGAGTTTACAAATGTTCAGCACCTTCCAACTAGGGTGAACATAGGGGTTGAAAAATGAATGGGATAGAGCCGATGGAGGAAGTACTCTCGGGGAGGTTTATAGAAGCTCGTTTACAGCCGTCGCTTAAACGATACACTTCCGCGATGCTATTTACACCACAATGCCGTCGGCACAGAAGATACCGAAACGCTCGGAGAAATGGCTCCGCGTTTCGCAGAAGCAGCTGCGCGAATTGCACCGAGTGCAGAGGTCGGAGAAATTCATGAAAACGGCTCAGATGTCACCCGCTTGGAACGCGTTTAAGAGAAGGAAATGGAGCATATAAAAAGGAACGCGTGGGAGAACATTCTTTGGAACAGGTAAAAAATTTCATCAACCTGAAAAACGATGTGACTTAAAATGGTCTCCTTTATTCTGGCTTAGCACTCTTGCTCATTAAAAAAACAGTCTTTTTAAACTCGTTCTGTGCTCTCTTCATCTAATGAATTATTCATATGTTCGTGAAAATTAAAAAAAAACAATGGGGACGATTTATAAATCCTAAAGCGCATTAAGACCCAACAATTCCTCATCAAAATCGAAGATATCGCTGAAAGCGGCAGTAATAAGGGTCATACCTGAGAAGCCTATTTGACGATTGGTAAACAAGAACTGAACCTGCGCAAAAGAAAATTTTGTCTGAAGAAAAATATTAATCTTGCTTGTAGCTACTAAAACCAAAAACCGTTTAATGCATTAAATAGCAGACGAAATTCATAAAATAGATAGAATTTTTAGCTCAAAATTCGGTAGTTTTTGTGAAATCACTGGGGAAAAATTGAAGCGATGGTATCATGCGAATAGACTTACACACACTTGATGTGACGGCGATATTGTGTTTTATTTCGAGTCGCAAGATCGAAATCCAATTTAAATTAGGTACTACTCGTAAAAAAAGAACTGACTACACAACATGCGCTTTATTTCTCTGCATTCATCAAATTCCTTTAAAAAAGTAAAGTCTGCAGGCACTTCTCTGACACTCTGGGCAATTTAATACGAAATATTACCGTACATTAAAAGAGTAAATTCAAAAAATTCTTACTGATTCCTTAAAATTCATTAGTATTCAAATATTTAACACAAATTTTCTTGAGAACACGACTTCGTTTGGAATCTAAATTTCTTCAGCAATATAATTAATTTCAAATAACCTATAATATAAAATAGGCAAAGTAAAGATTTTACATTAATTTTAGCTTTGAAATTCATAATGATAAAAACAAGGAGTGACATTATCCTACAGAACCACATGCTTTGTACCCCTGTACGTAAAAAATATGAGAAATGGAGGAGAGAGTTTATGGTAAAAAATTTTAATCAAGAAAAAAGATCACTGACTTGAAATGATTAACCCCTAAAAAAAGAAACATTCAAGGAGCGAGAACAGCTTCGACGTTTCAGATATCATTTCCCCTTCTAAAATCAAATAATTTTTAAATTGTTTTTTGCCAAATTTTAAACGGACATTACTTACGAAAACTTGCGTGTTATTTTTTCATATATTGCCGCGTGATTACTTTACCAAGGGCAATACTAAATGAACTGTAAATTGGCATAACGTAAATTCAGGACGAAGATGCGAACATAACAATTCAAACAATGCCTCGTGGGTTTCTTTTCACTGTCATGTTTCCTTCCTCCAAACGACGCCTAAATATTCCGTTTGATACGTGGCAGAGGAGGAGTCAAACAATGAAGCTTTCTAAAGTGAATGCACAGGATGTACGATTAAGTGCACTCACACTGCTGACAGTATCTCGAAGTTAGAGAAAATTCTAACTACGTACAAAGCAGAGAGATCGAGAATGTAGCATAAGGTAACTCTCGTATGCTTAACAAAAGTTAAATTCGTGTATGGACGACTAAAGTACCCATGGAACAATGGAAATGCAGTTATCTCAGAAGCTTTGGAAAAGAGGCACAAAATTAAACTGAATAACTCATGGAGCTCCAACTTCTCTACATCTTGCGCTCTCGCCACAGAACAAATTAACGCGAAAAGAATCGGAAATGATGCTAAAAGAGCCTAAACTACCATAATTTGATCGGGCTTAATGCTAATTCGAAAAAGCGGGAGAGGAAGCACATTTCGTTAAACTTAAATTGGACTAGGGTAACTAAATATTCCTTCTACCGCCTGCTTTATCCTATATTTTACTCACATGCCTACCTCTGCCTCTCGTGAACTCATGTTTGAGGCGATTGTGAGTAAAAATGGAAAATAATTCATAAAAGCGACTTATACATATCATATGACTCTGAGGACGACATAAGCATAATTCCACGAAAGTAAAGTGACTTTAAGGTCAGAGCGGTTCCATAAATTATTTATGAAAGAACCTTTAATATGAAGTTTTTTTTAATTGTCTCAATAACCTACCGAACTGGAAGCCTACCAAAATCACGACCGCATGCATTCACATTATTTTCAAGATTCTACGGAAGAATACGTTTTAAAGATATGTGCATATAATCATATTGAAATAAATGGTAGGTAAAGGATTATTACAAGTTGCCATTAGTCCTACTAAAAATGAGGTTACACCTATCTTGGGTCAAATGGAAGGAGGGACCTTATGGTTTCAATTTCGGCCGAATAAAGACGTTTATCCATCTATCTTGCGTTTTTATTTTACTTGATTCCAATATTCCATAACGTAGCCTACCTACTTACCCTACACCATATTGAGAAAGAAGGTGTTTTATGCATAGAGTATATAAACCATAAACACAGTAACCAACCTGAAGGTCGGTTTGGTAGGTGATGGCAGAGTTCACCCAGTACTAAGCCCTATACGGCGTGTGAAACTCACACATCAGGGTAGGGGGGCCAGTTCCTTTCCTTGTGACGGTTATGGTTTCCCAGGAAGACCTGGTGCCCGAAAAATCACATAGCTTGGGTGAAGCTGCAGGTGCCCAGAGGGGCTTGCCCGGGAATTCATAATTGATCCCGGGTCCTATATATTGAATTTTGAATAAATATGTTATATGCATTCAATTTTAATTTAGCAAGTAAGAAAAAATTGCGAAATTTTATTGTCTTCAGCAACAACAGGAAGCAGCAAATCGTCATAACAGAGTGTATACTTTTAAGAATAGATGTAATAATTTGATCGATGTGTGGTGTATTGTATTATATGTAATAGCTTAATTTTTTTAATTTATCTTTTTTTCTTGCTGATTAATGGTTGTAAATGGGATGGGTATTCGCTTGTTTTGTTAAAGAGATTTGTGTTTTGAAGTCTGATTTTATCTATTATCTTTTGCGATTATTTGGGACTTGTGTGCCACCTGACACTGTCTATCAGCACATGTGTATTCTTAATAATAATAATAATAAGGTTTCCTGCGAAAGGGGTTTAAACTTAGACCTTGAGAATACCATCCAACTTTCTGTCTCTAAAAATCTCGTGGCATATTTTTAGTAATAACGATGAGACTTTAGTAATAACGATGAACGGATTTGCATTGACTGCCACTAAGAAAAACTTGTCCTCACCAGGGGCAAATTTAATAGCAGGACCAAAAATACACCAAGTATTCATACCAAGGCCCACGCACAACGCATAGCCGTAGCTAACGCTAACCACGTAGCATTCGAGTTTTATAAAAACCGCGCCATGTTGCATTTTACTCACTTTCTCTTGCATTCGTCCCACTCTTAGTACAAAGTGAATCACATTATGAGCAACAAAACATATATACATCTGTATTAATATCTTATTTCTTTATCAGTTATTATATTCATCTCTTCCGTTACACCTTGAATGCAACGTTTGACACATAACCGTAATTATCTTTCATTTAATGTACCTCATTGCTTGACTTTAAATCTCAAAATTCATTTTTTTAAAGAGCCAATGCACATTTTAGTACCATGTCAGATTTTAATCTATTAAACCAGGGAATGAAATACTTTTTTCCAAATAAATTATTAGCGGGCACTGTGGACGTTAGCCGAAAAAATCAATTTTTTTTCAAATGACCTCAACTCAGACGAGAATGAAATGTGGTCCGTGGACAGTAAATTCACGTTCAAAGTTAGGACCAACGCTGTTTTCCCTCCTCCCCTCCGCTCCAGCTTCCTGTCTCCAGCCACGAGGAACGAACGGCTGAAAAGGGCGCGGGGGTGAGGAGATACCACCGCCGCGAGAACTGAAATCACAGTCCACCTCGTCGAGTTAATCCGCTTCCCCGATATTATTTATCACCTGATAAATGAATCGCTCGAGCGCGGCGATTAATAAAACGTCCTGACGCGCGCGTCCCTCCCTCCGTTTCCGCCCCACCACGCCCCTGACCGTCCACGGCTGCCGCCTAGGGGGGGGGGGGCCGAATCCTCGCGCGCGCCTCCCCTCTCGCACCCCTACACCCTCCCGGGGGAGTAGTGGCGCTTGTTCCGTTCCCCAGTCGACCCGCCCCGTCGTCCCCGGCGGGCTCCCTGAGACGCGCCGTCTCCCGTGGGAAACGGGAGACGCGGTCGGACGCAGCACGCACTCTCACGCAGTGCCGAAACAACCTGCTAACAAGTGGCTCGTGAAAACTGAACATGACAGCCGAAGCGATTAATCTGGACGAGAGAGGAGTTGCTCGGCGTATAAACGAGGGATGGCTCTCGAATTGGTGTCTGGAGAAACAGCGCTCGAAGATGTTCACTTTTGGGATGTTTAGCGTCGTATATTAATGGGCGGCCGGTATCCGACCGACCACACCCGGTGGGTGGGCATTGTCGACGACGAGACGAGGGGGTGTGCGATAAGGCCTTTGCGTAATGAGGGTGAAAAGATGAAGGTTATTTAAGGTGCGTGTAGAGGGCACATGGTAAAGAAAATCAGGAGGATTTAAGGAGTCCCAAGTCGTACCTTAAGTGCAAAGCGCGCAGAAAGTATTCTTTCATGACACTGGCTCCAGACATAACCCATGATTTACTATCTCTCGGAATGGGCAAGCCTGAGAAGGATTGTTAACCATCCATGTAACCCAAGGGTCACCGATTGCCTTAGTGCTGCCATGCAGGGAGCCTGCGGTGTAAAACTGCTTTAGATGTTTTTATGTATTCTGCTGATTCTCACGTGGCCATAAACGTGATTACGAGAAAAAGAGACCCATTGCGCTCATCTAGGTGAGAGGAAGGGCTCCTCGAGAGGCTTGCAAAAATCCGCATCGTTAACAGGTAAGCGAAATAAATTAAGTCAAAACGGCAAGACACCGATGCTGAGTCTCAATTGGTTGACTCCATGTTCTTTTAAAATGCAATATAACGCACATCAAGGTTTTCAAACGCGGTATTTTTTATGCATTATTATTAATTTTTGTAAATTATCCACAAAATGCCACAATTTTCCTAAACGAGAGAGTTACGAAGCCCTTGTAAAAATTAGTCATTATTTTTACCGTGCATTGTTTCCGCATACATGTTGTTTAATGTCATTAACAATCGTAAACAACATCTTAACTTAACAAGTGAACATATTGTTAACGGTAATTGATTTCATTAATCTGAATACATCTTTCACAAAAAAACACTGGCCGCAGAAGCTGATAGGTTTCGCAGCCACTCATTATTAATAGTGGAATGTTCGACAAATAAATTCTTCATTTCATTATGATGATTGATGAGGAATATTATGCTTGGTTATTGGTGAAAGGGAGAAGAATTTTAAGAATTTCAATATTTTCCGCTGCAAAAAAATACCTTTTCAGGATGGCAAACTGGCATAACAGAAATAAATTATCTAATCTGCATAGGACTGATGTAGCAAAACAATACTTATAATAAAAATAATAAGTATGACGTTAAACAACCTTTTCCCACATTGTTGTAAAATGAATCATTCTACAGCGCATGTGAAGAGTTTCCAATTCAATTAACCTATGCTCTCAAATTCTTTTATAGGATGTTACTCGACATGAAATGGACTATTAAACCCTTTTTTAATTAAGGCGGGAAGATGGCTACAATGTGTGTGAACTTTCGGCCCCACTATTATCTTGGGGGCTGAAATCCACACCTTTCACTAAAGCGTGGATCTTAGACTTAATTCATTTCCTTACTAACGGTGCCAAGTACGGTAATGGGATAGCTATCCATGTCTCCGGATTTGGAGGCACCACGACAACCTCCGTACTAATTTTTGGGTTCCGCTTACCTGAAGTGCAGGTGAGATATAGCCACAGTACATGTTTTGTAACAAGAGAGGGAAATAGACAGCATCAGAAAGGCCGTATATATATATATATATATATATATATATATATATATATATATATATATATATATAATGGGTCTCTCTTGAAGAAGGCCCCTGAGAGGGCCGAAAGCTCGAACAATTTACCGTGTAAGTGTTCTTTTATATGTGTCTATTCTTTTCTATTTGTGTTATGTTGTGTCAGCCCATTATTGTGCCGCTCGTATGAGTTTTTCCGGACAATCGTTATATATATATATATATATATATATATATATATAAAAGATATACACAAAAAGAGATCACTCACTATATATATATAGTGAGTGATCTTTTGAGGCCGTATATACAGGTATGTATGTCGAATACATGTGTATATTTCTGCAAAAGACGGAGCAGAAAAAAAGATACACGAATTTTCATATTATAAGCTTTGAAAATGTATAAATCGGAAATTAAAGATTAAATAATTTCCTACAAAACTGAGACCTAACAATAACAGATAGAATACGAGCATAAAATAATAGTGTGTGAATACTTTTGCAGCACGTGTCATGAAGATTTCATAGTTAAAATTGATAATTTTGACTGCAAATGAAACGAGGACTGCGATGGTAATTCTCACAGGGAAATATGAGAAAAGAAAAAAATGCCACCACCTTGGAATCGATGACCGGTATTCCTTTAATTTTTCATCTTATGTGAGAAAATCTAAGTTATCACGATGAATCTCAAAGTTTTAAATTAAGTAGAGAACAATTTTTTCTCTAAGATTTCTCAAATCAGATGCAATCACGAGAGTAAACTTAAGGAATAAAAAACTCTCATTGGAATTGACTTGCACACATTGGTACAGTAAAATTCCTGAAGGCTATACAATTAAATCGGACATATGCGTGGGAGAATGGGGAGGCGAATCTTGGCAGACAGGGAAATCTGATTTACCCCAAAATAGATTTGAAAGTTGCTCTCGACTCGAAGCCTAAAAATGTTTCTGGTTATTTTATACCGTGGTTCAGAAATGCGGAGTGGGCACTGCTCTCTAGGTTGCAGAATGGTTTCACTCGGAAAGTTCCGTCTGCAATTTTCCTCCTTGTCCTGCAAAACATTTTTTGTGATCCAATGGGGAAATTTCCAATAAAAAACTAACCCAAATAATTGCTTTCAATATTAATCCCTCCGTATGTGTAAAGACACTAAGACACTATCCGAGTGAAATTTTGAAATACACACGAAGTTTTATCTAGCACAGATAAAAGAAGTGTAGGAAAGCACACATGAAAAATAGCACGCATGCTCTAATGTGTGACTGGCAGGCTTCATTCATTTTATTCATATTTAAAAATCACTTACGCAGAGGATGCTGGATTCAACTGTAACTGTAGTACTAAAGCCGGAGGAAGTACAGACGAGTACCAGACCTGTAGACCACACATTTATTTCTAAAATTTTCTTGTTTCAGAGGCCAGGAGCCAATTACATCCTTCTTCAATTTTTTTCTGCTCAAAGGGACAGGGTTAATTTGACAAGCGGACGTAGAGGCTGTAGAACGAATGGAATCGCGTCGCTAATTAAGGGAGGGTTGAGGTCCCAAGTTGAACTCCTAAAGGATATTTATCCATGGAGCCCAATACACAAGGTACATGCATGAATGGAGAGAAAAAGGATAAGAGTCAATAGAGGTCGTAGAATGGAAAAATTCAGGGATCGAAAACCTTTTTTAACGTCGCGTCTGATAAACCGTGAAGCAGTTTGATCCATTTGTCCAGGGTAGTGTTTTAGGAAAATACACCTGCAATAAAACACAAAGCGAGGAACGGAAAATTCTGAATATTTATATAAATTATTAACATGCAAAAAAGTCTTACCCTTGGCAAAAAATGATCTAAGTTTCATCCGAATAGAAATTATGTAAAAATACCTGTACTTACTGAGTTTTTGAATGCAAATGTTTTACAAACTTCTGATTTTTTACGATTCCCTGAATGTAATTACGCTCTTTCCCATCAAGGTTGTAACTTCAGATTTGAATCTAAAATATATTTCTCTATGTCAGAGTATAAAGGGCACTTGAAGTATTGAGGATAGGAATGAAGAGAATGGCGTGACGGCAACGAAGGAAGCGAGTTAAATGAATGTCAAAAGAGTGGAGAGAGAGAGAGAGAGAGAGAGAGAGAAAGAGAGAGGGCGGACGGTGAGAGGCGGTTGACATTAGGGCCAAAGTGGCGTCGAATGGGTGTTGCCGGAGTTCTATTGAGCGGGACATAACTGAGCCATCTCACGAAGCGTGAACGCCAGGCCTTGAACCGCGCGGGTAGATTAGGCAGCAGAGGAAACCAGACAAGTCTTCCATTGCCTTTTAGCAGCAGTTGGCTCGCACTCGAAAAGAGATTGAACGGGAATAGAGTTCAGAGAGTAAAAAACGGAATGATCAGCGACTGCAATCTCACCTCATTCCACTGCATCACAGGTATCTATCACACTGCGGAAAATTAGAACAGTGGGGTTGGAGAAGACGACTGTGAGGAATTATCAACAGAGAATCGGTTTAAATGGCGAACAATATGCGAAATTGAATGACCTACCGACCCTTTTTGGCCATGGGGAAGGAAATGCAAGGTACACAAAGTGAGAACTAAAAATGATTTGTTAGTTGATAAGTAACATAAATGACTAATAGAGTTCCTATAATATATGATTAACTCATTTCGAATAAGATATTTCAGATTTAGATAACTCGATTCTCTCGACGAATTAACAATGAAATAAAACGTAAAGTTACCGACTTAATAGTGATAACATCTATGAGCTCCTTGTAATAAATCTGAAAATGGGATTAGATACGGACAAAGTAATTTTGCTGTTTAATACGGAACCCTTATATTCCTCAAATGATGCAGATAGCACTTAAACCTTGTTTTCCGACGGCGTCAGAGATTTTCAATTGGCTATCATGAGCTTAATTTCAACTTAAATATAAACACGAACCCGAATGAATAGCATTTCGCTGTAACCAAGAAACAGCATATAAAATTCCAAGATACTTTGGCATTTATTGTTATTGCGAGGACTCAAATAACCGTAGGGTGAACAGGACTCCTATTAACTCATGAATATGATGTAAAAGTATTGCCGCAATATTTTTCTTGTGTAATACAGCAGAATTGCGCACTGGGGACTATTAGGACCCCTGAGCAAGACGGGGTCAATAAGTATTGCTGGCATCTAATTTTCTTTCTGCACTCACCGCTCTTCTCCTCCAAGCACCACTCTCGAAGGGCTTCCTCGCGTCGCGAACTGAAAACTTGAAACGACGGTCCTCGGACGCGGACTCAGCATCCAATAACTCTCTCGGGGAAGAAGGTCGCGCGCCGGAGTGATTATGAGATCACATTCGCCGATTATAGCCCCCGGGAAAACGAGGACGAAGATGCCGAGAGAGGGAACTGAACGTAGTTTGAGGATTGGATTACAGTGCGGGTGATAAGGGGTAGTGAGAATCTTTGGAGCACGACGGGAGATGCAAAGACGGGAGATGGGCAATGAATAGGCGAGAGGCTCAAATAGAACGAAAGGGACCTACGGCGGGAATAATGGAGAGGCAAATGGGATAAGGGGCGGCTGGGTAGGGAAGAGGTCGCACAACTACAACCGGGAGAACAGAGAGATGGCCGGGAGAGTTATTTACGCGCGAACCCTTTGCGATTGCCCGGATGGGGGAGGATAAGATGAGGGTGGAGCGAGAGAGGTGAGCGGGAGAGGTTCCAACTCCCTGTCCTCTCCTCACTTGTCAGCCGGTATTCCCTCGCATCCATTCTCCTATCCCTTCATCTCTCGAGGCATCTAAATCCCGACCCCCCACCCCCGCATCACCCTCACCTAAGGCGTGTGAGGAAGATGAATTCCGGAGCCGTGGACCCGCGGGGTCGGGCGGCCGGGATAGGGGGGGGGGGGTGGAGTACCTGGTCGCTCGCGAGCGGCGAGGTTCGAGAATCTCCCCTCGGCCTTGGGGGAGGGTGGTGGGTCGACGCGAGGCCAGGGGCCGCCATTATGAGATGCGATCCGGGGTGAGAAAATCGATCCAAGGGATCTAGCGATTCCAGCGGTCCTTCGCGAGGTGGTGCGTCTACATACGCATTGTCTCAAATGAGGTCGAGCGAAAATGATCGGTACTTTAGGATAACCTTAGTTCCAGGAAGAACAAATAAAATAGCGGCAGAATATATATCCTCAAATTCTATCTCGTGACTTAAGCGGCCTACTACCTCGAAGGGCAAATGATATCGGAAAAAAACGACCGTATAACGAGGCAATTTGTGATGAGCGTCAACCTATGCAGACTATGTAACAATAGTTCAGCTCAACATTCATCAGACAATGTTATTAGGAAAAAATGTCCTATCCATTCTATGGTATTTGGCTCAACTTCACAATACTTCATGAAGAATTGTGAAAAATATAAACTCTCCAAGTTCGACTGAATTTTATTAAAATGACAACAGTCGGAATCAAGACCTGATGATGTCGTCTGTCCGACGAAACCGGTCGTTTTAAATAAAATTCAGTATAAATTACAACATTTTCATCTTCCATAACCGATCAAGTTCATATTTGTATCGTCATTCAATAAGTAGTCAAGAGAACTGAGTACTGAATAGATGGCCCAGATCCGAATCTTGGCCACGCCTACGCCCTTCCCTTAATCTAAGCTATGCACTAGATCTTTCTTGGAACCAGATCTTCCTGGAAAGCCGTAGGAATTACAGGGAAAGAAGGAAGTCACGCTAAGGTGTGAAAGTCTAATGGCGTATACGAATCCTTAGATCATACTACACTGTGACCTCTACCCTCATTTACCAATCTTAATCTTACCTTCGGAATATTACAGTGGCCATTAGTATTTTATTGACAGTATTTAAAAAAATCCTAACCGCGATGATATCTAAATGCCCATGCCGAGCGGATTATTGAATGTAAGCTTTCATGGGTATACCAACGCATGAACTCTAAATGGTGAAAATCTACAAAATGAAACGGTGTCATCAGAAATCGATGAAATACATGGTCCATTACGAAAGTCAATGACGATCAAGAAATCTATTTTTCCCCGAGAACACGAATTACTTTTATGGTAGACCATGTTTATCGACTCTATATCATTCAGGTTGAACGCACATACATGGTACCACACTCCAGTGGTTGACCGTTCAAAATAAAATGCACCGACCCAATACAAGTACCGAGTAAATTTTAATCATGTTTTTCAAACCTACGAAATGAAGCATGTCCATATGTAGAGAGTTTTTCCCACTCCGTAGTTGTAGAGGGTTAGTGAGGCTAATTAATCCGTCTCCACTGCTAGAAGTCTTTAGGATCTAGAAGAATCTTTATGAAAATATGCGTAACACATCAGATAACATTTGGAACTATACGTTAATTATAAGACAAATTTTGGTAATGCAATGTGTAAGTTTTACAATACTGCAATCTAAATAATTCTGACTTTACGTTTTTAAGGATGATTACTTTTTATTATACCTCGTATTAAGGGAGAGATAAGTTAACGAAAACAATTAGAGCTAATGTAATTCATTCTTGCAATACTGAAAGCTGTCACTGCTTATAGACTAACAATCGTCACTGGGAACCTATACAATCTAAGTCTGTACTAGGTTTTTGATTTTTGTAAAAACAAAAAAAATCCACCCTCTGAAAAAAATTAAGTAATTTTTAAGGGCAGATAAACACTTATTTCCAAACGTTTTACTATCCATAAGTAGAGCTCGGAAAATTTTCGAAACTATTCAAAGTTAATGTTCTTTTGTCCCTTTGTATTATACAATTTTTCATTGCATTTTATAAATTTCGATTAAAACCTTTTATTGTTAACACATACATAATCCATTTTTATGGTATGAGCCTCTCCTGAATACTAAGTTGACAGGCGCGCGTGGTGTCGGCTGGAGGGGGATAGGTGCCCATTGGTCCTGTCGATGTGGCAACATTGATTGTTCGTGGGTGATTGCATGGCGGGGCTCCCTTGGCCCTCTGATTTGGTGAATCGAGGGGGAGCGGCTTTTAAAGGATGCGAGAGAGGGAGAAAGAGCGAGAGATTCGGTGTTGATTAGGGGCGGTCCCCGATTTGAGGTTGTTGTTGCCGGACTCGATAATGTCCTCTGGGGTTTTCGCAATCCACAGCGCTGAGAGAGAGAGAGGTTTTCGGGCGATAGAGACGAACAGAGATTCTCGTTGGCCAAGTGAGCCAGAGGAAAGAAAATTGTTTACATTGAGTGCCGAGGGACTCCTGACGGCCGAGTCTAAAAGTCTTGCTTGGTGTACTTTTTATGGAAAAATGAACCGTTTACCTGGCGAGTACATTTAACCCGTGAGCGCTGTTGCTTGATGTACTTGCTCCGAGCTGGATTCTAGATATGTTGTTTTTTAGTTGATGTTGCATTAAAAACCACAGTTATCAACCCTTAAGTTGATTTGATAGATGAGGGTAGACCTGACCTAAGGCTAAGCCCAACGATGTGTGAAATTCACACGTGGGACCAGTTTCTATCACTGTGCCGACAAAAGATCCTCAGGACGATCAGCTGCCCAAAAAATCACAAGAGCTTGGGTGGCGAAGAAGGTATTCAGAAGCGTCAACCGGAATCGAACCCGGACCCTCCGGTCAGTAACCCTGCACTCTACCCACTGGACTACCACGCCCACTTTTTTAAATGAAGTTCTTCAAAAAGATGAGAATAGATGCCTTAGTAATTTGATTTTTTTTTAATCAATACAAAATGTGACGGGTTAAAGAGATTGTGGAAAATCATTGTAATACCTATGAAAACAATACTTGTCAGTTACATTCAAATTTCAAACACATCCCTCAATGTATTTTCTACGAACCATTACTTTTTACGGTCAGTGCGTACATATGTCTACCCCTATCATTACCCTACTCATCAATACATAAAAAAACCATAAACACAGTAATCAACTCGAAGATCGGTTTGGTAGGTGATGATAGAGTTCACCTAGTTCTAAGACCGACGGTGTGTTCACAGAAATTCACACATGAGGGTAGGGGGGCCAGTTCCTTTCACTGTGCCGCTTATGGTTTCCCAGGAAGATCTAGAACTCGAAAAATCACATAGCTTGGGTGGAGCTGCAGGTGCTCAGAGACTTGCCCGTGAATCGAACCCAGGCCCTCCGGTTAGTAGCCCCACGCTTATTAATACATCTTTATGTATTTTCAAAGCTTGGAGACTAATTCCAAAGCACATTGTAAATTCTCGAGAAAAGCCTGGGAAGGTATAGTTTATCACAATGAAAAGTAGACAGCAAGCGGTATTATGGTGCAATGAAACTAAAAATAAACCATAACTGAATTCCTTACAAACAGTTCCATCTTTTTATGCAAACAGACAGATTATAAACCATACAAAATTCGACCCTTTACATGAAAGGGTTTAATGAAATTTCTTGACCTCAGGTGGTACACAGGCAAACAATAAGACAGCCAAATTCAGAGTTGACAAGAAGAATTAAAAATATTTTGATATAAGTCATGTCTGCACATACAGTAAGGCTGACTCACTCAAAATTTAAATGGCGGATTCTAAATACCTACCTATAGTTGTAGAAGCGCAAGCTAAAAGTATTACAATCACTGAGGGAAACCTCCTACAAAGTATCATTTTATGGCACGAGTCAGGTGCGGAAGTTAATCCATTAAAGAGTATATTTTATCAATGCAACTTTATTATTACGGAGTACTTTTTCATGTGGCTCACCGGGAAAATCGATTCTAGTTCTTAGGTGTTCAAAATTAGACTGTGGAACGAAGCAGGCAGTGTTCCGTCACCACCTCTTAACCCACTAAGGAGATGTGATCTACAAAGTAGCCGCAGCTGTTTCGTTTCTCGCCCCGGCGTGCACCGAGTAAGACACTTCTTCAATTACGATTTATCCCTGTGCGTCATGGGCGGCTTATTTCTTTTTTCGGTCAGCGGTGCGTGACAGAATGACGAATGACTATGATTTGCAGAACGGTAATGAAATAACTGCGTGATGTAAGAGAAACCGACCTTGAAGCTCTTGTCGGGCGATTACTCAAGGATGTCCGACTCCTACGTGGTGATGCGCCAGATTTATTTCCGGGAGTATCAGCATTAGCAAATGAGAATATTTTTTTAACACGATCTTGAATGTTGGTTCCTCAAGAGGTGGATAACCATGAGAGTCGTGTTACCCCGCAAAATTCAAGCAATACACCACAATGGAATAATAGCAATTTAATAGTATTTTAATAGCGAAAATGATATTTTAAAGTAGCTAACACTCAGAAACTAAGTAGCCTCACACAGAAAACTTTTCGTAGAAAATAGTTTGTTTGTAATTACAGTATAACTTCACGGAGTTGTCCAGCTGGCATGCGATATGCGCTTGCCAGGTAACTTTCGCGAGTCCAATTAAACTCTCTCTAGAGCAGGTTGTCATTTAAATCTTTGAGACCCAATGAGGGAAAGTGGATCAATTATAGAATTTATGAAACACCAGTTATTTCCCGGAGAGTTAATGAAAACACTATTTTCATATCTCAGAATAATAATTTTTGATTAATAATAATAAAGTTACAGCAATAAATCATTGATAAAACCGTGCACACAGTTATCAACCCGGTCAGTTTGGTAGGTGATAGTAGAGTTCATGCAATATTAAGCCATAAAAATTCTTTGAAGAAAATAGCAATACGGTGGAAGTGTGTAACGCCGTTTTTTTCATTTCTAGAAAATAAAATGAAATAATAATCTAATCACAAAGTTGAGAGAGTGCTTTGAAAGGAAGGGGTAGACCGAGAAATTGATAGAAGATTGTTGCCGAAGAGACTTAATGTGCATAAGTAATATAAGAAATCACAGGGCACGTGGAGGATGCAAGAAATAGTGTATGAATGCATGCGAGAAGCAAGAAATGGATATCAGGGAAGAAATTAGCTTGAATTTCTCTGAGATAACCTGAAATCAGGCTCGTTTCCCTCTGCCTACCCCTAAAGCCAACTGCATGAAAGATTTGGAATGTTTGCGCGTCTACAATTACACGAACGTAGGCAACATAAAATGTATATAAAATGTAAATATCACAAATTAATGATCAGTATAAAAAAATCTATTCTCAAATAAAGCGCGTTTATCAGCGTGAGAAGTATAGTGCAAGCACCTTTGATGAGTCGGAAAAAACCCGTCGTCGAATTCTTTTGCAATGACTGAGACATTCCATTCTGTGTGACATAATAGAAAAGTTACACTTAAGCATGAGTATAATGCCCTAAAACGGCACTAACCGTGGATTTTCCTATGTTATTGAAAGCATATTTTATACATTTCTACCACTGGATTGCCGCGACGTCGTAAGAAATCGAGCACCGAGGACTATTTCCCTTTATCACTTTCGGGCGAGTGCTTTTTGACGTCACTGCAAGACATCCATCCTTATTTCCTCGGTCACACGCGCGACACTAAGACTAAGAGCTAAAAACTAGGCCGGATGACATATATCGCGGAGGAATTTCCTTTCATCACCTTGGAGATGCCTCAGCAGTATTTTTACGACCGTCCTCCATGAGCCATAAAAATAATCTCTAACTTATCGTCCAATGTATGCCTCGCGGCTTCGGCCTCATGTCTCCTCTCTCATTCCGATCCACAAGTTACGACAACGACGGCGAAAAGCCTATCACTTCCAATTTAAAGCACTTCGCGCGTAATAATCGGAATATGCAAGCCGCCGCCGCCACTCGTCTCTCCGCCGCCACTTTGGGGAGAGGCAGACGATGGGATCCTAAACAGAAACAAAGACGATAAAACTGGTGAAATTTCGATAAAGAATGAGCTTCAACTACGGTGGCCTCCCGTTTTCGAGTTTTATTCAAATAATATTTACTTATCACAGGAACTCTCTCGCTCTCTCAGTACAGGTACAGTACAGTATACAGAATCCAACGATTTGCTTCATAAAATGGAGGCTAGATAATTACCATGTCAGACTATGCTTAAGAGAAAAAACAGGGAGAAAGGCTTTAATCAGCTGCAGGACAAAATACTTTCCAAAGACATCCGTAGATCGCAGTAAAGATCATTAAACTCTAATTACGTTTATGGTGAATTCTCTTCAACCCTCAAACTAATTTGATAGAGAAATATTGTTTATATGAAATCATCTGTGCGGTCAAGCCAGGGCTACACTATGAAGAGAAACTTATGAGCACTGGGCCATTCAAGAATCTCCTTACGTAAGTGAATCACCATTAATGTACGCTGACGACAGCTAAGGTGAAACTTTTACAGAAATATGAATCTCAAACTGAATCTCTCTTCGAATGAATACACCAATCAGAGAATTTTACAGTGATTTAGGAAATCGCCTTTCATTTCAACGCTGGAAATTAACTCGAGTATCTTTTATCTTTTAATCCCAAAGGAATGTATATTAAACCAACTAAATGTGAGAAACATTTCCTCTTTTAAATGAGAAAAATGCCATCGTAATGTAATTCACTAAGTTTAACTCCTTAATGTTTGGTACTCAAGTAAAATTTTTGGATGTTCGAAAGAAGTATTTTGGAAAATAAAAAAATACCAAAAATTCTAGTTACCCATTGAATCAAAACAACATAAACTAGTTAATTGAGTCAATCTTTAAAAAAATAAAATGTACCAAACAAGGATTAAATGGGAATAACGAGCAAATCAAAAAATAAACCCAATGTTGATGATGTTAGAAAACATGTGAGATGCGTGATAAATAAATTACTTCTTCAATGAGTAAGAGCAGCTTACTTAATGTTTAAAATACCTTACTTAAAAGATCGGGATGATTCACGATCATGATAGCAGAATCATAAAAAGAAAATGTCAATAAGTGTGAATGGGCTGCCCAAGTTGAAATGGGTGACGTTAAATTTTATTGGAGTCAAACGCAAGGAAAACTGTAGAGGGTGGCAAGGAGTTTACGCACATTTGATGCAGACAAAGAAGCAGTAGATAGGAGCACTTGCGCCAGAATTATTGGATGAAACATGGAAAAAAGGAAGGCTCTGAAAGTATGAACCCCATTCCCAAAATGGCCTTTTTCCCACGAAATCATTTAAAATTACAAGAAGGTATTTAAATGATATCATAGCCGAGAGGAAGAGAACCACCTAAACCCCTGTTTGCATGTGAACGCTCGAACTCTGAACAATTTAGGAGGATGCTCTAAAACTAAACAATCCCGAATAACGCTGGGTTGAGTTGTATGAGATTAGGATCACATTGTTAATTACCAATGCGTTAGGTTTAAAGAGATTGTCCTCCAATATACCATAAATTCCTAGTTCTAATAAATAATAAAAAACTGACATCAGAGAATATTATTTCTCAAATATGGTGAAGATAGAGTATGGAAATTTAAAATAAATCAAGTAGCCTCCATTCCATTTCGTTATATTTACTACCAAATAGTAACAATAATACCGTATTTTGTCTCGGATTAACACCTGTTTCATAAGTTAGTCGTTTACGCGGCTCTTAAGTGACAGAGAAAATGCAGTACCCCGTCATTACGCTTCATAAAAATTAACTACTCTGAACCCTAAATAGGTGATAAGCCATGAGATGCAATTCTAAATGATTTATCTAAATTGACTTAAGTGGAACAGCTGGATCTTAAGAGGCCAGCATCAAAAAGTTTGAGCATGGCTTTTTCCAAATTTTAAATTAGAATAGTTTGCTACTTAACTTTTCAGTAAAATATATCTAATATTTATTTCCGTTTTGATCATAAAGACTACTTCCTGTACATTATATTCTATAGAATCACCATTGTGGAGGATTTCGCACTGTTTAGCACTTCCTAGTGAGCTTAAGTATGAGCAACACACTTTTTTTCACCCAGTTTCCAAACTATGGTGAGATCTTCCATTCTCAAAGACTGACAGAGCAAACTTCCACAAAAATACGAAGCAGTCATCCGCCTTAATACCGTCAAAAACCATTACCGGATATTGGCTCGAATAATCAATATTTATTTCTGTGCCCTCGACGGAATAAACCCAAATGTTTTGACTTTACAACGAACTCCAGAAATCGCCAAACGTTCCGCCCGACGTTTATCGTGAATAGTTATACTAACTGGTTGACAAAATGAAATGGATCACTAGTAGATGGAATTACTAGCTCACGTAAACAGAGATCGAAATATATGGCAACTACGTAAAATCAGACGGTTCCAAGGACACAGAACTGCAGTCTCCAGGGTTCGTAAATAACAAACCGCGTGGTGGACATAAATAAAGGAGGCAAGATCTGGAAATGGAGGAAAAAGATGGAACGAGGAAACCTTATCCGACGCCTAATGGTGCGCCAGCAATAAAAAGGCCCACCTTTTAAAAGAAAGGTGCACGGCCCGGCGCCATTCGTACCAAGCTACGAGGAAAACTCTGAGGAGGGGAGGAGAGGAGGATTGGTGGGTGGGAGGGGAGGTGAACAAAATACGCTCGTAAAAATTCATCCGAGGTGTCCCGAAGCTTCCCAGGCATTCACCGCGACCGCAGTTCGAATCGAACGCCGGAGTCGCGGCGGTGTGAACGCAAGAGAAGACACATGGCCCCCATAACCGGGCCTTACGACCCGCGCGATACACACAAGCGACGGTAGACGGTGGAACGCCCACGAAACGGTGCCACCCCGAAGTAACTTCCGCGCCTCGACTCCTCTCCCAATTTCAGCAAAGAGCTAGTTCTCACGGATCGTCCGCGTTGAAACCCGAAAACACGATCCTCCCTCACTATATTACTTCATTCACCCGCACCGGTGGTCGCTCTTCGCTATCTTTTTTTAACCCCGCGTGGGCGCAAATTCATTTTCTCCTGTATCGGCAAAGGAAGGAGCGGTTTTGGAAGCGGCGAGGGGTTGCGATGAGAGGAGGCCAAGTGTGGATGTGAGGCCAAGGACAGGGGTCCCTGCACCGAGGAAGAATATGCTGAGAACGGTTATCGGTGGAGGGGGGGATTTAGGTGCAAGTAATCAACAAAATGTTTTTTTGGTGCCATGACTGACTTCTAACAAAGACACACTAATTAAATACACTTTTCGGAAGTAATAATCAAAATAGAAAGGCATTTGTCGATAAAAGCTTATGCTGAAGAATTGGCAGATGAAATCAACATTTCTTGCTATCAAGAATATAGAAAGGTTCAACAGAAAGGAATTTGCATGGCAACATTGTTTTCTAACCTAAATTAATGAATGAAATTATTCATGATAATCCAATAATTACGTTTACTTGTTTGCGCACAAAATTACAAGGAATTAATTATTTTTATAGCAATCCTTTCTGGATTTTGGATGGATAAAGAGAAGAACCAATCCTCAATCATCTTCAATCAAAATCGATCAAAATCAAATTCCATCCATCTTATTGCCCCCATTTGATTTCTCCCAACAATTCTCTCTCCTACACCACGTCTAGTACTTCCTCGTCACACAACGTATTTGTAAGTAAAGTGACTGCATTAGAAATGAAAAGTTTTTCCAAAAAAAGAAACCGAAACTCAAGAGTTTACGGCTAACTGATGATCAAAGAGAGACCAACTATAAAATCAAAGATAAGAAAATATTTAGAAGAGTTCAATGTCCTCAGATGACGTAACAGGCACGTGTGCAAATCATTTGATAATGTTAAATGCGGGGATGTATATTTTTTAGGACGTCAAAATCGAAAATTATTTTTTTGGGTGTCCACACCATGTTGAGAACGCCGATTTTTGTTCGAAGGTAGGCAGCATACATTATCGCCCACACATTCTGGTCAACTAATTTTCAGGCAACCTCATTGATGTATCTGTCTGTGCCTTTCAAAATTAAGTTACAAAGAAGGCTGATGGAATTAAACCAGGATATACTAGTATAGAGAATACAGTTCGAAGTAATTTCCATCTAATTCTGAGGGAAATGAGATAAGTATGGATCATTGAATGACAGGCAGTCGATGTCAAATTTTTCTGGGTTAAAGGAGACTGCAAATAGTGTACATTGATGAAATTTGGATAATAGCATGTGAAAAGTCTATCGTAAAATACTTTAATTTAAAAACAAATAGCTGACATATATTATAGGTTGGATATTGTCATTTTTTTACCTGACGATAGTTTTCTTAGAAACTCCACCGTCGCGATTAAGCCAAAGTCCACTATATCGTTCAACACTCTATACACATTCCATGCCTCAGTAAAATATTTTAACAAGTAAAAAAGTGTAGAAAATTGTCTCAAAGATCGAACTTTTCAAAAAAGGGCCTAATTTATTTTGTGAATATCCAAAAAAAGTCGACCGTCAACACATATTCCAGAAGAAATTTCATAATCTTCAACGGGATCCACAAACCAGAAATAGAAAAGTTCCCGTGCTGGATCGAAAAGTGTCCAAGTTTCAATTTTCAAAGCTCACTTGATTTAAATTGATTGAAACACAAAATATCTATCATTTAAAAAGTCTGTAAAAGACGCATGTAAAGCGAGTGACCCATACAGAAGACGTGCTCTCAAAAATAAATTCAGTAAAATATTAAGCAATTTCCATGCCCATTAGTATTTACAAACTATATTTTCTTGAGAATTCATGCACAAATTTCTCCCCACACCATTTCTTCATTAATTATTCTTTATATCTTTTAGCTCAGTGAGATGTCCGGACTGTACAAATCCCTTGGTTATATTAAGGATCAATTTTGAAAAGTATGGGCAAAACATATTTACACCTTTACCGTTATCATCATCCGATCCTTCTGAATGGAGAAGCTGTCGAACCTCCCATGTACTAGAACGAGTAAAAATTAGGACAGTCAAAAAAAATGCAAGCATATGTTACAACAGTACACTAACTTGGGAACTGGAAAAACACTTCACAGCAACTTAAGGCCACCATCAGAAGTCATGTCCCTTAAATAATTTCTTTAAATTCAGAAGCACGCCAAACGTAGGTGGGTACAATATCCCACGGATTGGGAGTGCCCAGTCCTTTCTTCGGTCATATTGGATCTTTCTGCGTTCGGACGTTCGTCGATCACTGGATTTGTGCACGGGCTTCCAGTATGAAATAGTGCCACATATAAGGGGGGGTAAGAGTGGAACTGAGACCGAAAAAGGGATAGCAATATGAGGAAGGACAAAATGAATGTGTAGGAGAGAGATGGGACTGGAGGAGTCGCTTTGAGCAAATCCAAAGGAGAAAGTGGATTACTTAACGCGAGTAAACGGTTCGAAAAATTTCGTTATTTTGAGAGGCGCTGATGTACTATATGTTTTTGCGCCTCGTAACTGAGTGAATCAGAGCAAATGGGAAGACCGTAGAGAAATTCGAATTTGAAAATGGACTGTTTATTGACGATAAAAAGCTTCACGGCGCTCGCAATCGTACCGTTATAAAAACAGCACCCACATAAAAAGTAATATTCCCATGAAGGAGAATCCTACCCAATGCACCAGGCGTACGTATGTCGTCCACGGAAATTTCTATTTTTCTATTGCACTTAAATTCGTCCATGTATTCACTTGTGATTACCATCTGGCATCTCGGGTGGCTGAATAGTTCAGTTTTCGATTCTATGATTAACGGGTGTTGTGTTGAACACTATATTAAATCACGCCAAAACAGTGAACGGGAACAACTTGGAGAAAAGGGAAGGAGATCACTTTATTTATTTCTATTCTCGAGTGTTTAAGATACAAAATTAAAACAAACTGATGGATTGAATTCATGACGACATGCGCAGAAATATGTTTCACAGATTCACATTTAATTTCAACAATTTGTTTAATTACTTAAAATTTGGGATGAATAATTTGATAACTGAGCCAACAAGGCGGCTATATTGCTTGATAACCAGAGCAAGATTTTGAATCCGTCAGAAAATTATTGATGGATCAATTGCCTCTAAACACGGTCGAAATCTGGACTTGAAGAGTCGAAAAAAAAGAATTCATTTCGAATGATGTAATTTATCGGAGACGCTCTCCAAATAATCGCAAAAAAATGAGAAACAGATCCACCGACGATATAGGAATTCATCTCGACCCGAATCATTTCTCCCTCCCCCACCCATTCAATCGTTTCGTCGTGCGCGTCGAGGCATCCCGGGAATAATTTATAACAAATTTATGCCCCGTCAGTGGGACTTGACGGGCACTTACACCAGTTTATTGAGAGCGAGAGAGAGAGAGAGGTGGTTGGGGGGGGCAGGGAAGAAAAGAGAGAGATATTCGGTTTGAAGGACGAAGGACAGAGAGGTGTTCGAAAGAACGAGAGGGAGCGAGGAGGGAGGTGAGGTGGGAGGGAAATGGTGGGGGAGGGGCAAATAAGGAGGGGAGTAAAGAGGGGAGCAGAGGCAGGGCGAGGACGATTGAGAGATGGCTCGGGGAGGGGGGAGAGGGGCGGGGGAGCGAGGATTTGGGGAGTCGGTTGGGTGGAATGGGAGGAGAGCAAGAAGACGACCGAATCGGAGAGAGACGGGGGGGAGGGCGGGGAGGAGGAATGCAAAAGAGAGCGGGGAGGGGCTCGTTCGGAGGGCAATGTGGAGATGGAGGAGAGGAGGAGTCGTGAATGGGAGGGGGGATTGAGGAGGGGTTAGGGGGGGGTGAGCTGTGGAAGGTTTGGGTGTGGACGACCCGAGTTATGAATGCCCCTTTTCTTGCCGCATAAATTTTATTGGGGAGTGGTGTGCGTGCGTGTTAGTGAGTGAGTGTATATGTGCGTGCGCGGGGAAGTGTGGTACGGTGAAGAGTTTGGGAGGACGGGAAGAAGGCGACGAATTGATGTAGGACACTGAGTGTGGAGAGAGACCTCGGGAGAGGGAAGGCGTCGCCCCTATCAGACGACTCGGAAGGATTCGCCTCCCCGACCGAAAGGCAGATGTTCCCGCGGTGCGAGTCACATCTCGTTCGCCTCAGTTCCCCCTTCCCCTCCTCCACCGCCATTCTCTTCCCCCCCCTCTCGGGTGTTAAAACATTATCCCCTAAAAACTATACCCTCTGTCTCCGATACCGCAGGCGGCGGGACAAGTAATCACTCCTCCATCCGTGCCTCCGAAATCTCATACCCCGTGGGAGTCTAATTTTCTCCACCCTTAACGCTCAAGAAATTCTCAACTGGAGACACGAAATTTCCTTTGCAAGGAAAATGTGAAAGTATTACTCCTTGGCGTCGAAACGGAGATGGCGATTCGTGAAATAAATGGGCAGCTGCGAAACTAAATCTTTCGTGAGCGCATCGAAAGCTTGTGCTCCCAGACTGGTTAGATTGATTAATTCACTTATTATAAACGATATGTCCCAATTTTTCAAGGAATACAGGCTTAAGCTTGGTCCATTTGTGGGATGGACAAGACATATTCCCGTTTGAGATTTTTAGTTTTAGTCCATTGATTGCCGGCGAATGGTTTTCATTCGTCGTATACATATTTTTGACAATGAAATAATACCCAAACGGAAATTAACCCAAGCACATATTTGAAATTTCAAGGTAAAGATTTTCATTGGTATATCCTATCCTCACCGTCAAAGTTACCAGGAAATAGTGCCAACAAAAGAAATGGCTTCGTAGAAATAGCAATTCTTTATTCATTGACAATGAAAAATCCCAATGCCGGAAGAGAATGCCTAAATCGCCCATCAGAGTTAATACCTATTGGATACTCGATAGACGAACTATGCAAATCACGGAATATTTGTACGATACAAATAATTTTCGTATTTTGGTGAGAAAGGGTGATATAATAGTCAAAGGAATATTTTTCAATCATACTACAAAGTTTTTGATCTGCCATAATTCATTTAAATGCTTAGGAATCATATGCACAAGACGGAATCGCAGCAGAATCAGATAATTCTCAGTGGGAGCCAATGCCGTCAGTGTTTTATAATATAATGAAAGAACCATCGGTAAGATAAAATATTAACATGTTTTAATATGACCCGTCGCAGACATATACAGCAACGTTACACTACTCCTGTCTCTTAACTTCGAGCACTTATTCTTTTTTCGCTCTGTCTGCCTCCCTCTCCGCAAGCCCAAAACCCTCACGATCTCAATGACAACACGCTGCTCCCAACCCCAACCATTGGTCCCTTTTGAGAGACGACTGGGGAGAACGTCTGACGTTCGATATCTGTCGGCCGTTACGGATTTCCGAAAGGGTTGGAAGGGAGCAATGGTTTTAGGTGGGACCCTGGGGGAGTGTACCTGCGATAAAGAGAACGAACGCCATTGAAAGGACAAGAAATGAGGGGTTAAATCCCACGAATTACCCGCACTTCCCTCTTGGTGGTGCTTGGCGGCGAAAGCGACCCGGTGGAGAGTCCCCATTGGCGATTTTGGCTTAATTTCGTAAATGAGTCTCTGCGACCTTACAATCCCCCCGAGTGATTCCAGGGTCTAAGCGATTTCGTTCCATTTTCACCCTCATTTCGACTACACGCATACAAACACACAACCTGACACACACACACACACACTTTCAACATAAAAATGCGGTAGAGAGGAAACCGTTGTTGCGTTAGCTCTCGCTCTTAATCGCTCCATCCCTCTATTTTCCTCCGTCTGTCTCTCCTTTCTCCTCTCCTTCCATATCTCTCCCTCCCAATCTCTCTCTGCATCTATCCCTTCGATTATCCATCTCTCAATTAGATTATATATATCTCTCTCTTCCTTTTCTCCCCTTCCTATCTCTCCTTCCACCTCATTTCCTCCACTCACTCTAAACCGCACCCTCTTCCAGCAGGACCCTTAAGAGGTCGCAGCAGAGTTGGAAAACCACCAAAAGCTCCTTTTTTCTTGGTACTGGTTTCCTTTTCATTTTTTTGTCAGGCACGCGCGATTCTTTGCTGGTGAAGACAAGAATCACTGCAGTAGCGAGGAATATCCTAGCAGCATTTATCACTTTCTTGACACGATAAATTACCTTGAATGCTTTTTTTCAAAAACAGTAAAATACATTCGTAAAATTATTTGAGGATGAGGGCAAGTTACATAATTTTATCAGTCAGATGACCCGATTAATCTGAATGGAGCGATGTTCTCAATCTTCGCCAAAGAACACACTATCAAACCCTAAATCCATCCAAACTCAGGGCATGGATTTGAGTCCATTGTTTTTTTAAGACAGTGGATATTTCCTCAAAAATATCCCAATTCAAAATCCATTTCGATATTTACGCTACTGACACTCTAGGCTATTTAATTCTTACTTTTCTAAGCTAGCACTAAAAGTCAAAAGCCCTGAAAAATTCGCACTTTTATTCTTCGCGGACAGAATCTAGCGGATTCATTTTTCTAAGTCCTGTGACTGCTTTTCGCTATCGCTATCTCCGTGTAGATGGGAAAATACGCATACCGTGAATCTTGAATTTTTTTATATCGGCGGAGATAGCTATCTGATTGGCTCGGAGGCATTTTATTTTGGAAAAAATCTCGATTGATCTAGAGAAAGTGTCGAGTAACACACCGGGCGGTGAGACACATACACACGCACACACACCGAGGGGTGGTCGTGCAAAGAATAGCGCGGGATAGGAACATAAAGCAGAGACGATGGAAGAGTGCACGCCACCACGCCTGGGCGATGCGTAACGTTATTTAGATCCATCAGATTACTCAAAGACACTCGGAACGCACACGCGAGGACGAGACCTCGCTCCGACGAAAAGCTGCGATGGGAATTCGTGGAAACAAATATGCGAAACGGAAAAAAAACGACAAATAAGTCCTTCTATTTACGCTTCCCCGCGGAAGTGGGGGGGTGGAATCCGCACTGCACATTTTAATGACATCCCCAGTTTCCTCGCGAATATAAACACTGAAAAAAATAACGGACAATAAAATGAAACAACCCGTTCTACGTCGTTCCAAGCCGTGCCCTCACCTATTTATCTCCCCCACTCGTTTCTCTCTCTCACACACACACACACACACATCTCCCCAAGCTCCTCTAAAACCGACGAAACCCCCATGTGGGCCTAAAAAGGACAATTTTTCCACCAAACGTCGCTCCCAAACGCTCCCGGCCGAAAATTACCATACATTCACATAAAAAAACACACACACACACACACAGTTCATTCTCCCCATCCCTCCAACTCAACCTCACGCAAACGGACACATACACACACACAAGGATACGGGGGAGCACGGATGGTAGCACCATTTGCATCCCAAATTTATACGAGGGCTTATGGGAGGAGAGCACGGCGAGGTGGAGGGAAATCAAACAAACGAAGTGAGGAAAAAAATGAGGGAACGAAAAAGTTTGGACGGAAAAAAATGTTTGGGGGGAGAGGGAAATCTCGACCATACGAAATTCCACCCGTTACCCTTGCCTCACCGTCATCCACCTTCCTCCTTCTCCCCTCGCCCCTCCCTTGCCGACCCTCCATCACCATCCCCCCTCCCTCCAATTCGCTTTCAGTCCGATCGGGAACGGCTTTTGCGATCGACCGTACGTTCTTTCATGCATGCATGCGAGCTCGAGCACGCCCCCGCTGGCTGTGCATCTCGTCGAGGTGAGAGAGAGAGAGAGGAGAGGATGGGGAGAGAGGACTATCTGAGAGAGAAGTGGAGTGGTAGGAGGAGGGAGAGTTCATACGTGCTTGGTGATGGAGGTCGACGGGCGCAGAGGCAGAAACTGTCGAGGGAGGGAGAGAGGGAGGATGGGAAGGAGCGGGAGAGATGCACCTCTTCCCCTATTAAAAAAAAAGGCGAACATCCCGAAAAATACGTAGCGAAACAAAAAAACTGAACGCGTTCTTTTTTTTAATTTTGCACCTGACGGCAACATTCTCGCTTCCCTCGCTGTCGGCGTGAGGAAGGGAAGGTGTGAATGAATGTGGGGAAGCGGCGGAGGGATTTCTCACGAAAAATAAAAGCGTGAGTGAGGGAGGAGTGGGAGAAAGAGAGAGATAGAGAGAGGGAGTTTGAGCAGCGAAATGAGGGAGAGTGTCACGCCGAGGAGTCGACGGACGCCCGGCGAACCGTGTCGTTCAAACAGAAATCGGTTACCCGTCGTGAGAAGGAGACATTTAGGACGACAAGGGGGAAGAGATAGGAGACCTGGAGAGGAACTGCCGATCGGACCAGATCCACCCGGGCGTCAGTTAAACAAGCGGTTTAGTCGCTGCTAACTCCGGTCGCTCGATAGGAAAGGGTGGTCAAATGTATTTTACGTCGATTCCCGAGAGCATACAAGCCGCCTATAGGACAGCAGGATGTTCTCTTCGCACTCTCGTATTTTTCCAACGCCTGTTTCCATTCTGATCACTTATTTTGAGCTTTTCCTCTTGCCTCCGCTCCCTTCTTCTGGGATAATTATTGACGGAGGTGGTCTCCATCAATTTTTACGAGAGGGACCCAGCTTCCTGACTGACGGCCAAGTGAAGATGACGTAGCCGACTTTTAATTCGTCCCTATTTTTCATCATTAATTTTTACTGCACGACATGGACAAACATATATATTAAAAGTATCATTCTTTTAAGCTCGTATGCCATTTATTTCCAAATAGCATAAAATTTACGGTTAAGACACTGCTAAGAAAATACATTTCAAAATTTATTTCATAATTTATTTGACATTATATTTCATACTAATTGCGTCAATCCACTCTTTTTAAGTACACTTTCGTCCAAAATAAATTCTAAAATCCGATAATGAATCAGCGAGTCTCAAAAGTCCATCGGATTCAGCGATATATTAGGCTACTATAACTAAATTTTATTTTAGAGCGATACATAAAACCAACTTTTGAATATTCCATCCGACACCTTCGGACAGATAACGGACAGGCATCAGTTGGAACCATTAAGAATCAAGTATTATCATTAGGCATTTACTTTTGACGACAAAAGTTATTTATTTTATACACAACAAATTCTCTAATGCTTCGGAAATCCATTCACATTTTCCATTTGTGTACATTAATTTTTCATTTTCTGGCAACTTACATTCATTTTTTATACATATTTTAACTGAAAACTCAAAATTTCTAATAATACAAAGTCACACGCCTAAAGTTCCCTTTCGCTCACCGCATACAAAAACCATTCCTTTGTCCATCTCTTCATGGTGTGCTTTCAGCACCCGTTTCTTTCATTCAAGCTTCATCTGCCTCCATATAGCTTCATCTCTTTCCCTTTTTCCTTTCCTCTTGGCTCCAGGAAGCCGTGTTGCGACTGAAATTATTTCGCGAGAGTTCGTTTCCATGCTGTTAGACGTTTACTTTTATGATGGGGGTATTATCTCACAGTGCCCTGAGGGAATCACTGTCACCAATTTAGAATTAAAGTGATATTTCGAAGGCGTTTTAATGACGCAGGGCACGGTTTCTCTTGCCTGCTCTTGAATTTCCATCTCGCTCCACCACCCTGACTCCATTTACTATCTCAAACAACAACAATCTCCACATTTTTTGGCGGTCTCGGCGTCGTCTCCATTCCCTTTCTTTATCTTTCTCTCTCCACCCGCCGTTTTTGCCTCTTTGTTTACCCATGAAACATTCTTATCTTAAATTTTTACTTTTTTCTTCCACTCGATTCCACCAATTCTTCAAGTATTTTTTGGTGCTTGTACTGAGCTTAACCATGAGATCATTTCTTTCTAGCGCCTCTCTATACCGTTATAGTCTCTTTTCTATGTTCCCTGCGACTCAATTGCAAAAATCAAGGACACAGATGAGTGTCCTAAGCCAATGCGTGCGTTGAGAGCTGACTAGGGTGTGAAGAATTTTGACACAAACCATCGCCATTTCTCCCGCAAACCTTTTTCAAACACTGAGATCTTAAAGTTTCATTAAATATTTCCCCACGGAGGGAAATTTACCCCGTCTCCCTGAGTTTCATAGTTTCATTTCCACCTCCTGATTCACCGCTTTCACATATATAAATAGGAATTGTGGCGGCGAGGAAAATGAAGAGATTAGCAAACAGCAATAATATATGTCGTAAATGCGGAAGCTTTATTTAGGGAAGGGGATCGTTTCTCCACTCACTCATAACATTCGGTTGCAAAAATGTACGCTGGAGACATTTTATGGGAAGAAAGGAAACGGTATTTCCTCAAGCTGAACAAACAGAGAGGCTTGTGCAATGTACTCAGTTCGGGTGAATTATTTCATCCTCGCTTTTTCGCCTCCATTCCCACTTCTCTTTTGTACGCATTATTGGAGTTTCATCTCCCTCCATTCTTCACTTAATGTTTCCTTCCTTTTTCTACCCTTTAGATCACATTTCTTGATTTCTCGCTCCCAGTTTCCTGCCGGGAACCCCAGCATGTGGTGAACTGGGAGCCGCCCGATATTTCGTGATGAGGAAGAATTTTCGTCGCCCTATGAAATGTGTTCGGGCCTTTTCGTTCGTGAGGACAGCGCATTAAGCCACTGGAGAGGACGAAACACTGCGGGCCACGTGTCTTTTTCGAGACTCGTTATTTTTGCCTTCTTCGCAGGTGGCCGAGGGAGTGCTTATCTCCACCAAAAATGATTTTATTTCGACCCAAATGAGTAAGCTCCTGAAATATTATGTTAGCCTTTATCTGATTGCAAGCAAATTAAAAATGTATTTATTCGGAGTTGGTAAAGCTGATGGTATGAGGGATCGATATTGGTTTAACGGAAACGAGAGATTTGGTGTGCCCGGTATTTTTTGCAAGACCTTCCAATACCAGTTTTAGGATATTTTTCTTATCTCTTTCCCTCTCTCTCTCTCATTTGACGTCGCTAGTATTATTTTATTTTGAGGCTTTCACCATTCTTGCCATATGGCTTTAGCCTCTATGTTCCCATAACTTTCAAAATATGGGAGAACATTTTTTTTTAGCCTCAAAAAAGGCAATCAACTCCAAAAATAATTTCATTACCACGCTACGCGCCCAAGGTAAGAATTAATTCCTAGAATTTACTTCCTGCTATCCTCTGTCCCATTTGATGATACAAAGTGAAGTAGGTGAAGACACTTTCTCATTAACTTGACATTATTATATGCGAAACTATATTTACATATATTCTATATTCACTAACAAAACTTCATAACAATGATATTGTATTTAAAAATGATAAAATAAGAGAATTCCACGATGCGATTCATTCCCGATCAATGTAAGCGAGTATGCTTTGAGTTGGCGCTAAGTTGATTAGAGAGTGAATTATCTTGATAGGGAGTAGATACACCTGACATGATAATTTTGTCAATGTTCTGGTTGGTGCATATCTCTGTGGTATCCGGCTCGGAACGAGAACAATAGTCTTCGGTGTCTGAAACAATGCATCATACTCCTGCAGATGGCCCTGAGAGTACCAACAGGTTTAAGGTCACTCACCCTACAAAGCTAAACATAAGGCTTTTGTAGAAAGAAACTATTTCCAAACCATCATGCTAAGGTGCGATTGATTTATATCGCTATACGTCTCCGCAATAGATAATCGGATTGGCGACAAGCATGGCACGGGCCTGGGATATGTCTACGCCTAAAAAATTAGAACACATATCTATAGACCAAACAAATTGTATGCGTAGCTACTTTTAAAAAAATTACAAAGCATATTAATGTGAATTTTAAATGACAGTTGACGACTATTACACATTGAAGGCGAAGTGGCCGGGGTAAGACGAATTTCTGGAGAGAATAAATCATTGAGGAGCACTTTCAATTCATTTTATTGTTTCTATTGCCGATATATCTAGTGCAAAATGATATAAAATGCTAATATGCACGTATACCGTCTTTAAATGTGTGTCTCCTTTTCCTGAATAAGCTTTACTTCACATGCTTGAGGCATTCAATACTCAATCATTCCTTTATGGAATTAAAATACGGGTAGGCAGAGAAATGCCCGCGTGAGATGCCCACATTTGACTGCCATAACAGAGTATGAGAAAAATTTATCTGTCCCAGCCAATATCAAAACGAGGATCTCTTCCAAATTAAGTCTGTGGCTCCGCCCTTGAGTAGGAGGAACGGCGTTCTTTCAAGAGGCCCTAAATAGGCTTATGGGAATTCAATTTTTGAAGCCCACGAGACCACCAAGAATGGCATTTGGAGTGACACTGAGCGGCATAGAAGATATACTCGTACAGCTATAGCTGTATAATGGTAGTAGTTTTTAAGTACTTTATGGAAAATACGTAGATAATTCAGCAACACAGTATTACCTGGTTTGAGCCAACCTATCTCCCATTTCAAAAGAATATACAATATTATATTCAATATTTTATACTTCGTGTATATGATATGCATGACGCTGAAACTACGTAAACTAGTCACTTCAAACCGATATAGAGCACTTAAATCTATGTCTACATGGAAAAGATTCCCAGTTATTAACTTAAAATATTAATTACCTCAATGGAAACAGAATGATTTTTCAGGTGGGCAAATGAAATCTGACAATGCTAAGAACTGCTAAATGCTAAAACTGCTAAAGAAAAAATGCTAAGAACTTCAAAAACAAATTTTACCCCACACTAAGACTTTCTAAAGAAAAATGAGTTTAAATACCCTAACATTCAATGCATTGCAATGGGTGGTGAAATTAACATGCGTGGTCCAGCAAAAAAACATTAAAAATAAGTAACAAAGAATTTGGGCTCCTCACGAGATAATGGGCCATTAACGAAAAATATTTATCAAATACTACCTAAGCGTTTTATCTGAAGAAAATCATTTCACTCTGGGGAACGAATATACAACAGTTTCCCGAGAATCATTTCAAATTGCAAAATTATTTTCCTGGTAAATAGACCATGTACCCTAGATTAAATCTTTACCCTTAATAAAAGCTCCAAGGAAGAAATCACGATTAGTGACTGACCGGTTAGTTCTTAATCACTTGGTTATCCGACGGCGTCAAGGAAATACCACTTAGGCAGTTAATGTGTGAGCAGTTAAATAAGCGAATGCTTGTAACATTTACATTAAAATTGTTTAATAATTAAATAACCAACAGTTCATATGGTTCTTTACCATAAATCGTGAATAATTTTAATCATGTGATGACTCCATCAGATTTGACGCCTGGACCACCCTTTGGGCAAAGAATATGTAAATCTCTTCCTTATGCAGCAAACATCTCTGAATCTTACCGGGAGGTCCCTTCACACGATATGATCTTGAAAGATGAGAGAGAACGCGACAAATGAATTAGGGTTTCGTGGGTATATGTTCTTAGAGCGACTGGCTGTCATGCACTGTAAAATGCCGCATTGCAAGGAATTCATGAATACTGTTAAGATTTAGCTTCAGATATGGGTGACATAAGTCCTTTGTTGTGCAGAGTTGAAACGAAATGGGCAAGTGGAGCTGTGGGTGAAAGAACAAGAAAATGAGAGAAGGATGAGGAAGTGTGCCGTCATCCAAAATATGTGGTATAGGGGTAATCGGTTCTTTCGTAGCTCCACACACTATTTTAACTCTTTGTAATCTACATTATCTTTTCAATTCATGACTTAATAAATTACATAAGCACAATTTTAGGATATTTCCGAGCAAATGTTCTAAGCGTCTTAAGGGTAAACGGATACCCCTCAGTTGGCGAATTATAAAATTTACTTTTTCTTTCATTCCAATTACCATCAAAACTACGGAATGAAATTCGAAAAAGACTTCTTTGCGTATTGACATCACTCATTTCAGGTTTAGGTATTAATTTGACTTTAATTTTCATTAATTTTAAGAAATGAATGCAGTAATATCCATTGAATTATGTTTTAAATAAACTTTGTATTAAATGCCGAATGAAAATTAACATGTCGTTAAAATACTAGTACCAATATTCTTGGCAATAGAACTACTAGTCTAGCCCCTGCATATTAGGTACCATGAATACTTAAATACGTAATCTCTACAGCGTGAAGAATTCCATTTTTTCTCCACATATTTCCTTTTAGGTCATCTCCAATTATTTCTACATTTTACCTTAACTTTAATAAAACTATAGCACAGTATGAGATTTCTCAGCACACAGAACATAGTAATTATTGCGTTTTACTGTTAGAAATCTGACGTTGTATGAATAAAACGTTTGTTAAAAATGTTTACATCGTATCAAGCAACATTCTCTCACGAGACATGGTTGGTTAGTGAGAGCACTGGAGGGTCACAGAAGCCATATAGTGAGCACCAACGCTTTACCAATTATGTATGATCCTAGTCCTTTCTATAAACCGCGGGAGATGCCGCAGCAGTAACTTTTGACGAAGTCATACGCTAATATGCATTGCAATGAAACAATTTCAGAGAATAAAAATCATTCGCCTTGACCGGGATTCGAACCCGGATCCCTCGATGTCCGGTCGAGTACTTTAGTCAGTTAAGCTATCGAGGCATCTTCTCACACTCAATAAAGTTCATCAACGGGGACCTTAATTAAAGCCCCAAGAGGGATCCGAGTTAGAATCCCGGTCAAGGCAGATCAATTTTACACTCCGAAATTATTGCATTGTAATCCTAGTCCTTGTTACTTTCACGCCATTAGCAGTTGATTATCACCCTTAGGGACCCTCCTAGAAAAATTACGACCGTCAAAAAATACGATCACGGAAAATTTCTACGCAGAGGTACGATTTTCAAAACAGCGACGGTCCTTTTTGAGCGGGGATGACTGTTTTGCCCTCGCCTCCTCAGGGGTGACGAGATGAATTATTCACGCACGACGCCCTCCATCTGGGCCAGATGCAGAAAAACCGAGCAATGGGTGGCGAAGAAAACACTGATGAGCACGAACCTCCTTAAAATTCCCGCGGCTGGCCAAAGAAACATCGGGGAGAGCGGCAACCTCTCGCAGGAAAAACATGCGTACACTCCTCTTTGCGGATGAAAAAAAGAAATCTTCGGAGCGTCCAATCAATGCGATCCTGATGATCAAGGGAGAAAAAGAAGGAGAGAGGAGGAGCGTTAACAACGAAAGCGAATGGGGAGGATAGAAATGAAAGGCAGAAAAAGGAGTGCGAAAAGTCGGCGGTCGGCAGGAAAGGAATGAAGTTCATTAACAGGGCCTAACAGGGGAAGGTGGTTGGTGGGATCGCAGTGAATCCTACTGAGGTCAGAAGGAAAGGGAGGAACGAACAGTCTCCCGCCATCGCTTCCGCCTCCTCACTCAATCTTGCTTCTTACTCAATAGAACCATTTCCGCGCCACCATACCACCCGTCCTGATCCCCTCATCCATAAGGTAACTACTCTACGCCGAATTAGCATTCACGGCGGATCTTGAAAATTAACTCCGGACTTGAAGGAGAGTGATTCTATCTGTAGAATTTGATTTAGGTATCATTCAGATTTTCTAAATGAACTTGTACATGCATAAACTTTGAGTAAACTGTAGCCAACGTTTCCCTCCCGACGTGCCAATATTAAAGGAAAAATGCGTAAATTCATTTTCATTTTTAAAAACTGCCTGGATTCGATTCTTAATTGTTACACCAAATGTAAGTAGCAAATTTGGAGACCTAAACCTAATTTCATCAATGAGGTTTGGGAACAAGATATACCAAAAAGATATTGCTTTTAAATTTCATTTTCAACTTTTCGTAGCAGCTATTAGCGCCGATAAGCGAGGGTCAACCGCAGACCTGGTTGTTCACAAGAGGTCCGCCACATTTCTCGTACGCTATTTTTACAGAAAACGTGTTCCTCGCTAAAAGTACACACGTTTAGTACGTATCTTTATTGCGATAACAAAAACGAGACGCAAGTGGAGGTTCTAACCTACTCCAGTGTTAACACTCATTTATACCTGTGAAGGAAATAAATAACGAGATTTGAGCGGAACACGAAACCTTAGTGCAAGAGCTTTTGGAGCTATAAAAACCACATTGGTCTAGCGCTCTCCAGATTAGACGGCAAATATTAGTAAATAATACACGGTAGCCTCCATTTGTGGTGAAAAAATCTTCTCAAACCGGATAACAACTATACTTGATAGCGTATTTAGCATCATGTAGGAATACTAATGTTGCCTCGAAATAAATAAACTTGATTAAAGTAAATAATATAAAATGAGGAAAGATGCGAGCATATAACTTCGCAGCTTTGCTTAACGATGAAGGTCATACCTTAAATATACCCAGTGCCTCATACGAGATTCCTCCAGAGGTAGGTAAATCAAGCAGCAGGACGTCGATTCTTTAACTCAATACCCTATAATTTGTCATCTAATGTGCCCTCACGCATGAATCGCGGTGAAGACGCAAGTCTTTATTCCTTTCAGTCATTTCAAACATTTTGTGTCATCAAATTCATCGGACCATCAATACCTAGTCGAAGATATAGCATCCTGATTTAATTCGATGAAAATTCCGCAGCTTCTGCAACGGATTTCTCTCTGCCTTCTTCTCCATTTTTCCTTTTCGCTTACTCCATCCTACTCCACTCCCTTGCTTCCTTATCCTCCAACAAGTCGAAGAACTCCTCCTCAGCCACCAACCCCACCTCCCTCACTCCTCGACTACCAGCTCCGCTCTCGGTTCACACATTTTCCTCCTTTACCGCACACCCCTGACCTCCCTCCCGGGCCTCCCCGACCACTGCCCCACCCCGTGCCCTCCCCCTTTCCAAATCCACCCCACACCCTCCCGCCCTTCTCACCATTCTGAATTGGTGGGTTCGTGTGAGTTAAAGCCCTGGGAGGAAAAAATAATACGACCAAGCCCTCCGCGGGGAGCCTTGTGGTGGACAAGACGTTTGTGGTCTTGGTTTTGTAAGACGGGAGCGTGAGCCTCGAGAATGCAAGGAGGGGTGAGGCGAGAAACAGAGAAAGAGAGAGAGAGCGCGAATGAGATATATATGTGTACCTAAGAGGAGACAGAGAACATGGGAGGAATTCGGAAGTTTTCGGAGGTTTACTTTCCTTAAAAGAGGGTGGAAGGGGAGGTGTCCGGGGGACAAAGATGCCCTGTCACTCGGCAGCCCCCGCTTGTACGGCAGTGTAGGTTGTAAAAGGGGTGAACGTCAGTCAAAATAGAATAACGGGGAAAGAGAGGAGAAGTTAGATGGGACGAGGAAAGCCCTCCCCGCTCCAACGACGCGTAATTCAGGCCCTGTGAGTACAAGCTCTACGTAGAGGCGCACACGCGTACACACGCACGGATGCACATGCGGAGGTAAATGTATGTATACATATAGTATGCGCTCAGATTTAAACGGACCGACACACTCCCCACACATGCATGCGTACCCGTTAACCTTGTTCAAGGGGGCGTGTGGCGCGGAGACGAAAGGGGGAGGCTGAGGGTTAAGGGGGGCGTGGAGGTTCCAGTGTTTGGACGTCCGGGTCCGATACCCTCCGAAGGGTTTTCTTCCGATCACCCCCTAGCAACGGATTTTCCGGGGAACGGAGTGACCAGAAGAAGAAGGAAAGTTCGACGGCGAAGGTACAACGGACAGGACATAAAAAAGGAATCGAGACAATTAGTCGGTATTAAATTCCGGCAGAATCAGAGACGTTCGCCCGCGATGACGAAGGAAGCTAATCAGCGTTGAGAGAAATCAGGCTTCGTCAGGGTCTGTTTCGTCGGTGAAATTATGTTTTCAAATCACTCCTAAACTAACCACTCATTACAACGTCCAGAGTGAATTCCATGAACTCCAACTTTTCTAGGATTTTAGCCGTCCCTTGCATTTTCACGATGCAAATATTTGAAAAAAGAGGATAATTAATAAAACGGAGTAAAAGAAGATATATAACTCTAAATAATATACATTCCTGGGTATATAAATTTATTGATATATTTCCTTTCAGAGTAAATTCAGTTCACCATTCGAGCAATTTATACTTTTTTGCGCAATCATAACGGAAACCTTGCGTTGATTCCAAGCATCAAAATTCTTTGAGCAAGTCTCAGAGTTGTTTTGAGAGTACTTATATCACTGAGAGCTTTGATTGGAATGCCATTGAGAAATAGCTAAAAAAATGGAATCATAAACTTTATTAATTCGATTAATCTCGATGTTAAAATGATGCAATCAAAGCAGGAATTTATAAATTGAAATCAATCAAATGTAGAAATAACATGATATTTAATAATTTAGGATGATAATTTAGAAAATTATAATATTGGGATTACCAGCTGCAACGGTTCTAGCACGGGTTTATCTATCAAAATAATTAACTCCGTGTCCTTTCTTTCCACGACCATTTTTATTTATCAAATCATTTTTTATCTGTTTCTCTGCGAAAATGATAGGTGAAATCAATAAAACCGCACTGTCTATTCACCTAAATTATAATATAGATATCATTAGCATTATTTTATTTTTAATAAATTCGACTTATTTATACTTTTAATAAAAGTGTACGGATGCTTAAGGGGAAATAAGTAGTCGTGCCTAACTTCGTGTACGTACTCAAAGAATAGCACGGAGTAACGCAAAAAATTACCACAGAAGGAATTAATGGGTAATGCAAATCGAAAGACTTTAGGGGACTGGAAACGAACGTTGATCACCAAATGAAAACTATTACTGAATAATAATCGTGACTTTTCTCATGAAATATTTCTCTAGCTGAGGCAAGAACTGCCAAATAAAACTTCACTAATCAAATTAAAATACGAAAGTGAACTTTAATTAGCCAGGGGACTTCAGTTTTAGAATAATCAGCTGCAATATATTTGAGTGTCCAGGGACGGAAGTAATTCTGCATGCCTTGGTTGGGTACATAAATCGATCTGAAATGCTGGCGAATCACTGCTGCTTCCTTATCTCAAAACTTTTCTATAGAGGGCGAGCAGAGTGAGGGCTCCGACGTTCAGATTGATCCTCGGTCTGGAGCCCGAATTCACCCGGGCCACTACTCCGAAGAGTGGATAAAAGCAGGGAGGATGAAGGGGCGATAGGAAAACGGGATATTAACTATCGAGGACCGAGAGAGGAAAGAAGGTATCGAAATGGAGAGAGGAAGGTAGGAAGACAGAAGGAGCGAAGCACTAAAAACTTTTCCAAGGGTTACGTTCGCCTTCACGGGATTTATTAGGGGATTTATTTGCCGCCCACCTTTTCGTCTCTTTCTAACTCCTTCTTCCTGTGATCTTTATAACCAATTCCTCTTTCCATGTTCGTCCACCAAATGGTGCAGAAGTTCAAACGGCCGAGTCGATATCCTCAAGAACAAGGGACCCGGGTTCAGACCTCGGCGGGAATTCTTATTTAATCTGTTTTTTATCGCCCGGAAGAAGGCTAAGTTTACCGTAAGTGATCATTTGGCTTTGAGTTTTTAACTTATGAGCAGTCTTACAACGATGAAACGCGAGATTTCCCTCTGTTTTCTTTCACGTTCCATTGTTCATAAGGTTACGGACCACTGATTTTTGCACTACTCTCTCTTGCGTATTTCAATTTTTGGCTATTATGACTTGTAGCAATATCAAAAGAGAAAACTTCTATATTAAGTAGCCGGACTTACATGTATATCGTTTATGGACTTAATTACCCATAATTCTTTGCATACGTGTTTTCCTGTCCCTGCTTTGGGGTAAATTTTGGAGGCGCGTTAAAGAAATCATGCTAACACATTATACCAATGTATATTGAAGTTGTTTGCATAGTTATTTAGAAGTGGAATGAAGAATGTCGCGATATAAATTGTTACTAGTCCGTCGAAAAACTATTCTTGACTTTAAAGAAAAAGAGATCGATCAATGAAAACTACTTTGGTAAAATTTACCAATGAAATTTTCGTATTGACCAAGAATAAGGGTATAATCAATTGAACATTCAAGACTTCAAAATGGAAAAATGTTGTGAGAAAAATAATGCTAAAAACCGATTTCTTGATTAGGTTGGGAGCTATTTCAACAACTAAATTTGGTTGAAATTACTAAAGTTTTGGTAACAGAACCCGATTGTTTTTTTTTCGGTTTAAGTATGTAGCTTTTAGTTATAGGTCACCAAAAATGAAAACAATATGATCACAGGTCTTTTCTTCCACAGTCGAATCTCCGTCTTCATAATAGCATGGCAGGTTGCGAGGATAAATCCTTTAAATTCCTCAAAATTATAATGCTTATTTGATCATTATGGACAAATGACGCCAGTGCCTTCCGCCTCACACACAAGTGTCTTAGTTAGGGACAAAATGGGCAAAAATAACGAATGCTATGATATTTGAAGGTCATTTGTAATCAAGAAAGTCTACGAAGGATCTGCAGACGGGTATAAAAATTATCGGCCCTTTGAATCAGCCTAAAAACTATCATCCGCGGTGAAAAGTCGGAGGATGTTCACAAAACTACAATCATGTTTAAGTATGGTCAAATGCGACGGTTTAAGGTTGCCATTATGGTCCGTAGATATTCTGTCGAAGAAATAGTTTCTAAGAATCACTTTTTCCCCTCACTACTTAGGTCCCAAGCATTAAAGGTAAGGGAAAGAGAGCCATGACACGGTGTTAAGCATCTCCCCTTTCGCATCCTCCCCATCTCTACTTTGTGTTGCTTAGTCGTGTACACGAGACGAAAACACGAGAGTCGTCCCAATTTCTTTTCCCGTTGGGAGGCTTCGGAGGGATATTTCTCATGATCGTTCAAATTCATTCGCATTTCCGCCAATTTGCAATGTTTTAGCTCACACAGCTTCACTGGCAATGCAATTTTCAATATTGTAATGCTATTGAATTAGTTTTTGCATTCAGAACCGTAGTGTCCACCTATATGGTTAATTTTTACGATATAATCTGTGCTCTTTATGAGCTATTTGCCAGAGTTGCCACAGAAATTATTTTCAATAGATATTGTATCACGGTAATACGCTCCACGTTCTAAACTCCATTTTCAAATAAAATTGCTTTATTCTTTAAATTGCAATTTACGAGAAAATATTCTTAAAAGCCAGAAAGTTGATTATTATTGAACGGAATTATTTTTGTTAATTAACCGGGTTGATTGGTATATGCACAGCATACTTGAAAAATAATCCAATTAAGTTGTATTTCGTTTACCTAATCTATACAAAATTTATATAGGTCAAATTGAGTTGCCATAACAGTACATCAAGTTCAGACTGTCGCATAATTAGGCACACGTAATGCTCGCAAGCATTTTTAATGAAATACGGAAACAAGGAATTTAATTAATATTTAAATTGAAAACCCTATTGATCGCATAATAGGAAACACTGTTTTTCTTTACTTATAATTACCCCAAATAATTTTAGTAAATAGTACATAAATATTTGTTTTGTTCTAGAAATTATTTCTTCCAATTTTCCAAGCGTTTCGATGCTACAATTTGAATTTTTCCCTGAAATTAAATGTTTCTATGAAAATGAACCGATACATGAGGGATGAATTTTGTTGCTCCATTGGTTTTACTGCCTTTTGATAAAATCTGATTCACACTATCAAGGTATCTCATAGTTTCATTTTCCACTGCATAAAAATTTTACTGGAAATTAAATAATACTTTACGCATACAAATTTCAAGCTGAAAGTGACATAAAATAAGAATATGAAAAAGTAAGAAAAATTACCGATGGCTTCAATGACATGTAAAACAAAACGTCCAACATATTTTAAAATACATTTTTCGTTACATAGATGCTGAAACCAATTGACCGCAGGGAGGTTTCATTTCCAGAAGAGAAACGCATTTTTGGAAAAAGGGAAAAGATACGATTTGAGAATCCATCCCTATAAAAATCTCCGCAGGAAGCGACGCGCCATGTCACTTCCGTCAACGGGTTTAGCATAAATATACATGTCAGAGAATCAAATGAAAGGGATGTGGAATGCTTGCGCGACGAGAGAAGGATGGGGATAATCTGGGCGAGATATAATGGGTGAAATTGGACAGAGGTGAGGTTAGCATAATGCTCCTTTCATTGTGAAACACGAAGGGGATAGATTTGAAAGGAAAATGGCAGATTGTAAAACGATTATCCCGGAGTGGTGAAAAGCGTTCTGAATCAAAAAGAGCCAAAAATGATGATCCAAGTATATTTAAAAAAAGGTTCTTCTAAAAAAAGAGAAAGCCTTCTTCAAAGGGCTTCCGAAAATATTAAAAAATACTCACTTTAATCTGTCCTTGCTTTCCTTCTCATGCAAATTCTTGGAATCTGCAAATTAATAATCATTTAGGAAAACAATATTTCCTGTTGATGACCGAATTGCTTGCGCTATAAATTCACAGAAATTATTTTCAGATGCAGTGTCATAAATCAGAGATCACTATTTCCCGGCGTTGCCAAGTTGAAGGGTTTCAGAAACGCTTAAATAATTAGGAAGAATATTTGGGCTGGAAAAAAATGTGATATTTGCTTAGCGAAAGTATAGATTCTGCTACGTAGTGTTATTTATGAAGACTCAAGAAGCAGTCTATCTGATAGAAGGAAGTAATGCGATGGAAGGATAAAGCCTTTTCATAGTTCCCTCATTATTCTTCCTGAAAAGAAAGCTTTTAAAACTCGGATGTTGGTTTTCCCGTGTCTTTGCCAGTTATTAATTGTTTTACGCGATCGCGGCAGAGTAATTATGGTATTTGTGTGCATATTCTGATGACCCTGGAACGAAAAAAATAGCGATCTTTTTCAATCAAAAAAGATATTCAATCAGGTTTTGCTTCCAAGACCGTATTGCCCCCTCCATTGCTCATTTTTCTCATATTATCGGTATGCTTTTTACCCTCTTTGCCAGAACTACCTCATAAATTATTTTAAGAAGATTAAATGTTATTATATAACCAAAATACACTCCACGTTCAAAACTCCATTTTAAATGAAATGCCCAGATTTACACGGTAGTTTACGAGAAAATATTTTTCAGTGTCAGAAAGATGAATAAAAAATAGCATTACGTTTTCAATCAACTGTGTTGATTACATTCTGTTACGCATAGTTGTATGATGATCCAACACAATAGCATATCGTTTACCGTATCAATATAAAATTTATTCAAGCAAATTTGAGTGGCCATAACAGAATACCAAGTTGGTATAAATGCGGTAACAGGTCCATTCCTATCAGTGCCCACGGTTTTATTTTGTATAATCGCGTACCTACCCAACAAATACCACGACATTCGCCTAAAGATTCCAGTTTAGTCATTCAAAAATCCATGTCCTTCTTTTTAGCAGTCGATAACATAATCACCGAGATAACATGTCCGCGGCTAAAGAAATCATTAATACTAAAAGCAATACATGACTCGGAACGCATAAGTTTCTCAGTAGACCTCCATCGTACTTGAAATATTGTAGTAATAGAATACAATTTATTGCTCTGATTATTGAGAGACAAATTATTACTTTGGTGTATAGACTACTGTCTTACCCTTCAAATATGGAAAGTAATATCACTTCTTTGGATTGAAGCTGCTATTCACCGCCGCCGGGGTTTTGGGCAACTCGGCGCCTCGAATCATATTGGCCGACAGAGCCAAGATAAATTACAGAAATCTTTATCTGCTCACTGAAACACCACACCCTTCCACCCCAGACACTTTTCATCAGACGTGACAGGTAATTTGGTCGAAATAAACGCTTGGGGGCATTCTAAACACACATATTGTCCAGATCTTTCTGAAAGGCTGCGATACATACTTTTCATTCATGGATACATGGGTGTAATAAAATTAACTGTGTGATAATGATAGAGGTCAAGTTATACCGCCTCGCGCAAAATTGTCATTCCTTTTGTAATAAATGTGAAATTGTTCTAATTTCCCCAAATATATGACGGACCAGAGAAAGAGAGATATTGTCACTTCCACTCTGGCTCATCTTTTTTTTCTCATTACAATTCATTCCCACGAATTTCCAGTTATCTCTCTGTCCAATCCATTCCCACTCCCTCCTCGTATGTTATCCTTTTTTCAACGAGTGTGAGAGGAAATTCTTGGGCATTTTTTACAAAAATGATAAAGAAGTGTTATTCTAATAACTTACAAAAAAAGACGAGTCGCTAACGGAAATATCATGGCGTTTATCTAGAATGTATCGCTTTTAAATCCGGACGGAACTGGAAGAATTCCGAAAATAAAATAAAACCACATTTTTCACTCGGCTGGCACATCTGTGAGAATTCCTTATCTCTAACTTGTCCAGTCGATGGTCCTGAATAGGAATGAATTCACCAGTGACGACGACTGACTCGAAAAAATTTATGTATTTAAATATAGAGGCAATAAAGAGCGTCCCAGAAATAGAAAGAGAGATTCCGTGCACGTTTTTTGCCTGTGTGTTCACTCTTACAACGGAGGGCTGTGTTGAAGGAAAAGGGTTAAGCGAGTAAACGCGTAAAAGCTACGGGAGCGCTTCTAAGGATCAGGTGCATGGGTTTCAAGTCCTGACGCAGGAGATTAGGCGTCGGAAAGGTAAGCGAACGGAAAGGCTTTCGCCGAACATATGCACCAACCATTCCATTCCCTCTCATGCCCAATTTTCATCCCTACTCAATCCTCAGACACCTTTCTTTCTTCCGTAATTTTCTTGGCCCATTTTTACTTTCTTTAAGCTATCGAATTCGAAAGAGCTTTGAGTTACTGACGGTCGGGATTACATTATATGCATGCTTCTGACAAAAAATGTCCCAATATCGTATTATGTACGTTATACCTTCTGCACTCATAGTGAGATTAAGAACGTTTTCCACAAGTGTGGGTGAAGACGATATATATATATATATATATATATATATATATATATATATGTACATATACACATACATATATATAGATATATATATATATATATATATATATATATATATATATAAATATATATATATGTACATATACACATACATATATATAGATAGATATATATATATAAATAATTTATACATAGAATACATATACTATATGTGGATCGCGGTAGTCCATGGGATAGAGCGTTGGACTGCCGACCGGAGGGGCCCGGGTTCGATTCCCGGGCAAGGCACTCTGGGCACCTGCAGCTCCACCTGTGATTTTTCGGGTACCCGATCTTCCTGGGAAACAATAACCGTCACAGGGAAAGGAACTGGCCCCCCTACCCTGATGTGTGAATTTCACACGCCGTCGGGCTTAGTACTGGGTGAACTCTACCATAACCTACCAAACCGACCTTCGGGTTGATTACTGTGTTTATGGTTTATATACTCTATGCATTAAACACCTTCTTTCTCAATATGGTGTAGGGTAAGTAGGTAGGCTACGTTATAGAATATTGGAATCACGTAAAAGCAAAACGCAAGATAGATGGATAAACTTCTTTATTCGGCCGAAATTGAAACCATAAGGTCCCTCCTTACATTTAACCCAAGATAGGTGTAACCTCATTTTTTAGTAGGACTAATGGCAAATATCAGGTGAATGAGCACCATGCAAAGACGAAAAATAACAAATACGAATTATGATAAAACTCGGTTAATCTATTTTCTAATAAACACATACCATCAACAAGCGAGAATACATACGAGAATATTCATTAAATAAGGTAGGAGCTGAATTCTGCTAGAACTGATTGTAAAACTAATTAATGAATTTCCGTGAAAAGCATGATTACATAATGAAACGACGGAATGCTCAGGTAAAACAACAATGTACGTCAGGAACTAATGCTAATGGCAACAGACGTGAATATAACGTAATTTACGTTTAATTAAATTAATAGCATTTATTCGTAAATAGAATCACCCCATTGAAACTAGTGCTATTTCATTTGAGGGAACGAATGAAAAATTTTAGTGAGAACACGATGAGAAGAAAACAAGGTGGCAAAGAGGAAGTGCAAACGTATGGGGTGTACATGCCGAAGGGCAAGGACCCTACTGATAAATGAATCGGTATGAAATCGAGAAATTTTACGGAAATCTAAATAAATCGCAGAAAATTAAGAATCCTGTAGATATAATTTACTCATTTGTCCATAAATTAGCCAAGAATTAAAGATTAAAAAACTTCCTATCATCATGACCCGTTTGGTAATAAAAATGATTTAAAAATAATTGCGTAGGCTATACGTATGGAGTGACACGAGATGTAGCCCGCTGTAAATTTGATGCAGAGCATATTCATGACAAGAATATCAATGAACATTTGAAGAAGATAAAGACAGAAGCCAATGCTGCATAAATAGTAGCAAATAGAATCCAAAATGTACATTGAATTTGAGGAGTTAAAACCACTTGGCTACCACCAATGATATTACTTTACAACAGACTACACAAAAGTCATTGTATGAGGTTGTTAGGTTGCGATTCAACATATCCTTTCGCAAAAGTCTTTTGAAAAATCTCGTATGCGTTTCAATAATTCGTCTGAGACCTGCTGAAGCGAAAAACTCTCAACCCGGGGCAAAGGCGGACGCGGGAGTCGTAATTTGAATCATCATACCAAACCATAGATTCCTAGAAAATTATTAAGAAGGCCGGATGTGAAAGCAACTAAATGTCACTTAAAGGTAATTTATGGGAGGAGAGAGTGAATCACCTCTCTTGGGAGAAGTCAGTGGCTGCGGCTCCGACGGTTTTCTCACGAGGAAGAATGTCAACCAGCATATGCCAAACATTCGAGCCCCCTGAGCCTCCGGAGTAGCCCTGTGGGACTATCCGGATTTCTGGCTCGGGGTATCGGGCACCCACTGGGATACCCACGCATCCCGGTCAAAGATTTCCGTGCGGTGACTGGGTGAAGAGTTAATTCTCGGAAGGATTCGTTCAAAAGCCCGCCAGCGGTTCCACGGAATGGGGCATTTTCTGCTGACATAGCCCCTCGAAGGATGGAACCACTTTTCGCGATGTCAAGGACCAACTCGAAACGCCTTTTATTCCAGTCGTAGAGTTTCTAAATTTTGCGAATCGTAATATATTGTTGATTATGCTAAGACCCGACTGAATAATAATAGATTATAGCTAGATTATTGCATTCACAATACTATATTATTGTAGTTAAATTTGTCAATTTTCAAAGTTCAAAAATTATAGGTGGGGGTCCATTGATATCATTACATAGATTACGTGTATTTATAGCTTCTCTTGCTGTGAGATAAAATGTAGTTGAAGAAATTCTACAGCATCACGGTTCCATGAAAATGTATGAATTGAATTTTTAATAATGTATCATAGTTCCTACCAGCTGGATGACAGCGGTTTCTCCAAAATAAAAACTTTATTCATTTGGTCACAGTTTCCCCCCAGTTCTCCCAACAATACCAACGTTTTACATCATTACAGTTAAATTAACATTAAAAGAAGGCGTGCTTCGGAAACAGTATTTTCTATATTCAACTAACGTTTCCGCACCGAGGCTGTAAGATTACTGAGAATACCCCTACGCGGATCCCATATCAAGGAAGGATAAATCTATCGTGATGGTACGTGACGCTGAAGGAAACTGGTGTTGAGGATGTTCAGAAACAGAGTAACTCCTTGTTGGTTTTTCACGCGGCGGTCGAATCCGCGCAGCCTGGTGAGGATTCAGGGTCCAGTCAGTTCGCCCCGACGCAGGGAGCAATCCCCTGCGACCGACGGTCAGAAGGCAAGAGCGGTGGTCTGACACGGCGAAATGGCAGGAATGCCCCGAGAGCCAGCCACTCCGTGTGTCGAGGGGGCGTGATTCTGCGTCGAGGTGTATGTTAGCCCCCATCCCCAGGACCCGCAGCGAGGGAGTCACCAGTTTCCATGGCGACGTCGATTTTCAACCGTTTGATGGGAAGGGCGTTCCCGAGGGAATTTATTCTAGCAAGTTTGACCTTCAATCGATCGAGTGCGCTGCCTGCGCACAACTGTGGAGCAAATATTGGGTAGATATGTATGATATAGTGAAGTGTGCATTCAAAACCGTATCCCTTCGATAGGCATGTGCATTAGAGAGAATTATTATGCAAAGGACCGTCCCCTTTTCAAATAAAGATAGATGCATGCCTTGCTCAAATTTCGTGCTAGTGATTGGAATTGGGAAAATTCAATTATTTTTATTCAAATAAAGTTTCAAATCATTGTCATTCCATTAGCATAAAATATTTGGGACGAGAAAGATCAATTGTAGCGTTGAGCTACTGAATGGAGGGTCCGGGTTTGATTCCCGGGTTGGATTTGGAGCCCCTCTGGGCACCCTCCAGCTTAACCCCAGCTGTGTGATTTTTCGGCTACCAGAACTTCCTGGGAAACAATAGCCGGCACAGGGAAAGCAACTGCCTCCCCTACCCTGATGTGCGAATTTCACTGGGCTCAGTATTGGGTGAACTCTATCATCGCCTATCAAACCGATCGGTTGATAACTGTCTATTTTTAGGCATGTATCAAGATTTTTCACCGGTGATATTAACACTACAAACAGTATATTAATACTTCATAACTTAAAAACAAATATGCGAGATCATTCATTCATGCCATTCATTTCACAGATGATAAAATTCAACTAATATTCTAATACCATTGACCGAAATCGTTTATCTTAAAAACTTATCTTGGAAATTCTTATGGCTAAAAAAGGACCAAAGGAATCTTTCTTTAAATGTATTTTTTTTTCAAATTTCATCAATGATGTTCATTTATAGCTTAATGGCAAACACCATTGGTGATGTAATTCGGAGAGAATTCTTGTCAAGATAGGTACATGAAATGCTCTTTGAGCAAAGTTCATCAAACGAATAGCGTCCGTAGAACACAGTGGGAACTGGATTTAATTCATTACAAAAATTGTAATCCATCTTCATCCCGCATTTGCTGTTAAGGAGAATACGTTTCTATAAACGTGCATGTTTGATGATTGGAAGGGTTTCTATGGAATAGGGCTATATCAAATTTAGATTTAATATAGGAGCGGAAGATGTCAAATTATTTTTCATACGTTTTCACTAACTTGAAATATTTTTAAGTTCAAAATATGTTTGTATTTAATTCACCAGAATTGAAATTGTTCAATCGAAACCAGAATCAGAATCTGAAACCCAACCACACTACGTATACAACTTCATAGCAGGTTTCTCGCCTATTAAGATACGAAAAAAAGCTAAATCTGAATCTCTATGTAGATCCATAATCATATATTTCATTTATATTAAACTATCAAACATCTCAAAAATGAACGCTGAGTCCAGAAGTTATAGCTGCATTCCCCGAGCACCTCTACAAAAAGAAATCTAATCGGAAAATGGTGGAGAGTGCAAAAAAAAGTGTACGTCCGGTGCAAATTCCAAAGATTCCCGACCTTCAACATCGCATTCACACCGTAAATAAAAAAAAACCTCCGACGCTCTCCGAACGAGTTGCGTCGCGCGGCCCGCGACATGAGAGGTGTAGGCAGGGGAAGGGTCTCGCGGTAATGCGAGCGGTGGTTGGACGCAAAAAGAAAATGAACGTGGATCGGCGGGTGGCAGGTTAGATACCGCGGACGAGTTGTTGGACTTAAATATACGTGTGCGAGTCCTCGCGGTTGCTAACGGGGAAAACGAGGCGATCTCACCGTGAACGACGCCACCATACCTTCCCTCCTCCCTCGACATCCCCTGGGGTCCTCCTCCCACGCCGCAATACCATCATCTTTCACCGACTCCGCCACTCCCGAGCACACCTTTCATTCCTCCAACCCCCACCCACCGATCTCGATTCTTGAATAAACTCGAGCCTTAACGAGACCCGTCTTTTCTTCACCTCGATGTTTCCAGCCCCTCCCTCACGCGCGCCAAATTTCCCCTTTCCCATCATCCCTATTCCCTCCACCGTTATCGTGGTCCCTCCCTCGTCTCCTCTCACTATCTCTCTCTCATTCTCCCTATCGCCTTCCTCCTATTCTCTCCTCTCTTCGTCCATTCCCACCATCCTACTCCCCCTCCTGCCCCCCTGGCACAACCTTGCGCCAACCAATCCCTATTCACCCTCTTCCCGACCGTCTTTTTCTCGGTCGCCCAATCTTCTGGAGCGTGGGGAAAGAAGGAAGCGGAGATACCGGCGATTGCGTGGATAAGAGTCTGTGGAAATTTTCAGCCCCGTGAATTTAAGGGCTATGATACCAAAGGATGCCCACGAGTGCCAATTGCCACTGCTTCAAATAAAGGGTAATCCCCTCAATGCCCAGCACGAACGCCATACAAGGTCGTCAATGAGCTTATCAGATGTCCAATAGTCGAATTGAGTAATATTTGAGTTTCATTCACACCTTTCTCCCAGCTACATGTTCAACAAGATTTTTTGACATTCATGTGAAACGTTTTTCACATGTGGAGTAGTAGTTACAGAGTGTACATACTAGTTAATTGGAGTCACTGAACATGGTCGCTTATTTTCGTATCATTTTAGACCTTGTACGACTTTTATGGGATCTCATCATATCTCAGAATACATAAACACACACCCACACATACATATGTGTGTGGTGTGTGTGTGTGTGTGTGTGTATATATATATATATATATATATATATATATATGTATATATACATACACCCACCATACTTCTCTATATATACCCATTACTTCTCTATCTTCCGATGAAGACGGAGTAGAATTCCGTCGAAATTATCAAGAAATAACGTGTGAGTGATCCTTTTTTGTGTCTCTATATTGTTTGTTACTGTGTAATGTATCATTCGGCACTTCCGTGTTACGTCGACGAAATCATCTATATATATATATATATATATATATATATATATATATATATATATATATATATATATATATATATATATATATATATATATATATATATATATATTTATATTTATATATATATATATATATATATATATATATATGATTTCGTCGACGTAACACGGAAGTGCCGAATAGTACAATACACAGTAACACACAATGTAGAAATACAAAGAAAAAGAAGAACACTCACACGTTATTTCTTGATATTTCGACGGAATCAGGGGACCGAGATGGTGCGGGGGCTAACGTACTGGCTTCCCACCCTGAGGGCGCGGGTTCAAATCCCGGCGGTGTTGAATATTTTTCAGAGGTATCTCGATCCCTACTTGAGGTGCTTTGTGGAGGGCACTTTGAGTGAGTACGCCGTCCGTCGGATGGGACGTTAAGCCGCGGACCCCTTGGCGCCTTTCGTAAAGAGTAGGCTAATGCCGACGCCGGGTTTCTCTCCACCCTTCATCCTTTCCTGTCCTTCCCCTATGGCGCAAATGACCTTAGCTGTCGGTCGCCTCCCCTCAAAACTACTACTTCGACGGAATCACTCCGTCTCCATCGAAAGATAGAGAAGTAATGACTGCTGGAATTGTAGAGGTGAGGGAATATATATATATATATATATATATATATATATATATATATATATATATATATATATTCTAATTTAACTTTGGATATCGATTCTTATAAAGAAGTCAGAGTAACAGTAATATTAAGAAGTAAATTTAACAAGCTAGTTCATTGCCTCCAATTCAGACCATTATTTATATTTAAAAACATACTATTATGAGTATGATGCCTAAAATAGGTATATAGCATCCTGCAAGTAATTATCCAACTCTAATCAAGTTCTTCAAGAATATAACCCTAGCTTTAGTGACCTATAAACGCGATCTTTGTATAAAGGGCCCTTGATCCGCTGGCACCTAACCAGCATCAATTTCACTAACGCACTGCTGTAAGCATGCCTACACCGTAATGGGGGGGGGCATGGAATACATCCCAATCCCTGGCTACGAGCCATTGTTCTACCCCCACAATCGTGCTCCCTTGTCTACTATGCCGATCTCCATTTATCCCCCACTGCCGTATTCACATCTTCCATCTCTTGACTGTTATCAAGGACACACCTTGAGGGCAAGGTCGATTCGCCTAACGTACAATAACAACGAGTGAGTTGGAGGAGAGAAGGAGTGGGGATGATGAAAGGGAATGAGTAATTCGCGAGGACAGGCTCATGTGTCGCGGGGAGGTATGGGACGTTGGCGAGGGGACGGCGTCGTGGTGTAGTCGTTGCCAGATGGCTGGGGAGAGGGGGGGCAGGGGGGAATGGAGGCGCATGGACCGACAAAGGGTGAGGGGGAATGCCACACGCCCTTCCCTCCTTCATTAAGGATCATGCGGGCACGGATCATGTGACTTCCCCCTCACCTTCTCAAACCCTCTACCTTCTCAGATAAAGCATTCGCCGCTCGTGATATATACTCGTACTATCGTCGAAATACAAGTCAATCTAAATCGTCATTACCCGATGGACGAGCCGTAGGCGATAGTCCCATCGGATCGCCAAAAAATTATTGCGGGACAGGTAGGGATTTCAATCGGAGCGCGCGGTTTCAGCAATGAAAAGAAATAGGACGATCAAGAGTCATGCGCAATCGATATCAAACTTTCCATTACACAACCAACAGCCTCTCATGAAGACTATCGATGGCTATTTGTAAAAAAATAGTCATTTTTGTAGTATTCCATTTTTCTTCTTGTTTCTGGCAACTCGTCTCGCATGGGTGGAGAAGTATTTTCAATTTGATATCGCAGCGTATGTATCTCTTGTTAGCACTGTATCTACTATATGTCATTGTTGGTAACGGTCCGGCGGATTGCAGCATAAAAGAAGACACAGGAGGAACGTCACTGTAAGAATATGGACTTCGAAAGTTAGGACGATGCTAAGGACGGGACATTTCGAAACCATCAAGCTAGAGATGAATATATGAAATATGGAAATGTTAGGCCGGTGCGAGGTTAGGTAGACATATATTTCGCGATTATTGAAGTGAAAGTTGCAAAGCAACATTTGGCGGAAGGGCAGATGGCCAACTTAGGATATCATTTTAATGAATAGGAAACTTGGGGTAGGGGTATTGAATGAGGCATGGTTGGATGACAATTATTGGCAGAAATAGGAGCTGACCCGGCCAAGTTCGTCGTAACCCAGGTGAAGATGCCGACAAGCACTCAGAGGGAGAAAGTTGTAGCCAGTGCGTTCCTATGATGTGTTGGATGAAAAGATTGCAATTGTACCTGGAAGGACACACGTAAAAATCATGATAGGGGATTGGAATGTGGTTGCCAGAGAAGGGGGAAACGGGAGTGAAATACGAGGGTATGGTTTTGGAGAAAGAAATGGCCGTGGGGGTCAAATATATTTTTCCAGGTGAAATACGTTAATTATAACTAATAACTGGTTTAAATTCCACAAAAGACGTAGTTACACATGGATGTACCGGGGGGTGCAGGAAGTAATCTGTTACATTGTATTATGTTTGGACATAGCTTTGGGGATAGCGTGACCAACTCACATATTTTCCGGGGAAGAAATGCGGGTTCAGATCACAATTTAGTGCCCATGAAGTGTAATGCTAAATTACGAGAGAAAATGGAGGTCAAGGAGCATATGAAAATGGGGACATAAACGACTTGCCTGGGGTGGAAGGAGTTTAATCCAGAAGGCAGTTGATAAAATACTGAGTAAGGATAAACAGCAGGTTACAGAAAATGGCGGTATCATCTCAAAAAATGAATAAACCAAGCGTCATACGAAACAATAGTAAGGTCATATAGGAAGTGGGTTAAGAAGCCATGGTTAGGGAAGAAGATATTATTAGTTGGATGAACGAAAGAAGTAAATAGAAGAAAGTGAAGACGAAATTAGGGAGAAGAAAGAAAAAAGCTAACAATAAAATGAGGTGAGAAACTAATAGGGTGGAAAGCATAGTGGAAAGAGCTCCATTCTCAGAAGAGAGTCAGAAAGTCAGAAGAGAGTCAGAAAGATGAAGGAATTATCTGGATGAATGAAAATAATTCTGTTTACACTGTTAGAGATGAACCAATATAATATTAATCGACGAAGAAAAGGTTCGGAAAAATGAAAATAATACATACAGGAATTATGCAATTAAAATAAGAGGCTGAAGGTCTTAATATATATAAAGGGAATATCCTGTTGATAATAATAGCTGAATCTGAATAGATAGGGAATAGATGTATGACTAGCTACCACTTTTGCTGCGTTACGAGGACAGTAGTGTTTAATTTGATAATGTGATCATGAAAAATCTACCCTAAGCCGGTGTACTGCTACTGATAACTGGTAAAACACCAATTTTTTAAAGATGCAGACTCATAGCGTCTTACTCGTGCTTCAGAACCCGATGATCGTAGTTGTTTACCTTCGTTTTGGTCCTCTTCATATTCAGTCATAAACATATCATCTTTTTTTCCACTTTGCGCAATTATGCCTTTATTATTTAATACCGTTTTATGATCTAAGTCTCAATTGTTTTTCATATATCGCGAATGCACAAAAAACCACCACAGTGGCCATATTTCCAAAAATAGTTTTTATAGTCAATATTCAGTCGGACCCTTTATTCACCATCGTTTTTTCTCTTATCACTTCTAAATTTATTGACGATTGATTATTTATTCAAATATAATTTAGCACGCCTTTTTATTTGGCTGGATATTTATTCAACGTAAATAAAAACTAAAATGAGTTTTCATACATTAACTAAATAGCCATAAAATACCCCGATTCTCACGAAATAGTGGCCCGGTGGGCAATCCAAAATTAAAAATACGATGATGAACATACCGATTGGATTAAGTAGAGCAAAAGCGCAGAGAGGTTTACGTGAGAGAGATTGATGACAAATTAACCAAGAATTTGGCATTATTAAGGTAAAAAATGTTAATTACGTTACGATGTGAAGGAAAACATGCATACAAACGCACTAAAATTAACATCGAAACGTATATGTAGTCAAAATTATCAATTCGAGCAGAATAGCTAAATTTACATTAAATTTAATTTCACAAGTACGGTTGACAAAATAGATCAATTTTAGGGAGTATTAAAAGATATCTTTTGGAATCAACTCTGGTTTTTTGAAGAGTCATACACTAATTGTCACTAAATGTTTAAGATGGATGTTTATAATGAAAGATGATAATATATATTCTTACATTATTTATTGAGCATGAATTGCATTTTCTGTAGTGACTATTACATTTCGAATCATGTAGTAGTAATTTTTAGGGCAGGCGATCAACAGCTAAGGTCATTTGCGCCATTTGGGATGGACAGAAAAGGATGAAGGGTGGAGTGAAACCCGGCGTCGGCATTAGCCTCTTAGAGAAAGGCGCCAAGGGGTCCGCAGCTTAGCGTCCCATCCGACGGACCATGCACTAACTCAAAATGCCCTCCTTAAGGCTCCTCAAATAAGGATCGTAATGTCACTGAAAAATATCTACCGCCGCCAGATTTGAACCCAGGCTCTCTGGATGGGAAGCAAATATGTTAGCCACCGCACCATCTCGATCCCCTCAAATTATGACTGCGAGTTTCAATTCCATCCCATAACATCCCCTTGATAACCAACCCACCCTTATTTAATAGATGTTAACTGATGCGAGTCACACGAAAAAATATAATTCTCCCTCCATATGATATGGGAGGTTAACGCGCTGGAAGATATTAGGGTATCATGGTGAATCCGGAATATATTATTTTATATTGCATACAACTTTCAAGGTAATCATACATATATTGAAGATTTCATATAGGGTTTCAAAATCTTTTACCTAAATAATGTACATATGTTAAAATTTCAATTTATGAGCTATTTCCTGATACAGCATTACAATTGATATTCCCCCAAAATTTCCCATACGTATTCAAACGTACAACTATAATATGTCCCTCTCTTATAACTTTCAGCTCCGATGACTGCTTAAGCAGCCCTACAACCTCCTCACACTATGAAATCATAGGCACTGAACTGGCACCAGCTTCTTCACTGGGCATCCACTGCATTTTAGAACTTTGATTTAAGGCTATTTTAGGTTATAAATACGAAATATTTCGCCACCGAAATCTATACCTTATACAATATGAAAGTAAATATACCATGATTACCATGGCATCACGAACAACTCCATCATCGATTAAGACGAAATTTACGATAGATTTAAAAATGATGAATGCGTGTCATGGTAATTCTGACGTTTTCTCCCTTTCAGTTTCAATTACCAGTAGACCGTTACAAAAATCAATTATAATGCAAACTACAAAGAACGCAAAACCGCGGATATGGATGAAGTTTAAAATAAATGGTAATGAATAAAAATATTTCCTATCCAAAGGTCCAAAGCGGGAGCGCTATCTTAATACGATAATTTTAAATAACTGAGTTCTAAACATCACTTCTTACACATTTCGTAATCCGAGGATATTATCTCAATAAGATGAGCTGATGATACTGGTGAGGTATTCATGTTTCGCTTCGGTGACATTATTTCAGAAAGAAGTGACCGAGTATAATGGAAGACTGGTTTTATAATAGCGGACATATCTTTCTTTCTCTGATTAATCTTGCGCGGAATTCCAATTCACTCAAGGGAATAACTGATGGAGCAAAATATCTGATTTTTCAATATATTTTAAAAAGTACAATGCTTTCCAACTTCGGCACAAAATGGTCGATAGTACCGAATCCAAGGGAAGGTTTTAGAGGAAGGATATTATCTAATCTCGGGAGGAAAAGAAGCATAAGTACTGATACATTGAAACTTTCTGAATTTCAATGAATATAAAGTGTCGAGAAAGGAATTTCAAATTCGTAGATATAATGAAGCAGCTAGAACACTGCATATCTGAATTGACCCACCGTGCTCAAAATAATTATTTGAGAGGAGAAAAACTTCATTGAAATGAACTATTGACCTATGACCAAGAGCGATTACTTAATCTCTCCAAGCAGTGAACAAAGAATCAGCAAATTTATAAGGTTATATGATATATTAAAGCACAAAACTCAAGTAAAATAATAACCCTGTTATGAATAGCTCTCTTTAAAGCAATAAATTCTATTCTGTTCTCTCCGTCAGGTGTTATAACCCCAGGTTGGTTTGCCGCAGATGGTCACAGCTCTCCACTCCCCCATATCCCTTGCTTTTTGCTTTAGTTCCCCCCCTTTGTGTTGCGCCGGGTATCTACCTACGTTTGGCTCATATATTGTCACTCAAGTCTACCTTTTCCATTCCCTCACTGCACTTTACCTTCCATTAACGTGTGGAAAAACCCTTCTTTTTGGTAAACAATAAATATTGCCTACACTAAAGCGCAGCGTGACTTTTTGTTTTCTTTTTGTGTTACTCTCCCTTCATTGATAGCCTCATGCATTTCGCTCAATTCCTGCTGAACATATGCTAGCATTATTGAAGATAAATAACACCCTTGTTTAACTTTTTTTATCTTTGTTTCTCTTTGTACTCGTTTTTCATTATTTTACGTCTTTTTTCTATCTTTTTAAGTTTTTAGGCCTTAACAAAAATTACCCCCCGACCTCTTCGGTATAACTACCCAAAAACTTATTTACTTACCCTTATTTTTAATATTCTCCTATTCCACCTCTGCCATGAATATTTCTTAAAAGTCTATACATTTGCCCTTTGGTTTGTTCTAGAGCCAGTTTTGCGATGTTTAACCGCTACACTATTTCCGCAATTCGTTCATTCCACTATTAAACTTTGAACGTAATATCTCATCCTATATTTTTTTTCAAATCAACTTTGTTTTGTTTTTCTAACTCATCATACTCCAGCCAGGTAATGTCATGTAAGCGTTCATTATATTATTCTCATCTATTATTCTACTTTCTTTGTTTCCCCAACTTTGGTCTTGAGGTTTCCGAAGAAGTTCTTAGTGATTTTGTAAGCAACATCTATCCTTAAACGTTTCACTTCACGCTCCACATCATCAAGTATTTCATGTGCATAAATACATTCATAAAATATAGTATATGAATTTTACCATCGCAATATCGATATTTAAACTAATCTTCCCATTTATGACCCTTTCAGTCCCTTCCTATCCACTCATTTCCTGAATGAATTCTCATTCATCTATATTTTCCTTGTTCATTTTTTTGGATTTTTTTCAATATATCTTTTTTGGCTTATGATATTTTCTCTTTTTATAACCTTTCTGTCATGTATTCGACAGTGGAAATATGGATAAGAGCCACTTCATTAATAGTATTTAATGCAAAAATCCTTTACTGCGCATTCTTTTTACGCAACGCAGTAAACGATTTAACATTTTGAGCATGCATAATATATTTTAATCAAAAAAATTAGTAATCAATGACTCACAGGATAACTAACTAATTTTATGAATGGAAAATGTATTTAGTTATTATTTTGACGGATATGGTCTCAGTACACTAACTCTGCGTTCTGGATTTAATTATTATTTTGGCGATTATGTCCTCAGTATATTAACTCTGTGTCCATTAGTTAAATATTTTCATTGCATTTGAACTCACTTTGGAATTAGGATAGACATTTTTCGTGAGAGAAGAAGTCGCCCGCAGGAATGAGAGATGCCAGTTTGATCATATTGGAAACGTAAGCATTAATCATGATGATCGCATTAATGCTTTCATCACGTTAAATCTGGTACGTGTTTCCATAATGAATTGTTCCCGGAAATTGCTTTGACGATGAGTGAAAGGTTCCCTCCACACTAATGCATTAGTAGCTATACCTAATGGAAGCAAAAATTAATTACAAACTCAAATCAAGGAAAAAAATGGAATTAAATTTACGTGCTGAAATAAATTAATTCAATATTTCGTAACGGAAGGCTGCATGGCGGCATTTGGCGAAGGAGTATTAAGGGTAATCGCTTCAGCGAAGGAAGAGTGCGCCAAAGTCGTTTCAAACTCCTGAGCCCGAGCACGATCGGATTACCCTCCGACCGACTCCCAAGAACGAGAGTTCTCGTTGCCCGTTGAACCTCCAAATCGAACGCGAAGACAAAAGTTGCTTGGCCGAAGCGCAAAAAGACATCCCCCTCTCTTTCCATCCCGACCCGCCAGAGGCCATGTTAAATGATTCCCGATAATCGCACCATTTACTTCCGCCCTACTTCCCCCTGCCACAACATCCCCCCCGCCTCCCTCCCTACACCGATATCTGCCAGCCGGCCCGGCCCGATCCGCGAATCCTTTACCCGCGATTGTTCAATTAAGTCAAAGCGCCTCACGCATTAAACCCTGGCACGCGTCCAGGGCGCGGGGGGAGCATAATCCCCATATTCCCAACGCCTTTGTGAAGGCACGGATTGGGATCCAATCATCACTCCCTCGCCAAAAGTACAAGGGAACCCCTTTGCTCGATTCCCTGGCTTGTGAAAAAAGGATTCAGTCCTATTTCTCTCTGTCTTTTGCTCTTTCTACCTTAATCCCTTTCCCTATCTCTCTCACTCACACACGCCAACGAGGTTCCAGAGCCCTTCTTTCCTCCCATTCCCTCTTCGCATCTATCATTTCTTCTTATTTTTTCGCTTTACGCGGCCTTGGGAAATTCCCAGGCAAGTATCAAAGCGGATGGTGGAAATCGGAGGGGGGGAGGGGGGGGGGAGAGAGAGCAGTATTTCGAAATGACAGAGTTCCTATCGGCGCGTTTAGCCCAAAACGCATGCATATTACGTCCCATCTTCTTCCTCCAGCCCCCCCCCCCCTACCTTCACATAAAACATTCAACTCTCGGAATTTGATGTCCCGACTCGTTATCCTTGCGAATATGCTGAGAAAGATGTCGATATATTGGAGAACCAAATCACCACGCATGGCGCTGGTGCCGTGTGAAAATTGTGAACGATCAGGAGAACGCAGGGCCACAGTTTTATGCGGTGAACATTGGCAAGTATTCTGTTTTGTGTTGGGTCGAGGATAAACTAGGAAGTTTACCCTCGGGTAATAAAGTATTCGCGCCAGTCTAAGTGTAAACGAAAGCTCAAGAAACATCATGGAATGGGTGTCAATTTTTATTGACGATTTTGTAGCGGTTACGGTTTTCTAAAATCTCTCTGTTAACAAAACAACCGTTTAGATATGTTTTAAAAACAAAGTAACTTACTAACTACAGAAAATCAACGAGGAATGTTAGTTAGTCGATGATTAGTTAGAAATCATCGACTACAATTAGTAGACTTGTAGATTACAGGTATAACGCTGGCCAATCTGAGAGATGAAAGAACACATCACAGTGGCTACGTGCTATTCCAATAGAGACGTTCAGTCAGTGTTTAAATATTATGCATACTCGTAAATTGTATAATATGCAAGTACAGCTTACTGTTGCGGCTTCGCCGAGTCAACATTTCTCTTTCATGAATGATAGTAATGAGCTCGAAAATCTGTTGGTGACGGACGCCAAAGCGGTTAGGAGCAGAAAAGAAAAAGATGATGCTAAATATGAATTATTCAGGAAAATAAATAGCGATTTTTGCTGTGTGCCCAGAATGGGTTAAAAATTTTAATGCAAGTAGCGAAATCGGAAACAAATGCTTTGACTCACTGTTGAAAGTTAGTCCCTTAATTATTTCAAAGTTCACTTATGTATTTGTGAAGCACATATATTTATCGATCAATATTTAATATTGATGGTAACTCATGCTTTTATAACGGCCTAAGCATGGATCATGATAAAACAGTAAGTGCATCAAAATTGAACAGAAAAATGAGTTGATAAAATATTTGCGATCAAGTAAATCTGTTATGCCCCTTTATTGCTCAAAACGTTTTCCTGAATGAATGCATAAATTCCATTACTTTTGAAGATTCCTGCAAATAATATCCACTTTAGATAACGCTAAAATAGTGGAGCGAAATTGAATTTAGAACTTAATTGGACTTTTAAAGGTAGATTTGTAAGTTGCTTTACTGTATCGTTTTTCTATAGTGCCGATTGTATTCCAGAAATAAGAATAGCTTAAGCTACTTTAAAGAAGCATTTTTCCAGCTTCCTCCAGAAAAGTCGACTTTATGGAGATATTCAAGACGTTTAAGAACTAGTAGCTTCCAAGAATGTGTATGCACACACCAAACATGTTGAAGTTGTGTATATATATATATATATATATATATATATATATATATATATATATATATATATATATATATATATATATATTTGTTAATTTATTTATTTATTGAAGTTAAAATAAAGAAGAAAGGGGAAGAAAACTCCAATGGCCGTAAGGATTAGTTGCCAATCTCTCGTCAGACCAATTGTTGTGTTGGTGTGACGGGAATCACGTCAGGGACCAACCACAACCTCTCGACCAGAATACCCTCTGTGGTGGTTTACGGGAGATTAATCCGCGTCAGGGACCAACACACAGCCACACGCACACTATCCTGCCTGAAATCCTTCTCGAGGCTGTGAGACCCTGTTAAAGAATTTCAGATGGAGATGGAATCCTTCACGAGGCTGTAGAGTAGACCCCGTTAAAGATTCCAGGATATTCTCAAGCACACACTCTGTGGCGGTTTACGGGAGATTAATCCGCGTCAGGGACCAACACACAGCCACACGCACACTATCCTGTCTGAAATCCTTCACGAGGCTGTGAGACCCTGTTAAAGAATTTCAGATGGAGATGGAATCCTTCACGAGGCTGTAGAGTAGACCCCGTTAAAGATTCCAGGATATTCTCAAGCACACACTCTGTGGATGGCACAGACCAAACACACACACAAGCACTCGAGAAAAGCACACACACTCAAAAGGGCCCAACTTCTGGGAGAATCTGGACACAGGTAAAAAGCAACTAGGAAGTGCGTCGAACACGCGTGTTTCGGCCACAAAGTGGCCCTCTTCAGCGAACCGAAGGGAAAACACCTCCAACACAAGGTTGAAAGTAAACAACCGTAGACAAACGTCATATTTATATAGAGACTGTGGGAGTTGGGGGGACCAATCGAAATAGGTGGAAGATGGAAAGGGCTTCCTAGTTGCTTTTTACCTGTGTCCAGATTCTCCCAGAAGTTGGGCCCTTTTGAGTGTGTGTGCGTTTCTCGAGTGCTTGTGTGTGTGTTTGGTCTGTGCCATCCACAGAGTGTGTGCTTGAGAATATCCTGGAATCTTTAACGGGGTCTACTCTACAGCCTCGTGAAGGATTCCATCTCCATCTGAAATTCTTTAACAGGGTCTCACAGCCTCGTGAAGGATTTCAGACAGGATAGTGTGCGTGTGGCTGTGTGTTGGTCCCTGACGCGGATTAATCTCCCGTAAACCGCCACAGAGTGTGTGCTTGAGAATATCCTGGAATCTTTAACGGGGTCTACTCTACAGCCTCGTGAAGGATTCCATCTCCATCTGAAATTCTTTAACAGGGTCTCACAGCCTCGTGAAGGATTTCAGGCAGGATAGTGTGCGTGTGGCTGTGTGTTGGTCCCTGACGCGGATTAATCTCCCGTAAACCACCACAGAGGGTATTCTGGTCGAGAGGTTGTGGTTGGTCCCTGACGTGATTCCCGTCACACCAACACAACAATTGGTCTGACGAGAGATTGGCAACTAATCCTTACGGCCATTGGAGTTTTCTTCCCCTTTCTTCTTTATTGAGAGGCCGTAGAGCTCATTATTTCTTGCGAAGTTAAAATACTTTTTACATTTTTAAACAATCAAAAATTAAATTTTTTCATTATTTTTTTCTGAATAAACTATGATAGCACTTAATCAACCAAAAAATAATGAAAACCCTGAAAATAACATTGCTGATTTATTAAATAGTAGTAGAAAGACGTTGCTGCGATACTTCTGTTCTTGCTAATGACAAAAGACGAAAGTAACTAGTTTAATCGCAGAAGTCATTGGAACGTGAGGACGGAAAAAATGATTTTTATGAATAGTAGATGGTATGCATACAAATCTCCTAAGCCTTTGTAAAATAATAATGAAAACAGGAGCAGTTATAGTTTCATGCTTACGTAACGGCAATCGTTCTGAATACTCCCAATTATTTTTCAAAATGCAGAGCTTTCGTCCAAGTGTTTAATCATTCGTTTATGGATAGATCAGGAGTTAACCATGAAGTGGACAATCCATAGGCATTATAGTTCCTCATGTTATTTGCGAGAGAGGAGAACATTCATCTCGTATTGATCGCTAAGCCACGCTAAAGTAACGTATCCATTCACATGCCAGACGCTTTCTCTCCGGAACTTGTGATTACTCAGACTGTTCCTGGCGCCCAGAAATTCATACAGCTTGGAATGGGACTCGTCAGAATCCCTGGATCCGGATGTGTTTTGGAATGTTTAGTCTACAACCAATACCTTTGCCTCTGGGGTAATACGTTTAGAAATGTAAATTTTCGTAGATAGAAGTCGTTTGGGCAGAACAAAGTGTATTGAAATTTTCAGATACCTCAAGAGAGAAACGTAGGAAATATTAGAGTAGTCCTCAGTTCAAGAAGGAAAAGTACATTATTAAGAATTTAAATAAAGCAAATAATAATAAAAAGTATGCTCTATAATACTCATTAATAATGATAATTTATTATAAATGTTAAATAACCAGTCTCCACCGAAAAGGAATTCCTTTCTCATTTTCACAGCAGACTTTTCCTGATGGCTGAAATTTAATATAAATTATTTTACAACGGTATATCATTAATTAATCTGTAGTCATTAAGCCACCAGTCGTTTGTTAGTTCATCCATAAAGCTAAAAAAACAACAGCTTCGGGGATTACTTTTGTGTCGAATAAAACTTCTTTTCCCCGAGAACCAACCCAAAAAGTTTACCCATCGGATTTTGAGAAGGACAACAAGTAAGTAGTATCTTAATTGAGAAAATGAGTCGAAGGAAATCATGCTGATTTAGAATTTAAAATTGATATTCCAGAGAATTTCTCCACGGAAAATGTTTTAAATATACTTGTATATCAAATTAGTACTCGACGTAACCACTCCAAATTGGAAGAAATTGGTGGTAATAAAACGAGCGAGGCATTTTTTTTCCCTTTCATCACGCGAATACTATTAGTAACCAACTCCCATTACTAAAACTTCGTCGCGAAAAAATATATTTCGACCAACGGGGGGGGGGGGGTTCACCTGAGATAGCCGCCGACTCCTCGTCTCACCTAAAAAAAAATTCCGACAACTTTCGAGAGAATTATATCTTTCACCTAATTCAACGCTAGTAAAAATCCAAAGCGATAGCATTCTGGTCCAATTTAAGGACGCGACGCCCAAAGGCGAGGGGGATCGAGCGTAAATCTATCCCGCTTTTTATCTCCCCCTGACTACCCCCCACCCTCGTCCCCTTCCGTGCTCATCTTCACTCCCGACCCGCTACGGTATCGCAATCCAAACACGATATTTCATCCACCCCTTCGCACGAGGATTCAACACTTTAGACCGAAACTCTCTCCGGCTTCCTTTCCACCCTCCCTCGACCCCCAATGGGGATAATAACAGATCGCAGGGACTTCCACAGCCGACTCCCGGGTGGATGGTGCTAGCAAGAGTCCCTCGCTGCGAGGCCCCTTGGCGGGACATCTCATCCAATCCGTTTGCCAGGGTGGCTCCACGCCGTGGACCGGTTATCAGGGGGATCACCGCGGCGGCAACGTGAAGAAGGCGGACTTCCCGCCCCGCGTCCCAGTGTGGAGAGATGCCCGGGAGACGGGGAAGACGGGAATTTCTCCCTCCGATTTGATACGCGAGAGAGCGGCGGAGGTGGATCAGTGGGAGGAGAAAGTCACCACTCCATCCACCGCACCACACCACCCCCCCGCCGCGAATGATGGGGGAATAATTAGAGTAAAAATAAAATATGATCGGGAAGAAGCCAGAGGGCGTTGAAAAATGAGCATCAGCATGGGATAAATGTGGCAGCACAAAAATAAGATGGGGTGCATTGAACTCGGGGTATTTCGCCATTCTAATGGATTTGTTCACTCGCAATCCACGACGTATATTTAAAGAGTATAAAACACCACTACCCGAATCTACGTTTGGGTAAGATATATCTCCCAACGTACAAAAACGATTTCCCCAGCATCACTGCCTCATCACCCCTATCCCTCCTAAATAGTTTGATTCGACACGACAATGGATCAATGGTTACTGATTGAGATGGTTCCACTAAATGAAAAATTATGCCATAAAAGAGGCAAGGCGTGGAAAAAGCAATGACGTTTATACAATACGATGTCTACTGGCTATTTTCGCTCACAAACGCATATGTATCTCACTATCGCTTGTAAATATCTGCTGATGCATGCTTTAAAATATGTCCAATATATAAGAAGTTCTGTTCCGAGAAACCTGGTATTATCATAATATCATGACATTAATTAGCTTCTTTCTGATTCAAATAGGGGATAGGAATAGAATGGTTTGAGGCGTCTCTTTGTGGAAGCGATTCATATCGGCAAAGAAAATGCTTTGTTCTTCCACATACATTTTACTATGCATGACCTAGGTCATCATCAGGTGAAGTACAGAGGACACACAGCTTTATATACTAGACAGAGAAGAGAAGGGGATATGTGTTTGTAAAGTGGAAGGAAGGGAAACTGGTGTGTGTGTGGATGAGGGAGGGGGAGAGAAGGGCTGTGGAATAGAGGGCGGTCCGTCCAGGAGGGGGGAGTGGGAGAGATGCATCAGGTCATTAACTAATATACTCTTATAGTGAGTGTTCTAGGAGATTTCCAAACGTTCCAAGGAATCTAATCTAAAACCTTTCTCCTCCAAATGTAAAATCTCAGGAACAAAGTCACCTATGTGGTTATTTTCTGGTAGGTGCTTGGCCAAATGGGAAGAAGGATTTCTGTTTTTGAAACAGGCGTAATGTTCTTACACATGTTCACGAAATTTCCTCCCGGCTTTTCCAATGTAAATAGCAGAGCACTCACAACGCAATTTAAACACTTCACTCTTTTCAACGATGGGAATTTTGTCCTTGCTGTTTGATAAAATATTCCCTTTATTATAGATAAAAGTTGCCTTTATTATAGAAGGTTGGTTTTTCTCTGTTCTCTGGAAAGTTTCTGGTCAATTAACGAGATAAATTCCCGAGAAAGAGAATTATTTTCCGTTTCGATGTGTTTTTCTTGGGGATGGACTTTAACATGGATGTGACTTCTATTTTTTCTAATTTTTTCTGAAACAATTTTTTAACTAATTTGAAGCAGAAACCGTTATTTACAGCTATCATTTTTATTAGTTGGAGTTCTTTTTGGGTGTTTTGTGTGGAGAAGGGAATACTAGTCAACCGGTGGACCATTGAGTTGAACGCCGCTAATTTTTGGGGGAAATGATTGCATGACTTAAAGTGAATGATGTGAACTCTTCAAGTATCTTGCCTGAAAATGGAGAAGTCCAGTTGCCGATTATATTTTGTGATAGTAATGTCTAAAAAATTAATGGACTCGTAGAGTCCTTTCTCCATTGAGAACCTAATGTTTTTGTCCAAGGAATTTAGAAACGATTAGAAGCAGTCGAGTTGTCTTTGTGAACCTACGCATACACAAAATATATAGTAGAGCCCTTTCTGTCTCGCCATCAAGTAAGCCATTATCTACGCCAAGTAAGCCTATCTTCGTCATACTCTCTTCATATTTTCAAGCTTGCTAGCCTAATGTCTTAACTTCTAGTTACTCTTGTTTCCCACCTCAGTTAGTTATTTAACTCTTTATACTTCCTTCTACCAAACTCTGTGTTTATGTTCTTTTGTTATCTTATTAATCAAATCACCCGTAGCCCATGGTTCCCTTGTCCTTTAACTATTTACTGTTCCCTTAGTTTAGTTTATGGCTTCCGATATCCCTTTTTGATAAAATACCATTTTTCTTCGACCCTACACGTCTCTCGCCTATAGTTTTCTCTACAGCCGGCTAATACACTATTGTTATAACGGCTAATGACGCTATATTCCATTTCCTAAACCGATTTCCTGTTTTATCTATCTTAATCGGATAGTATATTTGATTATTACTAAATGAAGATTTGATAACACCTTATACACATATATATATATACATATATATATATATATATATATATATATATATATATATACATATATATATATATATATATATACATATATATATATACATATATATATATATATATATATATACATATATATACATATATATATATATATATATATATATATATACATATATATATATATGCACAAACACATGTAAACGCACTCATATAAAGACAGACATATGTTCATATAAGAGGATCACTTTTCAGTTGAATGAAGAAATGAAGAGGATAAGCAGACTTTTACGAGGGAATGCTATGGCCCGCCACCGCCTTCGGACCATCTTACCCACGATATTCAAAGACACGAAGATAAAAGACCAGACGATGGAAGAAATGTTGGAAGTATGGAACGCAAGGTTGGGAGAGAGAAGAGGGAGGATGAGGGATGCAATAAAAAGGAAGGGGTGGGAAATGAGGGTTGTGGCGAATGAAGGAGGAAAGGGCAGAAGAGTGGAGAAGGGAGGGACCTCCTTCTGGCTTGGCGCCACGACCCAAGGTCAGACGGCGTTGGTTCGGGGGAGCAGTCAAAAATCGCCCACCCCTCCCTCCCGCCCCCCTCGCGGCTCTCCGGTCGCGGTGGTTGGTGGGAGGAGATATTTGTCGGGGGGGGCGCCATGAGATGAGAAAGGGGTAGGGGTTAGGGGGATGGAGCGAGTTATTGCAACTGGAAGCGACTTTGTAGAAGACTTATGCGTGCCCTCGGCAATCTCAGAGGAGAGCGTTGGCGGTGGAGTGCGGTTTAGAAGGGAGAGGGGTTCAGGAAGGAAGGTGGAGGGAGTGAAACGTGAAGGAAGAAAAGGAGATGTAAAGGATCCGGGAAGGGCAAAGCGGAGACCGATTCGATGTTATTATGGTCGTGGGAGGAGGAGGGATCGGAGGGCGGAGATCGAATTGGCGGGAAGGGGAGGCGCGGGATGGGAATCCCGATTCCGCGGAGGTGGGAGGGAAGGACTGGTGAGAGGAATGGATGAGCACGAATAAACCTTTTGCTGCCTTTTTGCGGATCTCCCGACTCCTTGGAGATGTCCTGAGCCTTTATCAACATTTTCCCTCGATAAAATACGCGTATTCCAAAGATTTTTTACACTCTATTCGGTTATTCCGAACAAAAACGAACAATTCATGTCAAGGTTATATTGGCGAGAAACTAACTTTTATCTTTTCTTCCAGGGTAAGCATCAATAATTTCGAGAGACAACGCTAATTTTGTGGGCTAACTTAACAGAAACTTCAAAGTACATCCTAATTCAAGGAATTGAAGGAAGAGGACCTGTGCAAAAAATGACAAGATAGGTAGGCAGGTATCTCATAACAGTAATTGTCCCAAGAGTCTAGCTCAATAACTCTTCGTCCGTTGCCATCTGGAACTAAATAGATCATACTGCGTACCATGACTGCCGAGGTATTAGGAACACATGGTGTTCTGTGCGATGGCCTTTCCAGTCAAAATTCCGCTTATAAGAGCAAGTAGTGGAACATTTCGGTGCAAGGAGCAACGAGGGAATAAAAAGCTTAACAAGTAACAGAATAATATTTTGAATACCTACATATCATTCAATCCTTGGATTTTATACCAGTGATTAATAGCGTTCCACACTATATGCTCTAAGAATGATATTGATGACTGGAATAATACGCATAAATATAAAAATAAAATTATATGAGGCTATTATATTCAGCAGTTATTTTTTTAGATCTAAAGTGATAAAAAATGTCTAAACAAGGTAAAAAATCTGTAAATTCTTTACGATAATCTAGAGTGGACAAGAATGGTATATACATGTACTATTCGTATGTGATACTTTTTCAATTATTAGATAAGTTCATCGCAAGAAATATTAAGTTTTATTTACTGAAATTTTCGTCAGATGATTTCTATTACCTACGCATGCTGTGTTTCAAAATGATTATTCATTCTAAAAATAACGATATACCAATAAAGCCATTTCTGTTGACTAAGTCCAGATACCCTCAATCCACTTCAGACCTTATGATACTGATGGAATTGACTTCGGTCCATTTATTCCGCCGTTAACACCTAACGTTAACATTTCCCGAATACGCTAAGTGCTGAGTGATTGGTGGGCAGTTATTAACAGGCGATCAAAAGGAACTAAATACAGAGGAAGACGACCTTTGGAAGATAAATCTGTACAAGCCATGTGGCCAAGAGAGACGTTAACGAGATGCAAATAGAGGCTGATGCGCCTTATAGGTGTGAATATATCTGGTGCGAGGCGAGAATATATGGTGACTGACCGGCGTTCTAGGAGGAGACGGATTTTTCACCGATAATACATGTGGCATGTACTCCGTGTAGGAAAAAATTTACGATCGGAGATGGAGATGCGTGCAGAATTGAAGAATGTGCTGCGGAGTGAAGAAATGTGGGGGAGGGTAAGTGAGAAAGCTGAGAGTGAAATGGAACGGTTTATTTGCGGGTTAGGCAATGGAAGAGAGTCAAGGTGAAGGATTTGGCTCCCGGGGAAGTGAGCAGAGCGTGGTCAAAAGGAGAGGAGGAAAATGTAGGAGGCTCGGAGCTGAGCTGTAAGAGCGAGGCAATGTGGAGGGGGAGAGGTTTCGGGGGGGGAGGAAGGAGGGGGGGAGAGATTGAGCGCACGCCTTTTTGCATGCGAGGCCAAGGACGAGCGACCTCAAAGGAGACATTAAGAGTAAACAAGGGAGGGAAATATTTCACTTTCGAAAATGCCGGCGGAATGCTGGAGCCAGGCTGTAACGCGAGAAACATTTGTGTCGTAAATTATTAATTGTACCAAACGTGTTTTGAAAGATATAAAGCATCAAAATGTCATGTAGGTTCTTTAGCGACTTAGATATTGGCCTTTGAAAAGGCGTGTCATCACGGCGATTCGGGAAATTACAAACAGTTTAAAACCTCTGAATTAACAGTGACGCTAAAAGATTTAAACGTGGCGCCTGTCGCTGTATGAAATAAATCTAATTTGTTTTTCGAAGCGAGAACATCCGGGGGACGGAGGCGCTTGGACGGAAAATTGAATGAAGCCATGCTCTGGTCAAATAAAAGAGGTAAGAATGCTAAGAGCGGCATGAGGGCATATCAATTTGGAACGAAATTCGGTTTTCCGCAGCAATGTTTATTAAACATTTGTAGCATTCCTCGCGGGCTAAAGGAATCAAAAATAAAAAATCATCGCTAGCAATAATAAAGCACCATTCATTTGCCAACTTTCTGTCTCTCGAACAAAACCCAGCGTAAAGAATTCGTGCGTACGCTGGTCGTGAACCGTCGTTAACTTCGTCCAAAATCACTATCCATTGACTCAACCCCATAAAAAATCATGAAACAAAGCGAAAGAGAATTACTTTTTACACTTAAACTGCTTGCCTCAACACGGTAGAGATTAAAGGTAAAACTCTCTTTCCTGCTTTTGAGACAATTTCAACGCACTAATTTTACTATAAAGGGTGTTACTGCCGTCAATTGGGGCTCATCAATAATAAAAGACGTTGCGCTTACACTTTCCAACGGAGAAAACAATAATACACTGCAGGCAGCCACGAGGCAGTTTCTCAGGAGACGCGTTAGATATCAAGCCGCGTGTAACTATAAGGCATACCTATTAGATCAAACAAAAATTACTTTATGCAAAATTATTTAACCAGCTTTTCTGTAATGAGCAAACTGTGCGAAGACACTGAATATGGAAGCAGCATCATTGCTTCCATTGAAGCCACTTTTCTATATTTTCGTGAATTTTTTTATAAAATGCATGGACTCATATAATAAATGCTTCTCTAATAACTAAGTCATAAGTTATTTTTTGAAGTTTTTTGCACACTTGGCAGATGTCTTTTTAACTAACGCATTTTTCCAATTGGACCAGAATTATTGTTGCACTTTCGATATGTGACCTAACCGATATGTAAATACAACCGTAGCTTGCTTTTTTAAAAAAATCATACGTTGCTCTAAATGAGGAAATCATTTTTCGTTTAGTATTAATAAATAAATATTTCATTTCGTGAAAATGTTTTTATGACATTGAAACGCAGCTTTCCTTAAACATCTTTAGATTTTGCATATTTAGTTAACTCGGTCCGTTGAACATTTTTAGAAGTTTTGCAGATAACGAAATAAATGGGATCCGAATTCTTTTGAGTTACATGCACGGAACATAGTTTTGGACGGCGCGGAAACATAGTTACTGTAGCAAAATGATGGGTCTAGATGGGAGGATTTTGAAATGTAAGTACGGAGAAGGATGTAAAAGGTGGAGTGGCCCGAAAGCAAAACAAACGAGAAAGTGCTATCAATGGTGGGGGAGGAGGGAGGGTTGTAGGGAGAAATCAAAATAAGGCAGGAATGATGGACGCAGAGCGTTTTGATTGGCAATGGGATGTTGAAACTTGTGCTCGAGGGAAGGGGAGGTTAGGCAAACAAGGAAGGGGAAGTAATAAGACAGGAATGCTGGAAGGAATAATGGGGGTAGGCATGCGGCATAGAAGAGGCAAGGAAATAAATGTTGTATAATTGTGTAGCCTGTGTCCATCCAAAACTCACCCTAACCAGTAGATTATCAATAATAATACTGCATCCTTTTTTTGGAGAATCACCTGGTCGAACAAGGAGTCGAAAGGGAACGAAAGCAGTTGAAATCTTTGTACAAATAATAAATGAAAGACGTGATTTTTCCGTCTATAACTCTAGACCCGCAGCATTTAGACAGAGTGGTGAGCTCAAGATTGGTGGTTTGCATGCGTTACACAGTTGAATGCCTTTAATCTTTAAAAAGATAATAATATTCGAAGGTTTGGTGGAACGAAATTAAAATGAATACTTTTTTTAACTAAGGCAAATAACAGAGTACATATATTGCGGAATATTCTGGGTTTTTTAGCTTTTAAAAAAGCTTGACGCTAGCCAGATATCCCGCAAATGAATGTCAATATACAGAGAAATATTTACATGCATTCTCCATGGATAAAAATTATTCAATATTATTTTCATTGATTGTGAAGAACCCAATAAGTCAAGAGTTTTACGTTACCTTAAAATAGGTAAGCATGGTTCACCAATTATCTCGGTTTTTTACAATTTAAATATATCCCCACAATTTTTTTTGCATGATGTTGGTATGGTTTTTTGCATGACCCATTACTAAAATAAATTTTAAGAAGTTTTTTCTTGGTATTGTGTGAATACCTAGCATTCAAAATAACCAATTTCAATCACCACTACCAAGATTATAAAAAAATATGCCGATTGTCTGGGTCTATTATATTTAATCAAGAAACAAGACAATCGGCAATCAATGGGTGTATTATTTTAGCTAAACCAACTGTTTTTCATCAGGTAAAACCGTGATGGCTGAGTCCTATGGAACAATCTTGCTCTGAGATTTTTAGAGAGGAAATATTTTTCTAGCCTTGTTTCTAGACGTCATTATTTTTAATAGAGGGATGATTTCAACATTTGAGAAGTAAATAGATATTATGAGTGTAGCTCCTCTAAGAATTTTATGGTTGAACCTATTGAAAAATGAAGTTAACAAACTTGATCTCATATTTTCCAACTGTTGCCAAAAGACAAATTAGCCATAAAATCACACATAATATTTTGCGGTGGAAGAACATAAATAAATTGAAATGGATTAACATTTTAAAGTTTCATTAACATCAGAGTGTTAAACGAGTTTTGAAACACGGAGTGTAAGTAAAACTCAAGGCTAAATACATGAAAACGAACGTTTATGAATGTATGAAATGTTTTACGAAGACACCATCATTTTCATTGTTTAAATAAATTCAAATTTTAATATATCTCTAGTTCAGGAATATGACATGAACATTCCAAGAAACTAAACATTCTTTTTCATCGTGTATAGTTAGAGCCACGGAGGAAGTTCATAATTCAAAATAGCTGTCGGCGGAAGTGCACTCAGGTATACTACGTAATTGTGAGCAGATATCATTGAAGCACGAGATCAAACAACGCGGATGTTTTCTTCCGGCAACCATTTCTTTTCAAAAGAAGACAGCATTAATAAGGACCAGAGAAAGGAAAAATCATCGAATAAACAAGAGCATCGTATGTTCAACTCAGGAAGGAGACGCAACAGATCATAAATTCGTCAGATGTCTCGTAATCGTTTTTCTTCCATGAAATCAGGCCTTTGAATAGTGGAACGTAGTATTAAAATAATAACAGTAAAACCTCTCCATTTATTGAAATAATTATGCATGAAACAAATTCATTAATGTTGCCAGAACTTCACCGATTTGAAATAATTTCCTTACTTGAATCCGAAAAAGTTCTAACTGCGTATACCTGTATTTGTTATCTCGGTACATATTTTTCGAAAAACGAAATCGACGAAGTCATAATTGCCTCTTAATAACTCCATAAAAATTTGCCTCCGACATAAAAATTTATAAAGTTGACCAAGTTACAGAATATAGTATAAGCATCAATTAAAATTCAGTAATTTAGTTGAATCACGACAACACATCATACAAAACCCGAGCCTCTCAAATCTGCGACTATCGGCTGGTATGTTGGAGGTGGCCTATTGGAGTAAATTCGCCGGAATTATGAATCCCATGAGGCGATGGAAACAAAACAAAACCCTTACCATTAAAAGTATAATTGAAAATGTCCACTGATGCCCACGCAACTAATGCCTAAAACGAATAATTCCAAAAAGTATTTCTACTACACTTCATTAAGTGTTAATGATAAGATTAAATGAATCAAAGCAGAGAAATGGAGACATTTCGCTGGAATTTCAAACGCCCTTAACAATAAGCAGACAAAACTCAGCGTTATTTTGCCGTCTGCCACTTTCCTAAACATTTAAAAGAATATTTGTTTTGCCTGACATAAGAGCCAATATGAAATATTTATGGCTGCAGAAGTTTAAGATTACAGGCGCAATTCAATCTATCACGCTCACTTCAATCACACCACTCAAATCTTGTTAAACCACCCTCGTGACATCTCATGGTGGCATCATATGCTTGTCCCTTTCAGTTTCTATCCGGGGCGATCGGCAACAGTACGAAACATTAAGGAGGTGAGAAATAAAAAAGGGACGATGACTACTCGGTGAACAGAGAAGCGAGGTTACGACGGTGAGGGTGGGAGGAGGGAAAGTACATTTGGAAAGGATTTTGAATAACACAGATATCCGGGAAAGGGAAAGGGCTATAAGGAGCAGGAGAGAATTTTCAGACGCAGTGGATGAGGGGACGGTTAAACAAGATCGTCGGAACACATCTCCCATTTTGTTCGGTCTTGATTTCACACTTTTCCCACCACTTCCCGTCCCTCTCCCTGTTCCTACCCGATCCGGAACCGTGGATGGAACGGAGGCCCCGGGTGAGGGGCGGTCGCATATATGCTAAGGGAATTTGTGACGCCCGGGCTCTCAGCGGTTTAAGAGGACGCCGGAGAGTGAGGGGAGAAGGGAGGGAGGATTTCCCGGGGCCGGCAGACGGAGAAATGAGAATCGGGGAATGCGAGGGAGAAACGAGAGGGACAAGTCCCATTACCACTGCGGAGAGAACACACTCCCCCGTCTAGAAAGACGACAGTTTCGTGAGTCGCCCGCATTGTAGTCCGTAATGACTAACGCCGTCGCTGCGAGGATGACGCGAGGAACTTGGCGAGCTCTTGGAGCACAAATACCCGCCGTGTCTGCCCACGGATCCATCTACTTAGGCGGGAAACAATGCCACCGCGGGGCCTCCGAGGCCCGATTAATGTTTGCTTGATCCTCGTGCAATCCCCGCTTCCGTCCTCACTTCATTGGGGAGGGTTCGCTGTGTTTGATCGTGATCGAGCCCCGTACTCGAAACTGGGCCGACGTGGGGGCTTGAGGAGGGTGATTCCATCGAAGGATTAGGGACCTCAATATTGAAACTACGCGATGAAGCCGCTTGCATTTTACCGGACCTGTGTACTTTCCCGAAGTGCATTTATGCCAAGTCCACCTCCGGCAAGCAAGGTTTAGGTGGCCAGACACTGATCGAGGTCGACGGACGAGTGGATGCTTGGTGAAGGGGCAAAGGCGGAGCCTTACATGAAAATTGATGACACTAAAGTAAAGTAGACAGCGAGGTGATCCGTCGAAGAGTGTAGGAACCGTCTTTTAAGAAAAATTGTCCTGACGGAGAAAGTCGATTCGCTGTTATGTTCTTTCGAATTTTTCGTCCGAATTCATAGTGATCGTGGATACATTACGACGTTTGATCATAAAAAACAATATTTCGGTTACTTTTGTGAGCAATGTCATCAAATTAACCTATAATTTTTTCAAAAGCACAGAAATAACAAAATTAAAATTTTATTGACCACCCTAACCGTTTACACTATTTTCAGTGAGTCGTTTATCAAGTGTGCTATCATATTATTCTCTTGAAATCCTTTAATGATAGCATTTTCTATACAGCATTAATTATTCATAATTTTACAATTAAAATTAATAATGGCAAACCAGTTGTCAATTTTGATTCAACGAGAGTGGTGACAAAGACACTCGACAAATGACAGAAAATTGAGCCCTGGGCGTTAACATTAATTTAAAAAGCTGGAGAAGTCACTGCACTTGTGCTCAATCAATCATTAAATTGACATGAGCTAATTTTTAAGATTTCTCATATGAGAGATGTAGGTTTAGGTAAACCGAACTTTCACGCGAAGGATTTAACAAACGATTTCAGGGCAAGATTTACATGTTCCACCTAAGTGAAAGGGCTTTTTATATTTTATTACAACGGTGCGTTGAAACTAATATAATTAAATTTTTAATCAATTGAAGACTTCATTTATCTTGGTTTTTAAGGAAGAACTAACGAATCGGTTGACTTTCAGGGACTAGATAAATGCGTGCCCGAATTCCGAAGCCGCAGCACATTCGCCGGCAACGAGAGTGGAAAAAGTGAAACAGAAATAAGAAAAGAAAAACGTCTTAGGGATGGGAGGGACGAAGAAAGAATGTTGAGAAAAATCCTTAGAGGGCAGGAAATATGGATACAGTAAAGCACATTTGAGAGGCGACGATCTGTTGAAGACTGTGGTGTAGGGTAGGATTTCGGGTTGACGAGATAAAGGTAGGAAAAAAAATGGTCATGCTGGAGGAACTTAAGGGAGGCATGAAGTGCGTTGACTTAAAGAATGTACTACTCATAAAATCTCGTTCTAAGTGGAAAAAACGAAACTTCCTGCGAAAAATCTAAAGCTAATTCATCTTTCCGATAAAAATATTGTTTAATAAAATAGTGTAGTCCCCTTTCTCAAGTGAACGTTCGCCGTGGGATTATTGATTTAACTGGGTGAACGGATAGCGTCAGGTCTTCCTCGAAAAGGTCTTCCTCCTTAAGCCCACTGATTCCCATCTTCTTAATTTCCCTATTAATTTCTCTTATTGCATCCCAAATATCTAATATGCTCCATCATTTTGAAGTTGGCCAATGCACGTAGTTTACGTCAGTGATTTGAAACATTTTTCAAAAACACTTACATCCATAAAAACATCAAAATCGGTAGATCAGACCTTACAAGCCAAAGTCAAAAGGACTCCTGAAGATGAAGATGCGAAGAAAAGCAAACAACCTACGCAAATCGCCAATAAAATAATAAAACTGGAGGTAAAACAAAGTGTTCATAGGCAGATCAGCATTCCAACATCACTCAAATGATGGCGGCTACCTTGGATACCGCCGACGACGCACCATCGGACGCCGCCGTTGTGTTTGAAGAGGAGATAAACACTTTCGAGTGGCATACGTTTATAAATTGAGGAGCTTGCACGGTCGGTATTTCCGTCGCCGTGGGGTTTGGGATCGGAGGGAGATTTCAAGAGCAACGTCTTCTTTGAAAGCATGCAAGGGAGTGTCCATTAATCGCGTGCCTTTCGAAATAAAGAATCTTCGCCCCCTTCCTCTTTTCCCAAGTGAAGCTCCCCGGAATTATCTCGACCATTCCGACCCCGCCCTTTGTATCCGGATTTTTTTTTCCAACTTCGCAAGTTATCTTTTTAAGTAAAGGCGTGTTGAAAAAATCAATTTTCAGTTCCTTTCCACGTCCAAAGTTAATGTGGGCCGGCGCCTCAGCCCACTAGGCATGCTTTTGGAAATAAGAGATAGTAGGAGGGTCGATATTCAAAAAATCTCTTCTCGATAAAGCATTCTGAGGTGCGAAGGGCGCAAAGCAGAAGATGATACGTGAACTCATAACAGAGGAGCTCATGGGGAGCGTTCATTCTTGAATTTTATTATGTAATCATATATCATTATCAATAAAACCAGTATCGGTAATGTTTATTTACAGACATTTGGAAATATGACATTTGTAGGTTGGTCGCTATGAAAAATATTCTGATTTAGAGAGAAGACATTTATTTACATGGGAACACCAGTAGACGATCCATACGTTATTCCTATGACTGATATCGGTCATCCAAAAATAGGGAAAAGTCTGGGACGTTCTTTTCTCTCCACATGATCCATCGCTGCACAATATGTCGCAATCATTTAGCATTCAAATTGGAAAAACAACGCCTCAAAGCCTGAACAAAACGCAAACTAAGCCACTCGGTTACTGAAAAACCAATACACAATAGCATATGGTATAAAAAAACGAACCCAATAACGAAAAAAATATGGGATGGGCTCCCCTGCAAACTAAAAGACAACGCTAGAATGACCTCATTTCAAGAGCATGAATCTTGTTACTTTACTCGCAAAGCCGAGTGCCACAATAAATCGGCAGATCAAAAAATGGTGGCAAAGGTAGAAGGAAACAGATCCTTCAGAATCAAGAATTGAGTTTCCCCTCCCTATATTTGTGATTTCAACACAAGTAGATAAAAGTAATAAAACATCGAACTATATCCAGAGCCAATTTGTTCCAGCAGCACAAGAAGAACGCACCATTGTCCCGCGATGACTATTTATACAGAGTGAGGTTGAAATATTGTACATTTTTGGAACCTGGATTGTATTTTGGTTCTTGACATGGCACGCGACGTTTCGTACGTGATTTACTGGTTCCAAATGTTTTATATTTTTCATGTTTTATAAGTATCAAGTCTTAGTACTATTGATCCACTTTCCTACTAAATACCTTTACAAGGTAATTTTACGACCAATTCATGGTGGATTGCAAGCCTACCTATATGTTCCTTCATAATTTTGGGCACAAATGGTTTAAATTCAATAATTACAAGAAACAAGTATACGCACCTAGGAAGGTCGTCCCGCTTTTCCCGTTTTCAATTCCCTTTGCCTCTTTATTCACGGCTCAATGAATAAAAATGCTTATGTGCCAAACACCATTGCTACAGCTTTCAAGGCGCTGCGTAGATCTCTGCTTACATGTAGACGACAGGACAGACAACCCTCGTCATCCGTCCGAAGGGATCCGTGCAATTAATGGACGATCCCTGGCCAATCGATGGAAGGAGTAACGGAAGAACGGCGATTGAATAAAACTATTTTTTTGTGAATTCCATAAATGAATGAAAAGCATAAAACCTTAAGCGCCCCTCCGAAGAAGTATTTCCGTAGCGCAAATATCCAACCGTAGGGATGAAAGCGCAAAAAAGCTGAATAAAAACAATTGCGCACCGCCTGAGAGTGAGAGGGATAGGAAAGACAGAACAAAGTAAAAAAAAAAAAACGAAAGAAACTCTTTTTCCACCCGAGTCGCTCCACCCACTCCCCCACCCTCCTCCCCCACATGCCACGCCTTACTTCGGATGTTTACGAAAAGGAAATCTCGAAGAGAGAGAAAAAAAAACACAAAAGATTTGGATGGAGCGGCAGGGGAGGCCCGAGAGGACGAAGTGGTGGGGGGTGGGGAAGAAAAAAAAAGAATTAGTAAAAACAAGGAGGAGCCCAGCCGTGCACTATAAGAACACACTCGAGGCTCGCACGCACAAAAAATATGTTTGCGAATTCCTCGGCTCCGGACGAAATGAGGGCGGAAGGAAAAGGGAGGGCTCTGGGAGAGATGACGGGGAGGGAGTGTGGGGGGGGGGGGGTGGTGAGGAAGAGCGGCGACTTGGCTGCTGGGAGGAGAGGGGATACAAAGGAGCGAGGGAGAGAGAGAGAGAGAGAAAATAAACGAGAATGAAAACAAATAAAAGAGGAGGGATAAAGGAAGAAGAAGAACCTTCCTCGCGGTTTCCCCCCTTCTCGCGAGAGCACAGCCCGGGTTACCCGGCGAAGGCGGGATGGACGGCCGAGTCCGGCCGGCTGGCTTCCTCCATTCAACTTTTCAGAGGCATAGGCATATATATGTATACGAGTAAATGTAAATTTTTTTCGTCCGCTTCGCCGCTCACCGCACGCGCGCGGGATGGGCGGGGTGCGGCGAACGAGAGCAAGGGTGGGTGGGCGATGGCCGGAGGATATCCGTTGATTTTTTAAGTTCCTCAATCTCTCTCTCTCCTACCTCTCTTCTTACCTCACGGGACAAAAAGAAACGATTTTCTCGCGAAAGAGCACGTGCGCATTTTTCTCGTCTCTCTTCCCTGGTGCAATTTTGAGACGGGGATCTGGAATCGAGTCGACCGAGTAGAATCGTCCGCTGTTGTCTCCTTTGAGGGAGCGGTGGGCGGACTGGCCAGCGGGCCCGGGTGTGTGTGTTTTCGGAGCGGAAGACGGAGACACGGGGCGATGAATGGCGGGGGGCGGGGGGAGGGGAATGTTACCGACACAGGGAAAGGGACAAGATACTTGCCTCGGCCTGATCGCTCGGGAAGTTGAAAGAAGTACGCAATCTTGAGGAAAAGCCTCGGGCTCCCTCTTAATATATTAAAATTTTTGACCGTACTACCGGAAGGCTCCGTGGGGAGTCGCGGGAGAACCGCTCTGGCTCCGTTGGTTTTCGCGTCGATAGATTTCGACCTGGTAGTCCGCTTCTCGTTACGATTAAGAAAGCTACAAATTGGACTTCGATTTCACTTAATGTCCGACTTCATGATATTTTAATCGACAATAAGATACACTGATACTATTAATATATAATTCATAAATGATTCATTGATGTTAGGCTTGTGATTGTTCCGCAAATATTTGAACCAGAATGATTTTCCAACGAATTTCAGAATTTCTAAAAAGCAAAGGAAATTTCAAGTTGAGAGAGATAACGATCGACCCTCTGTCTCATATTAAAGTGTTATCAAATTAATCACTTCCTATTTTTTCAGCTGCATTGATAAGGCTACTGAAGAGTTAAAATTGTTATTAAACAACTTGAAGTGCATTTAAAATGGAAATACAATGACTACCTACAAAATAAAACGTGCGATATCCACGATTGCTCAGAGAGTCATTACGATTCATGACAGTATTACCTCGGGAAATAATATGAATAAACAAATAAACTAAAATAGATACTACTCCTTTCAAGTCCAAAATTCCACAAGGTTAAATTATGTATTACAAAGTAAAACCGTAAAATATTCACATTTATTCATACATGATAGAAATGTCAGGTAGACACGTGTTTTCGATATACTTTTCATCCACATCAAAGGAGGCTGTCCGGTATTCAAAAATCGCGAACAGATAAGGGGACTCTCAATCGGTGAAGGACCCGAAAGGAATTTCAACAGGGAAAGGTTATTATCTGACGGTTTTCAAACGATATCATACGACATTCAAAAACCCCATTCATTTATCTTTTAATTGCTCTTTTCGCTCGATAGGTCAAATTGGAATGAATATTTGCTTAACAATTGCTATTTTCCCACAATGCAAACTTAGTCAATCACATATCTCTCCATAATGAATCATCTTCTTTGTTCCCCAGGAAGAAACCCCACCTCATAATATTAGGATGATGTAATACACCTGACGTTGGCATATAGTTTGTTAGGTTAAACCTTTTCGATCGATCGAGACCCTATATGATTAAAACAAAACAAATATTAATGTCCCCTAAAGGTTTTCAGGGGAGTTAATTTTTTCATGAAGTGAATATCGATGCTCCAAATCACGAATAAGTGATAAAAGCCACAAGAAACATGTGTCGGTTCTCTAAATTTTATAACGAACTGAAGTATTTCCAATGAAGAATAAATAATAGTTTTTTTTTGACAGTATGAAGCACGGCAGGAGGTAAGCCAAAGCTAAAAAAATCAACCGTGAATTTTATAATCGTTCCGGGAAGGCTAATTGCGCTTCAGTAAGATCTCGTCAGACTAAGGACGCAAAGTTAATTGATAATAAAACCCGAAAGCTAGCCATATTAAAGAGATTTCGTTTTATGGGTTAAGAAGAACGTAAAGAATCCAGTTATCCTTAGAATAACACCTCTCGCTCTTTCCTGCTCAGTGTAAGTCAATTTGTCCTTTTGACTTCAATATGGGCTTCTAACCATTCCAATTTCTCACCAGGATATTCAGATGGCTCCTATGTATAATTACTGTCATAACACGTGCTTACTCAAGTATTTCTGGTGATTGAGCTTCCCGCTCCCTTCTAGTTAAAAAAGGCTCATGTTTAAAAATAACATCTTTTGACGATTATCTCTCAAAATTATGAATATTTTGAAACAGAACTGAAATAGAAGATGCTTCAAGGGAACCCTCGCCCATAAAACAGACAGCAATGGGTGGGCCGTTGTTTGTCGTCGGAATCCAAGATAAATGAAGACGTAATTTTCTCTTTCAGGTTTCGAAACGTTAAGAGGGGGGGAAATGAACGTACCACGAGAACGTTGAAGCAATCCATTACCACATAACTAATCGTTATTTCAAACCACGCCGGGAGACTTGCCAACTCAAAAGAGTTTATACATTTCACCGCATATAAATAATCCTTAGCTACTGGAATAAGGCTAATCCTTAAAAAGACCCGAGAGCAGAATCAGTGCATACTTATCATTCTGCAATACCTTCCGCGTTTATAAATGACAACTCTGCTGAAAATAACTTAAATTATGGTCTAACATTGCTTTTCAATCACACTTTGCATATTTAAATAAAAAAACTATTTCTGAGATACTTCAGGTATTATCTTTCGCAAAGATTTCATGCATAACTTTTGTTCTCATTTTATTTACAATTCATATAAATTCGAATAAATGAAACAGGTACGGACCATTCCATACATATTTCCCAAACAATCAGGGACAACATTTATTTGGTTAGGTCCAAATATTCCTCAGTCATTTAACAGTTTTACACCATTATATACTACCCTGATTCATTAGACTACGTTTTAATTAAGTTAAAAGGAAGGCTATGTGACATGAATTACACAGGTTGCGTTTCATGAGATATAACTCTCATAAATTGTCTAAAATTATATTTACATACCTGCTTGGAATATTAGGATTTGCTGAATGTATAATGGATTGGCAAATTAATATGATGAATAATCATTTAAGTGATTAAAATGTCCATCCTCGTAATAGGTAATCACTTATCAACAAAGTTCCAACTACTATTGAAAGTACATAGCAAATATAGGCTTAATGAAATAACATTATTCCTTAACAGAATGGATTGGAAGTTTACCTCAACCCCTCTTAGTATAATTGAACTTTGGAAATCATTCTTTATATAAATGAACGCACACGTTATTGGAATAAGGAAAACGGTGCATTTAGGGAGTCAGAGTTGTGGTGATAGACGTAGTGACGATCAATATTTGTGTCTAAATAAAATGCCAGAAGTGCGATAGCGATGCAATTAACTGATGATTAAAAAGAGGATCGCCTATTAAATTACCACTTAATCTTTCTCTATGAGGCGTTTCGAACGTATCAATCTCTCCATATATCCATCTTGTACGAGGGTCATCCGGAAAGTAGTACCCGCTCGTGAAATAAAGACACAAAAGTAACTATTAACAAACATAAAAAATTTTATTTGAAAGAGGATACTTTAAACTACTTCTCAACATAATCTCCAAGCAAATTAAGGCATTTGTCATAACGTGTGACAAGTTTCTGTATTCCTGCTGCATAGTCCTTCGCCGCCAGCTCATTGAGATACGCGAGGGACCCATCTTGCACAAATTTTTGCATAATGCAGATGGTGTTTAACAATTTCATGAACAATTGTTCGAGAAACATTGGGAAAATGCTCACAGATGTCATCAATTGTGACGCGCCGATCGTTCCTCACGAATTCGTCAACTGAGCTCACCAGTTGGTCTGTAATGACAGACGGTCTCCCCGAACGCTCATCGTCGTGTGTGTTCCCCCTCCCCATGTTGAAGTTGCGACACCACCGCCGAACAGACGACTCGTCCATTACATTGTCTCCATACACCTCCTTTAATTGGCGATGAATATCACATGGGCGAACGTTTCTTGCATTGAGGAATTTAATCACTGCCCTCACTTCACAACTGGCGGCGTTCTCAATTTTTTTAAACATTGTAAACAATCACAGAAACAACACAGGCAATGCTAGCGTCACGCAACTTGGCTCAGAGAAGGCAGACAAGCTACTGAAGCTATCTGACCTCGTCCAGCGGCTACTCGCGTCGTCAGCACTTCATGCGGCACGAACAGGTACTACTTTCCGGATGACCCTCGTATGTGGACACTCAATGTTTAAAACCACAAAAAAACACCAGGTGGCATACAAACGTCTATTTATTAACTATATTTCCAAGTATCGGATACTGAAAACATTCATTTACAAGGACGTTGCAGAAATTTCTTTGACGAAAGTATGCTCAATCCTCGAAACTTTTGAATCATATATTGTACCACAACAAGTATTCCAAGATGTTCAACAGATTCAGGCGAAATGTAGTGGAAGTTCCTCATTAAGAGAAACAAATTTGCACTTTGCCACCTTCATCTCAAACAATGACCACAATAGAATGGTTTGAGGCGTCACTTTGTAGAAGCGATTCATATCGGAAAGGAGGATACTTTCTTCTTCCACGAATAGATTGTTATTCGCGACCTAGGTTTCGACTTGCAGATATGATGACTTTGTAATCCGAGGCCTGGGTCGTGAGTGTTAGATGTATGTGGAAGAACGGAGTGTTTTCTTTTCCGCAATGACACTCTTTGTCCCCGCCCAACTTACTCCTCAATCTTTCCTCCCCCCACCCACTTCCTCAAACGGGTATAAATATGATACAACACATGTTAAATATTGTCTTGCACCTGAAGATGGTTCGATGAACTGGAACTTAATGGTGGAAAAGTGCAAATTTGTTTCTCATAATTCCAAGATGCCTTGAGCAAGGACGTGGCGCTGTCATTAAATTCATTTTCTCCCACTATGAAAGTATGGGATGACCACAGCCGTTAAGCCATACTAAAAATCTAAACATTTCAAATTCGTTTCCTCCGCAACTTCTAGAAAAAAGAGGAGTTTCTACTTGGGGCGAGTCATGAATGAAAACAATGGAGCAATTAACTTAGTTAAAAAGGCCAATAAAACGTTAAAAGTTAAATCTATTTGGTAGCATAGTGGGCAGAAAGTGAGCCTCTAGGTTTCCGTCTCGGATTCTAATAAATAATTATACTTGTGAACAACCTCTACAAATATCCAAGCGACACGATTTTCCGGTCACTAGAGCTTCATGGGAAAACTTTATGTTTGCACAAGGAAAAAAGTGGTCCCCTGTCCCTATTGTCTGAATTTCAGATGCCGTATAGGCTAGGTCGGGGGAGAGCTCTTACTTACCAACAAGTTATTTACTATTTCAAATGGATGAAGGAACAAATTAAGATGAGGACGAATGACATTAGGAAAACCAACGAAGGTATTGATCTAATCATAATGAAAGGCAATATCCGGCCCAATACTTACTCTGTTCTGTAATGCCAAGGGTATCTTGGCACAGAATCAAGGGCAGCACACTTTTTTGGAATATTCTGGAATATTTTCGGACCGATGATGAAAGGATGAAGGGTAAAGGGACACTAACAAACACTTTCCGAGAAAATTTCAAAAGTCCTTTTCAAGTGCATAAGACCCTTCAGTGATATAACTGTATTCACTGGCAGAAAATGAGCATACCAAAATATCGACTCTGTCGTCGCAAGAGTCGTCTTGCTTTCAATCACTCCAGGAGCGCACTTCATCTGAGGGAAACTTGGAAGTGCTCCGGAGAATTCATCGCTAGCTTAGATAGTTGGCGTTTCTGGTTAATGGCGCGAATTCTCGGGTATTTGGTTCGCTTCGCGTTGTCAGCCGAGTAATGGAAGCGGCTGCCACCATTCTCCCTTAGAAAATATTCGCGAGTCTAAGCGCGGAATGCGGGACGAAGACCTAAGTAATTGATCCATAACACTCGGGGAGCGCGCGCTGTCTTCTGCCTTGGCTGTTACGCACGCGATGGGCCGGGGGATACACACGCGTCTCGAGCGCCGAGAGCGGAGAGGAGTGTGTTTAATAAGCTCTCCGCTTAATAATGACTGATACTTGGCATCACGCCACGATTTTTGCCATTAGGACGGCTCGGAGTAACGTTTTTCTCTCCGGGGCAAAGGATTCACGAAGGGAGAAGGCAGTGGACCAAATCATGACTCAATCAAGGTGCTGCTATCTGAAGAAATGAATTTTGGTAATTCGATTCCGACAGAAACGATAAACAATAGCACATAACCAGCTTAAGCAAAAATCACAAATTAATTAAAAATTCATTTTATCAAAAACTTGGCGCTCTGGATTGATGCCGTGGAAACGTTTCGCTTTCCTTCTGTCCCTCTTGAAGAGGAACAACGACTGTATTTGTGCCATCTAATTTTGAATCTGCTGCGATATCACCACGTAGAATTTTTTTTACTTATTGATCCAAAATAATGTGGTCATGCTCGAGACAGTACACTTCATTCATGTTACTTACAAACTGTTCATGTGAGCATGCCTATTACGCTTAAACTTCGTTCAGTTCAGAGCATATTTCTACAGAAATCGCACAGAAAAAAAAATTATCTCAGAGGAATAACTAAACAATACGCTAGCTAAATATAATTTCAAATAGGAATTTCATGTTTTGATGACAATCACCCACCCACAGTAATGAACTCGAGGTTGGTTCCTTGGGTGACGGTAGCGGTCACCGCGTACTAAGCGCCCAGCGGCGAAATATTTAAAATTTACGAATAATTTTACAGGGAATAGTCACCTTATTTGAGTCTTTTTTAAGTTCCCCATAAAGATCTTTCACCCGCAAAATTATCACATTTGGGGCTCAAAGTGTTCAAAGCCATTAAGAATCGAATCTGGGACCTCTGCTGAATACCCGAACGCTTCACCCGCTAAGGTTCCAAGTTCCACTTGATAATAAACGTGACACCAAAGTTAAATGCATTCATATTTATAGACAAACTCCTCAATATGACCAGTATTCGGTTGAGTATAATAAAATGGTTAAATAACTCGATGTATCATTCCAACTTCACTTTAATGAAAGCACTATACTTTTAATAACAATTCAAAACAATCCACTGAGTTAAACCATTACCCTATCACTCCATTAAGTGGAGATAGCATAGATGTAAACATGTGAAGTACCACCCGAAAGACAGAGCACGCAATAGTCAAACATGATATAGGATTCATTAAATATTCTGCAAGGTTTTTAAAACCAAAATATCAAAATACGATTTTGCAGAAAGGCCAAAAATCAATAATCAGCAGGGAGCGACTGGACTAAGCATGTACCGCATGAGAATTTCAAGTAATGTTTAAGAAAGAAGTTGACTCCGAATTTAATTCAAATCGTTTCAATTTCTTATTAACTATAGCACTGTTTACCGCGATAGAGACGTTTCATCCAATCTAATTAGTCCTGTATAATTACTGCCATTGGTAAAAGACAATGAGTTCTCGTTTATCTCCTGTGTAATGTGAGTTAATTCTCCTTTTCAAAAACTATGGGTACCTTTCACACAAAACAGCAATTTCAGCTAGTGTTCCTGGGAATTATCTCAACCCCTTCGCAATACACAACGTATGATACAATGAATACTTTTGCATGAGGTAAATTAAAGTATCCGAAATAATAATGATCAAGATTTTCAAATAAATACTTGTAAATTTGATATAATATTTTTTTATTGACTTGCAAATAATAACGTTAATTGCTAAATTGAGGGAGATGGACGGTGAAATGTTTGTCATTCGCAAGGAATTCATTAGGCATGAAAAAAAATGTCATGGAGTAAATGGAAAATTTTGAAGAAGTTTAATTACTTTCATCGTTCCCTACGGCGCCTCGAGGAGACTGGAAGAACCAGCAAACCTACTTTTGAGGGCGCGGACTTCAAGGTTGTCTCAAGGTCTGACTCTGCTTCCGCATGGGGTGGATGCAGATCCCAAACCGTGCCATCCATCTCAAATGAGCCAGTGTGTGTGCGTGTGTCTGCGTGTGTGTGTGCGAGTGAGATGCCTGCATAGTTTAAAATAGAACGTCGGAGATAGAGCCGGGAATGAAGGCGAGAGATCAAGCGGCACAAAGTGGCCATCCCCGAAAGGCGAGAGTGGGACGAGAACTGCGACGGCCAATGACCTCCTCCTTTAATCGATATTTGTTTTAGCAATCGCGTATCATTTTCATTTGATAAACAAGAAAAATTAGTTTACAGATACATTCATCACCTCATGTAGCGAGTGTCAATTTTACCAAAACATCGGCTTTGTTTTGATCAAGTGCAGGACTTGGCCTTTATTATGCAATGACGTGAGGCGGATAAAGTGGAAAAATAATCTTTAAACTGAATTTCATTCCCTAAACGATTCGGTCCTCCATGATCTTTCGTTACCAAATTCAATAGAAATGTTTTGCCTGTTTAGCGAAAGAATCTTTAAGTATAAGTTGCAACAGGTGCCTCACCAATGGAGTTATTTGTACGATATCATATCTCTTGATAAGGCTTTCAGGTGAAATTGAGCGAGTATAAATTTCATGAAAAAAGCGCCACAGCCAAAGTACGAGGTTGATTAGAAAACTTCTAGGAATGGAATCGAAACAAACGACTTTGAGCACCTTACATCCGTGAAACTTTTCTTTTTGTCAATATAGTCTCCCTGTGCACTAACGCACTTGGTCCACTGATATTCCACTGTCTTGATCCTATCTCGAAAATTAACTTCCTTCAGGCCTGCAAAATATCACTCTACTTCGGCTGTTAGTTCTTTGTTTGAAGAGAATCACCGTCCACCGAGTAGAATTTTAAGCTTGAGGAAGGTGCAGAAATCTGATAGAGCCAAATCAAGCGAATAAAATGGGTGTGACAACAATTCGGATCTTATTGCACGTATATTTGCCATGGCAATGACACTTGTATATTGGTTTGCATTGTCGTGATGAAAGTTGACTATCTTCCTTGCCAATCCTTGCCTTTTTTTCGTGCATCTTTCCCTTTAGTTGGCCTGGGAGGTAAACGTAGCATTGCTCAGTAATTGTTTCACCAGTGGGAAGATATAATCTATCAGCAGAATCCCTTCTAGATCCCAGAAAACTAAAACCATCACCATTCCGGCCGACCGTATTCCCTTTTCTTTGGTGGCGACGAATGAGCATGATGCACACTCACTGATATCCCTGTTGTTTTGTCTCTGGAGTATAGTGGTGGACTCAAGCTTCATGTATGGTTTTGTGCTGCTTCAATTTTTTCCGTCTTCACAAATCACTACATGGGAACTAAAACAGAGAGGTGTCCTAACCATCCATTTCTTCCCAAGGCACTAACGCATTATGTGTTTACTCGTACAGGATTACCTATTACTATGCGAAAAACTCGTGCGCTAGCACTGACATCCAGTGGTGATTCTGAGGGACTTTTACATTACCCTCGTCCACAAGGTACCATTGTGTCCCACCACTTTTGGGTTTTAAACTCGGACTCGCCGAAACAAAAAAGAACTCAAACGTGATTTTGTATAATTATTTAAACCATTTAAAAATCTACTGTGCGGGTCTGTTGCAAAATATACAATTGTTTACACCATACAAAAACGTGCATTGCCGCCTTGAGTATCGCTTTGGGAAGAGTGGCAAGATTTGTCAATGAAAATTAATTTCTCGATATGAATGTATTTACTGCCGAATACCACATTCTATAGGTTCCGGGACGTTCACTAAGAATAACCTTGAAAAAAACTCATATAATCAAAAATAATGGCTTTGATAATTATGATCTCTCGCCTGATAATTTTTATTTCTTTGAAGATAAGGCGCCATTCATAAAAGGCGACTAGCTGATTTTGGCAATTTTTAATACTCCTCCTCCTCTCTCTTGCAACATCTTAGAAGTAGTTTTTAGGGAGACAACTGATACCCAAGGTTATTTACACCATTGGGAATTGGTGCTCAATTCGGAGGAATAAGATGATCAGGGAAAGGTGAAGAGAAATCCTTCATACGGCGTCGGCATTAGCCTACTCTTAACGATAGGCGCCAAGGGGTTCCACAGTTTAACACCCCATCCGACGGACAGCGCACTCACTTGGGTTGCTCTCCTTTATACGATACACTTCAAGTTGGAATCGAGATTACAATGAAACACCCTGCCACATACTCGCTGCTGTACTCGAACCCGGGCCCTCGGGATGAGAAGCCAACACTTTCACCTCCGCATTATGATATCTTATTAGCAAACATTGTTACACACCATCACGCTAGATTCAATCCTAAAACCTTTTGCCTCTACAGGTATAAATCTCCTCCTCATGAAAAAGGTTTTTGGACCCTGGTTCTCCCCATCCAACAACTGTTGGATCCTCTTCTCGCTTCCCAAAGCTACATCCCAATGCACGAGTATTTTGTCCCTCGCTTAACGTATGGAAGTTTCGAATAAATCTGAATTGGTCCCAAATACATTCATTTATATATTTTTCAGAGTATTCGCGTTTTAGAATTTTTTATTACACTTACGATTATAGTATTCAGACGGCTGGTAAAATGGAACGTAGCTTGGAGAAATGGGCCCTAGGTTTGTTACCCAAACAAAAATAAGCCACCGTAATCCGAAGAAAATATCTACATAGATTTATTCGAACTAGATTTTCCTCACTAGGATTGCTTCAGGGTGGCATAAGCCACTAAAAATGGAGCGTACGTATCCTACATCTCCTTCGTTCAAACTCGCCTGCAGGAAAAAGCTGAAACCTGTGAGCATTTGCCGAAGTTACGTGTCACTTGCTTTCCTTTGAGCATAAAGTGTCTCCGCCGGATACGGAAACCATCAATTCACGGAGTCGAAATAAAAGAACACGTGGAGTGGGCCACACACACACACGCAAACTCCCTTTCACGTTTCTCTCTCCATCGCCCTTTCACTCCATCTCTCTCTCTCTCTCTCTCTCTCCCCCCCCCTCCATCTGACGGAGGAAGAAGAGCCATCTCGCATGGAAAATGGAAGAACAAGGTTCACTCCCTTTGGAATTCTTCCAAGACATTTTGTCTGCCATCGGGAAACGTCGAAATTCCATTCTAATGCGAGTTTTATAGCGGGATGGAAACGGGCGATACAATGACGTACATGAGTTGGCTTAAATGAAACCATCGACAGCCACACTCGTGGAGATACTCTTCCTCCTCGAGGGGGAGAGAAGAAAATTCGGACCGCCGCCGCGCTGGTCTCAGCAATCCACGAGGTCGTATTCGTGTCATAGCTGAGGGGGTATTCACCACGTTATGGCGGATTCCACATCCCGGAGCCGGCGGAGTAGTGCAACATCTTTAAACCATCAGGTATTCCTGAATCTTGCGTCTCATGCAACACAATGAAGCCGGTTTCCAGGATCCATAAAATGAGAGCGTCCTAATTTAAGAATTCGATAGTATTGTAAAATAATTCATTTTATTTTAAGGTTGAGCAATTTCATAGAAGAGGCAGGTGACCAATGCCTTTCTTACGCCACATCGTGAAATAAGTTTCATTAAATCATATAATGCCAATCTCATAATTCAAAATTCGTAACAACGTTATGGCATAGCTCATGCCTTTCATTAAAAGGCACGTATCCCAGTTGAAGTTGCATATAAAAAACCTCATATAATACAGCAGGTAGTTTTTTAATATAGCCGTTGCTGAGTTACATACATTGCGTAGGGTCCAAATACATTGCAATATTTCTTACACTATTTAAAAATGCAGTCGGATGATTGATAGCATTAACTTGGATGTAACGCTATTAATATAACAATTCGCCAATATTGTCACAAACATTGAAACGGAGTCATGAATAATAGAGGGGAACATTGTGAAAACCGAAAAATTATTAAATGAGCGTCGGCATTTTTGAAGAGCACAACGATATACACATTCGATGAAACAAAATTCAAAGCTACATTTTATCATTGATATACCAGTAAAGAGGTTTTACCTTTTCGTACATAAACCTGTTTTATTCATTGGAAAACCAAAGGAGCAACAAAGAATACTCCACCAGAGAAAAGTGAAATTTATTATCTCTAGCACTATTAGTAATTCAGTCACCGACTGTAATCGCTTCGGTTCTTCTTGTCAACTCTGTGGAATTTCCAAAGTGCCAATAAATATTGTGCCTTTCACTTGCAAAGTTATATTGTGGTGATATCAATTATATTTGCATGAACATTGCTAAATCATTTTTTATAAAAGTTGCTGGGAATAAAATTTTCCAGAATACAATGGAATCATCTGTATATTCACATGGATTCATACTGCAATTTCTTCATGAAACACTACTTAATGCCGAGTGAAGGGATGTAATTGAAAAGGAAGCAAATGGTTAAAAGAAAATATTACGAAACGATTACGCATGCATTATTCTTGATTATTGAGGTCAAATTTCTTAAATATTTCAAGCCTATCGAATAAAAGAAAGTGGGAAGTTTACGATCGGATCTTCAGTTTCAATACTTAATAAGGTTTATACCTGTTTCCAAGAAATAGAACTAAACCATATCATTCAAATCAAAAGAGAATTAGCCTGTATAATTCATTTTTTATGACAAGGAAGGGGAGACCGAAAGATGCAAACTTTCAGTTCTACGACTATGCTCCGGATTATGATAGGATTACGTCGCAAATAGATGGATCCTTCCCACTTTGATTTCGATTTCTCGAAAAGAAAGAGAAGATAGCCGAGGGGATTCGGAGAATAATTTACACGGGCTTCTGTTCGGTCTTCCACCCAGCTCCTGTTGCTGGGAGATATGGGATACCGGAATAATATTCCACTCCGACTCCTCGGTCTTGTTATCTCTCCTGCCGCATGGCGGAGCCGGCTTGCCGCTGCAGTGCGAGATGTGACGATATCATCGGCGGCAAGGGGAAGCAAGCATATTTACAAATCAGGAGGGGAAAACGGGAAAATTGGACGCAGGGAGGAGAGGAAGAATGAATAGCGGACCCCGTCACCAGGTTTCGAGGAACCGACACTCCTACCGGAAGTACGTCATGAGGAAGAAGAAGAGAGGGGAATGATGACTCCCTCTTCCACCATTCCCCCCCCCCACGACCCTCGGACGGTGCGGCCGCGAAATAAAAACATCCCCCGGGAGCTCACGTGGTCCTGCTATTTCGGCACTTGTGGGGGCCCAAAAAACTCGCGGGCAACTCCGTTAGTCGATGAGGCATTTAAAACGGAAGAAGGGTGATGAAACGAAATACCGAGAATGGAGACAGAAGGCTGACGAACAGTGTTTTTCGTAGCTGAAGACGGATCATCCGAAGCGTCGACGAGGATCAGTGCCACGGAATCCATTTTTTTTTCAACCTCGGGATTGCCTTAACGACCTCCATCATTTTCAACTCCCGCGTCATTTCCGTCATCATATTTGTTGTTTTGAGTTTGACTCACAGGACAGATCTCAAACTATATCTCCCACTCTATCCCTCCTTGGAAGTGTAAACTCTTGTTCTTCGCACCCAAGAAAATACCACTCCTAACTCGACTTTTCTATCTTCTTATCCCTCCTCGCCGTCCACTCCCACTAGTATTCCGCCCCACTACTGCTTTCTTCGAATTCCCTCCTGTCATTAAGAGAGGTGATGTGGAAAGTGTACATTAATGAACACAGGCTTACACTAATAGTGACAGGGAGTTCGCCGTTAAGTTTCTCGGCCGCTATATAGATTGGCTCTAATTTAATGTCGCAGGCTTCAATGGGGTAATTTTCATTTTTGAGATATCAGAAAAATAACTTGGGACCCGTAACATATCGCTATGCATTGAGGAATCAGTAAAATTGGTACACAAGTGAAACCCCTTTTCCGTAATTCCTTTCGCGGTCATATTAATCAAGGAGAATCATTCTTAAATGCAGCAAAGAGACATTGGGGCAGAAGTTGTTACGGTCCAAAATGTGGATTACATTTTATACATCTGGTTTCTCAAAATCGATTGAAACTTCATTTAGTCCCACTTTTCTTCTCCTACCCCATGTTTTATAACGCGTCTCTAGACCATCCAATGCCTGGTAATGATGCTTTACGCTAAAATCATAGCCACGGTTTAAATATTAATGACTGCGCGGTTATATGGTCAATAAACATCAAAGAGGATTATTACAAGTATTTTCCCTCACTTTGTAATCATGCAACTGCACAAGGATACACAAAGTACTGTTTCCCATTGTGTGTTTTGCCCAACCCCCAACAGTTAGCTTTATGAGGAAAACATCTAGTTACGTCTTCCAAGATTATTCGGGTCTCCCACCGGGTACACGTTCGTAGGTTTGCCGACGTTTCGATGGCCGAGTCGTCCATCGTCTTCAGGGCATGTCGTTACTCAGGTATTTGGCCGCCTTATATAGTTTGGTCAGGAGGTCAGGTCACGTCTGATTGGTCGGACGCTTTCCGCCTCTTGCTTTCCTTGATGTTCCTCAAAATGAGTTTCCGCGCGTTACTGAGGGAGTATCCGCTGTCTCGGTTAATGGATTTTTTTTCGAGCCGGATCGCTATTGCTTCCTTAGTCAATCTTTCCCAAAATTTCTCTTCTCGGCACAGGATCCTTGTCTCCTCCCACCGAATGCTATGGTCGGAGATGATGCTGTGCTCTGCAATGGCCGACTTCTCAGGTTGGCACAGTCTGAAATGTCTCCTGTGTACTTTTAACCTTGTAGCAATGGTCCTTCCGGTCTCTCCCACGTAGACTTGGCCGCACTCGCAGGGTATCCGGTATATAGTACTCCAGGGGTCATGAGGCCACAGGAGTCCTTTGCCCTTACTAATTCGTCCCTGACCCGTGGACCCGGTGGCAGACCCGAATAATCTTGGAAAACATTATTCGCCGGGAAAATACCAGATCATCTAGTTACGTCACCTAAGATTCTCCCGCCTACAGTAGAACAGAGTCACGCCCAGGAGTCTATACGCTATCTTTCTGTGTGCTATAAAATTTATAAGATGAGAGCATGGGTAAAGTATGAACAACTTTATGTTCATGATATATATGTGGAACAAAAGTATGAACAATCTGGACAAACAATTTTTAAACAAATATTAGTTTGTTTTCCCATTATAACACTAGAGAGGACCTAATATATTCTTCATGAGATACTCAAGCTCAAGGTATCTAAAAGATCAAAGTGTATATAAAAATCTCGAATGCAGCGTCTGCTCTTATGATTATTTGATATCATCGACTATAAAAATAGGCGTAGGTTTTCCAACCTAGAAAACATAGCCTTCCCATATACATCGAATAATATTATTGGGCCTCGGATGGGACTTTGGAAGCAAGAATGTGCATAAGAAGCGAAACAATGTTTTATCATGTTAAATAAATCATCAGAAGGGCATCGATAGTTCTTATTGGTGGAGTCAATTCTGCAAGTGGCGATTTCAAAAGATCCTCTGCTCTTTCGAAGGAAATAAACCTGTAATGAATATTTTAGGGAAGGAGACATAAACATTAAAAGACCAAATCAAAAATACCACATATAAAATCAACTTTTATCAAGATTATTTTCGTTGCGTTAACGCCCATTGGTATAAACATTTGTTTAAGTCGGCGTATTCAGCGTACGGAGTTCTTTAATTTTTGGAGGACTTTTACTCATCTCGCCAAATTGATAACTCATTGTAGAATGCGCGGAACTATAAGGTTTGATTTTCGTTTATGGCGTTCAAAGCTTAACTCAAATCAAGCATTAATCCTTTTGGTAGCCTAAAGCCGCCTAATGCTATCAAGTACTCGTAACATTGTTAATCTTCCCAATGCTATCGAATGGGTAAACGCTCTTATTTTGAACTGCTCCAATTATTTAACTCTACCAGTAGAAATCATTGCAGTTTTCTAAGTAAGAAGCAGATAACATTTATGGATGAATGATCTCTCCATTAAAAATTACGGATGACGCTTCGTAAATACGTATTCAATAATGGTCAGTATAACAGAATCATCCATTTTGGAACGGTCTCCAGCTTAAAAATATGTACACTAAACAGTTTTATCACTTAAAATTCTGTGCATTAAAATATCAACCGGGTATATAAATAATCGTTATCAAATAAAATACATCACGAGAAATAATGGATGGCAGTTTTCACCGCAATCCACCTGACATATCTCTGATTAGTTCATGATTCTCAATCATGGCATTTACTCTAGTAGTATTTACGGATGAAGGAATAAATATTGCTCTTTCCTTTTCATATGATTCTTAAGCAGGGAGATGAAAAAAAGTTGAAATACCCTAAACTTAAAATGCACGATCGAGGAATGGCATTTTGGCAGGTAGGCATTTGGCCGATGCATTTATGCCGAGAGTCCAACGTGCATAACCGCTTTCCAAAACTGAACATACCAAATAAAATTCATTCCCTACGACGCATCAGGTGGACGTTAACAACGATCAGCACTAGCGCAGCATCTCTTTTATCCACGGCGCCCATAAAATTTTTGGGGAAAACGTACCTGAAAGCTAATTTTATAGACCCAAAATGAGATGTTAATAAGACCTGGAACGAGAGATCGAAGAGGATTTACGAAAATGGGTGCTTGAGTATAAAAGCCGTGAGGCGGTTCCACAGATATCATCCACGGAATATCCGACCCATAAAAAAAAACTTGTCGCCACTTAAAAAAGACGTATGAGATTGATGTGAATAGATAACGCCGGGATCCGAAATTTTGGCTAGAACGTCGAAAGTTTCCCGAAGAAGCCATTACCAGGGCGAGTCACCTCGGTCGTAATTACTTGTTCTTTTACTGATCCAAAAGCCTGTGTAATCAAGGAAAAACCGGCCATGGACAGCGATCATCCGAAAAAGAAAAAAAAGAACTGCGCCGACCGGATTGGATATAAAATAGAAACGTTTTCGGTGGATGAACATTTCCAAAATAACTGACTACCTTTCCCTCAGGTTTTCAACCTCCTGAAACCGCAGGAATTCATCGAAAGAAGCCGAAACTAGGACCACTGCTTGATACAAGTAAATGGGCGATGAAAGGTGAAAAAAATCCTGCATGAAACCAAATACGCAAGAGAAGAATACTTGGTGAATATAATTTCACGATTTAATACATAGTGACTCAGGTAGAAAAAAGAAACATGAAATCATGAAATTTTAAGATCAATTTAAATTCTCCTGAGCTGCTCAATCAAACCTCAATGAAACGGAAATTCACTTCTTTTACACATCTAATTGTTTTTTATTTTGGATTATGCATACACTAAAAGATTTTGTAGTCACTTTTTCCCAATGATATATAAAAATTCATTCATTGCAACTTTAAATAGAGATTTAGTGGGTAGAATTTCATTTAGCATACTTGAAAGAGGGGAAGGTTTAGTTGCTCTATCTTAAAAAATATCTAAAATTCTTTCCTCTTCTATTGAGACAAACGGGCCATAACCTTATTAAGTTCATGCACGCACTACACCAAGTTCACTGAATAAACATTGTTCTTATATACCCAAGGGAATGAGTAATTCAACCCTTGTGGAAATAAATATGTATGGCTTACTGAAAGTGAAACGAACTCAATGACGATAAAAAACCTCAGTTAAGCAGGTTGATAAATTACAGCCATGAAAGAAGTGGGTGGATTTAATGTAGAAATGCCTTCATTTTAACGTTGGCAATAGTTTCACCGATGGCGATGTCTTCTGCATGGAACAATTGAGAGGTGGCCATTGTTAGTAAAGATACTACAAGGTAGAAAGCTACCGTAACCAAAACCAGTGCGGTGACTTTTGAAATAGGAGCCACGGAGCGATTGTAGTTTCTCAAACCAGAATCGAATTGTGGAGCCAAAATGATGAAGAAATAAAAGAGGGCCATGAAATACGGTAGGCTAGGATAATGGATCGTCAACACTCCTCTCCATTACGTTAAACCCCACTCAACTCCAAACCTGTTCGATTATACAACTCGGCGACAGCAACAACGCGACAAGCAGCATAGGAAGGCCTTCAAATTCAATGTAATTCCGTTTGCCCAAGCATTCTCTCCGAGTTCTCTGCTCCCATCATCTGCAGTCGGGATCGTGGCGATGCGGATCGAAAGGCAAAAGAGAAAAGAGAGGCCTTACCCCGTGGCCATGGGCCCTTAAATGGGGGCTAGACGACTCACGCGACCCGGGAGAAGGTCGGGGGGGAAATTACAGTGCAGATTGAAGGTTGGGAGGCAGAGACAACCGCCCTCTCCATGGCGCGATGCCACCGGTACGAATAATCCGCCCATCAAATGCGAAGCGGGATTTAATCAGCGGACATGGCTAATGCGACGGAAGGTCAAAGGACCCACAGATGCTCGCACCCTTTCTTTTCAACACCACCCCTCCCGCCGTACGTCTCCGCCCCTCAATATCCGTCCCATCGCTCTCAACCCCATGCCTCAACCCGTAGGCGGAAAAGATTATCCTTAAGTCAATCTTCACTTCTCCGTCTGGTTGACTGATTGAGTGCGTCTCCCTCAAATACTCCCGAAATACATCGCCTATTTTCTGATCTTTCATCCTGAAGTGCTCCTAATGCGCAGGTAAGTAACTATGGGAATTTCAATTTTATAAAATATTTGGAAAGTGTGCGCCGCCTACGATCGTTGGAATTACGACTGATCGACATAGACCGACCAACTGGCCTGGACAAACTGTAAACCGCCTTTTCAATCAACACCTGTCGCTTAACGCTGTACTTCCCCTCCTAACCCCTTCCACGCTAACTTGAACTTATGAAATGGGAAACGAAATGAAAAAATAATTATTTTTCAAAAACAGCTCAACAGCATATATTATATCACCTATATCCATACTTGCACGGTTCTTTGATTACTTCTGAATTATTTGGTTTAGTTCAGCCAAAGTCCGAAAAAGCTGGACGTAATGCGGCATTAGGAACATACATACGTATTTATATAAACGCTAATCATTTCAATTCTTTTGGTTTTTTGGGAAATGAAAACATTTTTTTTCAACTCTTCTTTCGTCGGCAGCAAACATGCTTCACTAAACATAAAACAAGTCCTCATTATTACCCAGTTCTACAAAGACTTTTGAATCTGTGTAAGATTGGTTTGAAGCAGTGGATGGAAAATTCATTATCTTTTCATTTTAGTACTGAATACGACTTTTGGATTCTCGTGGGAGTTTTGGGAGGATTGTAACGCTCTCTTCATCTCTAGAAATTATACATTTATTCTCTAGAAATTCTTCTCAGACGATGAGGCCTGTTCGGTATTCGGTCGCGAGTCATTGTGTGGACATTATTCCCATTTTTCAGCGAACGAATGACCAACACAATGGCATTTGAAAATGTCAAAAATAGTAGCCGGAATTTCAGGCTTAGCTCCTATATTACGAAATAAGGCATTTTCCCATTAATCCCAATTTTCTCAAAAGAACCATTGCTATTCAGTTAAAATTTTAGCTCAAATAATGCCATCACTTAAACTATGCCGCGTCGATGGATATTCAATATGGTACAAATTATTCAACATTCAGAAAAGATATGAGTAATTTTTAATATAATGATTTGACTTCGAACGCAAAAGAAAATTTTGAATTGATTAATATCCTAAACTCAATAGAGAAAATATAGTTTCTTCGCTTTCCCTAAATACTTTTAATACATTATTAAGTTTTTTTTAAATTATTTTAGACCTTAATCGAGCATCACATTAATTATTTATATGTATGGGAATCGGGTTTTCGACCAACAACGTCTTTTTCAGACTCAACAAATTTTCGAGAGCTAGCAAGTACAGGGAGAAGCTAATAATTAGACCAGACAGTGGGACACTCTTATAGAAAGGTAATTCTGCGGAATAAGTGAGATTTTTCAGCATAAACTAGGTTTGACATAGTTACGAATTGGAATATGCGAGGATCGATTTGAATAAAATAAAAAAATACATTACTTCAATTTGATTGCACGGAAAATGTGTCGTAAAAGTATATTCGGTTTCCGTCTGATACACATTCACAGGACTCAACTTCCTCAAATTAGTCACGGGTTGTAAAACCTCTGTAAATCACACTACTCCTAGGCTCCTAACAGCGAAAAAGTGAGGACAAACCAATAAAAAGCACAATTTGCAATCACTTCATAGTATCAAAACTATATATTGCATAAAAATAATGCCCATGTACATACATAAACTCTATGTACACTATCGTTATGTACAACTGCGTGCGCCAAAGATGGTCAGATGATACTTGGGCATGAGAAACGCATACCGATAACTTGCAGAATACTGTTTAACATTATCTCGTGCCCTGGGATATTAAAAACCCATGCATACAATGGTTTGCGCAAGGAGTTTAAAAGTTGAACTAATTTAAAGTAATTGGTCTGCACTTCCTCTTATTTTGCCTAAATCGCCCCTTTCCCAGTCTGCAAATTAGAAATAAAAGCTCCATGAAAATATGCTACATTACAAGAAAAGTAGATCTGTATCCATATGAATGACTCCACCCGGGACACAGACAAACAATTACGTAACCATATTTTATCGCTTACCATTTATTTATTGTTATATCAATTTTTATTTCTAAGATATTCAATATTGTGCTATGTAAAATCAATTAGGATTCAGAAAAAACTGAGGAACAAGTGAGCCAATACTCAGCTTGAGTGTACTGGCCAAAAAATGATACATTTAAACAAGTTATGTGGCATTCATGGGTATGGAGGCAACGGAGAATGAAACACAATATTCATAATCGTCAACAAGAAGAAAACTTAAATCCTTTTGTGTGGAAGAGAGGAGCTGAAGATAGATACCACAGTCCGTGGATTGAAATTAGGGCAAGTGGAGTCCTTTAGCTACTCTGGTTGCCATATAAAATTGATCGAATTTAGTCCGAACGACATCGATCAAAGAGTAGCTAAGGCTATATCTGAAAATATTCATGAAGAAGAGGTAGAACTATGTTAAAAAACTGCGATTGCAAATAAGATGCGGTTAGTCAAAATATTTGTATGGATCATAGCACCAACGATTCAGAAATGATTAAAGTTGGAAAATCGAACCAGCGACGAACATGTTGCTGGAGGAGAATGATGATGACTAAATGTACATTCAAGGGGAGGAAGGAGAAATTATTTAGAATAGCAGAAGAGGGAAGAACCATATTGATAGCTCCACCCCAAAGAAGATGACGGCTCAGATGGATTAGACATACGCTGAGGTACGATGCATTAGTTAGAAACAAAAGAGAGAGGAAACTGAAGAGAAAATCCTGCCAGGAGGGCCAGATGGAAACATAGATAGGACACATTAAAGACGGACATAAAACAGAACGTTAACATGTGGTGACGGAAATAATACTTGATAGGGAAGATTGGAGGGCTACAGTAAACCAATCTTGCACTTAGAATCGCAATGCTGATGATGATTGTTATTTTAGGTTTTTAAAAAATTTTGCAGTAAAATTGATTATAATTAATTCAATTTGCAACCAACGAATTTATTCTCTACTCTTTCGTCGCTCAAACTAAACATCAAAAGGAAAACAAAAGAATGTTAAATTATTGTCACCTGGTGATAAAAATTAATGCACTCTAAATTCAAATTATTTTAAGTGAATTCATAATGTAACATGCATAGGCTATATTATGGAATTCACATATAGATAAATGGTATAAAGTTTTAGAAAAAAATTTACCTTGGAAAAGTGGGACATAAAATTCTAAAATTACTAACTCTAATACGTAGGCTTATACCTACCTACTTTATTTAATCCAATGAAAAAATTAATACAAGTGGCCTTCCCATGGAATTTTCCATGACGAAAAACATACTGTCTCCATTGTAACCATTAAAATGCTTCCCTCACGACCCAGATTCCACCACTTTGGTGCTTCGAAAAGGGTCACTTTTAAAAAAGGTCTGACGTCCTCCAGAATACTTTTATTTACCGACGAAAACGTGCTGTATTCTCATTGCATCCTCAAGGATGACCCTTAAGGGTGCCTCATTTTTTTTACAAGGGACACTATTCTTATTGCCGTGTTTTCAGAAGAGCGAAGCACGTGCGCTGACAACGAAACTGAATTTATGTCAACTTATGCGAATTCCGCGGAGCAGCCAATATTCATGGGCAAGTTTTCAGCAAAATTCTGTGCATTTTCGCGGAAAGGTGGTTTCGTATGAATGAGTTTATGAATAGTAAGGTCGTAAAATCAAGTTATAGTTTTAAATTTGAGGAAGATTCCCGTGAATCAGATGTGAACAATCTTTTGAATTGGTATGGGGAAAACTTCAGAAAGCAATGTTGAGTAAAAATTCATTTTTTAGTTTTTGAAAAGTCCTCGGGTGCATGTGAATGATACATGCATACGTGCTACGTAAATTTTGGTCCCGATTACCTAAAATGTTATATTATTTTCGTCAAATTTTTCCGCATCATTCACTTTACCTGCTCCATTATAACTGACTGTTTTCACAACGGCAGTTTAAATACCTTTTCTTAATGATTTAACTAAGAGGAGCGTTCCAAATATGGTTTAGAGAATGTGATTGCAGGCGGGAAAGAGCTGCATTATGATTGCAATACATCCAAATATGAATTGCTGATCTTTTGATTATCTCTCTCTATAAATATCAACTTTTTCCATCTGAAAAAACCTATCATGTCATGGTACATGCAAGGTTTGAATTTTTGTATTTTCAAAAATATTCGAGATACATGATTTATGGACTCAATACTGCTTCATGTAGTCGGTTTTGATAGAGAACACAAACTGCAGTTATTATTTTACGAAGGGCTTACTATTATAATTATCCATTAGCTAAATTTCCTATAAATGAACTTAAATACAATGCCAATATTTTAATTGCATTTTGAGAAATACTTTGTATAAGTATACAAAATGCGGTTACTTGCTGTGTCGAGTCCGTTTAAACTAAGTTATTAACGGTAAACAGTTAAATAAATTTTTAAAACAGCTCGAAAAATAGTGCATTCAATATAACTTTAAACATAAGTGTGGCAGAGGTTGTAACCGCTGGTTAGGGAGTGTTCAAAATGCCCTCATCAGAATTCCCAGAAAACAAAACAAAGTTAATTCAGTACGGCAGGTGTCTAACATAAATGCTACCCCAGATTATAGGGTTAAATCTCAATGTTTAACTTCAGGTATCTTTATTAAGTAAATTCATAAGCAACGGTTATAGGGTATGTGGCATTTAAAACAAACAATAGGCTTCCAAAATTATCCAATATTTGTTCAGCAATGCCAAAAGTCAAATTTATTAATCGAGATATCAAAGTTTTGCCCCCTGTCAATTCACCTTATCTTCTGCCAAGTCCACCAGCGCCCAGTCTTTTTGAGCATCACACCGGTCTAACCGCCTCCCTCTGCAATCCCTCCCCAAACACACACTCGATAAATCCGAAATACCTCCCTCCCACCCAAGTCTCGGAATCCCATTCGCCTTGGCATCTCGTCCTCCCTCCATGGGCACCCACTCTTTGATCTTTCCCAATCTCCCCCAGCGCACCACGAAAGAGAGTACTATACGGCAGCGGCAACGGGTTAATTTCAAAGGGAAGCCGTTCCACTCCCACCCACCCTGTGTGTGCCCCACAATGGATGACTAGGACTGGAGAGGGAGGCGGCGGCGACACACACCAAGCGAACCTCCTTCCCCCGGGGGGAAGCGAAGATAGAGTCGGCCCCCACCATGTTGACATCGGAGGGGATGATGCGACACCTTCGGCCACCTTTATTTTCATAAGTTTCTTTGTGTTTTTACCATCTTCCGCCAACTCCGCTATTTTCCGAGCGCGCGAGGAGTGAAGAAGACGAGGCGCGGCATAAAAGGAATCCAAAATTAACACGGGCTCCGATTCCGCGACTCTCGCATCGGAAAGGACGCGAGGAAAATGATTACGCGAGTAAATCAACGAGGGCACCCTTTCCCGACGCCGCCACCGCTGCCTGCGGAGAGCGCTTGAGAGGCTGGACCGAGGAGAGGGCGTCAAGGGGTGACCCGCCCCGCGGGGGAGTGAGACGACACGGGTCCGAGTGTGGACGCTCCAAGTAGGCCATTTCGGTGCCGTATGGGATTCACGGCACACCATCACTTTGGTGAGCGGGGGTTGGTCTAGAGCCCTCCGCGAACACAAGCGGACTGCGATGATATTTCGCGGCTCCACGGTAAATTGCAAGCATTCTTCATGCAAAAAATGAAAACGCCACTTAAAGATGCCACCAGCACGAACTTACGTGGCAAAAGTGGCAGAAACCGCGTTTGATACTCTCCGACGGCTCAGGTCATTTCGTAACCGTTCACGAAAACCCTAAGTTACATCACTATGCAGGATCCACGTCCGATGCGGGACAGGCACAAGGAACTTCACGAAGTTGCTGGTGACATTACGAAGTCGTGAATTTCATCCGGGGATATTTTTTACACGGAATGTTGGCGCGTCATCTTGTTCAGGTTGTGGTTTCCAAAGAGGATATTTCATGTTATATTCTCTTGAAAATCCTCAATTTTCACATTCTGTCTGCGTACTGTGTACGTATCAAGGCTACCTTTTGATGCGACGGAGCTTTGCGTAATGCATTCACATGATAAACTTTATTTGCAAAGCCGGCAAATCTACTTTAAGGTATTATATGCCACAAGTAATTTCAGCAAGAAACTACTGTCAATTATTTCATTCAGAGTTCCTTAATCTATCATGAGGCCGTCATGAATTCATCACAATTATTTCTAGATTTAATGAAAGTCATGTCTCAAAAATACTAGTACCAAAGGGGTTTTTATTTGCTCTATTGTTATGGATTTTAATACCAATTAGGCGAATTGATAGGACACTTCACCTTTTCTTTGGAGACTGAAAAATGAATTAATTAGGAGTATGCCCGAGAAAGCAATATGTACAACTGAATTAGGCATTTCTTAATCTGAAATCATATTGTCTCTAAATAAAATTGCAATAGTTGAAACAAAACATAGTAACAGTCAGAGTTATTGATTAGCTGGCTACTTAACGGAATAAAACAAAATTTTCATCCCCTAATATTTAATTCATCAATTTATTATTATTATTATTATTATTATTATTATTATTATTATTATTATTATTATTATTATTATTATTATTATTATTATTATTATTATTATTATTATTATTATTATTATTATTATTATTATTATTATTATTATTATTATTATTATTATTATTATTATTATTATTATTATTATTATTATTATTATTATTATTATTATTATTATTATTATCAGGGACGATGGAAAATTATTGATTATCGTACGAATCTTTTTTAACATTAATTTTATTCAAAATGAATATAAATAAATTAATAATTAATTAACCTGTCACGGGATCCCAATAGCATTACTGGGGAGTTTTAGACTGTTTTATATACCCTATCACGGATTGATCCCTTCCGCTGTCAATTATGTGCGGGCATTTGTTGGAAAGTGGATGAATATGGAATGCAAGGAAACTCAAGCTCCCTTGTTCAGGACTATGTGAGTGATTTCATAATACACTTTCGTTTGAAAACTAAGGAAAGAAAGCCTGAAAAAACAATTCAGGCACGTAAGCTGTGAAGTTGGCATGTTTCTGTTGGCATACTGCCGAATGGGGAACTCGTACATACCATCCCAAACAGGGATCCTTCAGCAGCATCTTTAAACAGAATGACGAAGAAGATTTAAAAATTATAAGAGTTGTTTTAAAAGTTGATTCTGAGATGCAAGTTTGGAGCACCACTACTCAGTATTAATAGAGCACTCTTAAGAGTCAAATTAAAACTATATAGACTGAACGCGACCATGTGAAACCTTACAAAATCCCTATGCAAACGCAATTGCTAGATACTAACTCGATAAATTTTCAAGTGTTGCCGAACGTTGATGACACATTTAAACCATAAGTACTCAGGGGATAATCAACCCTCATAAGGAGTTTATACTGAAAACTCTCGAAGATATCTATTTGTAGTTCAACTGTTAACATCCCAGAGCTCAACCACTTGAGCAACCACTGCCAATACAATGTATCCAACGACCTATGCCACGCTCCGAAGAGGCGATGATTTACAACGGGTATCAAGGTTTGTTTTTATTTCTCTTGCTCTTGCACACGCTCTCCTGGAGGCATGGCAAGGTAACTCGTATCAATAAAACGTGCATTATATCATTATCATTCATTTATAAACATGTATCTGAAGTATTCATATTCAACATATGACAATTCTGAAATAAACCTTTTGAGGGGAGAGATAGTTGATTCGACTTTGCACTACGACGCTTTTCTGGTTAATAGAGTCCCACAAAATATGCTGCGGTTGACAGAACTGAGATTTTGTTGCATCACTTGTAATAAACCTGAAGGTTATATGGTGTAGTGAAACATATCGCAATTAAAGTTCTATACCCCGTGGAACGTTAAAGTCTCTCGTTTCCAAGTTTTTCCAACGAAAAAATTTCCCCGACTCGTGGTTACCGCAGCGCGTCTATTTGGACCCTGAAACGACTCCCGCTCAACGAGACGTAACAGCCTTATTAGAAACTGTCGGAGCCCAGATTTATAATCAATAAACATCCCCGGCACGTCCCTGCATCGGCAGCGGGCTGGCTGAATAAAAAGTTTTCAATTCATCTTTTTTCCCGCCCGTCGGCATCTCCCCGACCGAGCAGGCAATCAAAAACTTGCGGGAAAAGTTGCACGGCGGCACCGGGAAGAAAATAACAGTTGGACGCGGCCTCAACCTCCTCCTTTTCCGCGAAGCATCCGCATCTCAAGTCTATGTGTTTATTTATTCCGGCGTCACTCTCCTGACTATCCGACGGAAGGCACTCGCGATTCTTTTGACAGCCGGGCTCCTCCGGCAGGGGCGAAAAGAAGATAGCCTCCGGGGATGTGCGGTCCGGGAAGGGTAGAAAGAATAGGGAGACGGGTGAGGAAGTCACCGACGGCTAACTTGGGCGTGTGGGAGCGCCCGTCAGGGCGATCTCCGCGGGAGAAGAATGTATTCCACACGTCCCTGCCGGCGGAAGTGGGTTTCGGGACGGCGAATGGAGCTGGGCGGAGGTAGAAGAGGAAGATGGGAGAGGTAGGCATCCCATGGGACGGAAGGAGGGACTTTGCTCGGACGCAAAGAATATACGAGAAAACGGGGTGCTGTGGAGACAGGCGCAGGGAGGGGCACTCGAGAAAGCAGCATATTAAGGCGTTCTAATTCGAGTCGGTCGGTCTCAATCCGTACACAAGGCATTGTCGTCTTGAAAGCTTTTAAGGAAAAAATTTATTTAAACATTTTTTTTACATTGATAAGTTTATTTCCGACAATCCAACAGGCAAAATCCGATCATCGGTTTCGGTATGTAGTGCAGATATGCATGTATGTTGTGCATTTATAAATTACCTGAAACTCGACATGGCTTATGCGTTAAGCGTGCGGCCCTGGCCGAGAATGAAATGGTCGTCATTCCGTTTTGCAATCCACATCGCCCGGTATTTGTACTTCAAATAGGCATTTTTTCCTGCTAAATGGACAGCATTCGGTTCTGCATTGCATATTGCACTTCATCAGAGATTTACATAAGTACTATTTGCGGGTTGAATGGAAAGCAATACGTTTTGCATTGCGTATATCACCGAACGGTAGCTTTGAATATGTGCGTATCGATTATCAATAAATCCTACCTGAAAATTGCATTAATATGCTAAGTAGAATAAAACAAGCACATAGGTAGGACTACTTGTATAAAATAGCTCCATAACCGATTATGTGACTTATCAGCACATTTAGTATTCTGGAGAGAAACTGTCTATTCGATATGAACAATATTGTTTTCGGGGTATGTACTAAACTAGAAAAATACTAGCCGGTATCCAAAATAAGCTAAATTCGTCTTTTTCCAAATAGACTAGGGTGGATAATGGGAATAGAAATTTAGACTCACGAAGCCGACGATACATTTGTAGACGATCTTGACAAGTGACATCTACAGGGAAATGAAAAGTTAAGCAGGTGGAATTCTGAATGAAGACAGGGAAATAAAGACAGAAAAAAGGGAAGGAGGGAGGAAATTTTGGAAGCTTATCTGTCGTGAAAAATTGTTATTATTATGAAAACGCTGAGAAAAAGGATAAACTTAATAAATACAGATAAAAAACACGACTTGATGAAGGCGGTTGTGCATTGAAATTGAAAGAGGAGTCATACCAAGCAACAATGTGGATGAGAGAGTTGAAAAAGCAATTGTAGACTTGAAAAAAATCTAAGATGTCTTGCAATAATTAGTTAAAGGAAGAATTAAGGATGACCTACATCCCACTATGCCTAGAACCGATTGAATGCGATGATGGAAATTAATGATGACCGCGATTAGAATGAATTTATCATTTACGGAAATAAGCACGTAACTTGGTTTAGTTTTGGTAATCAGCCAGGTTCTTTCTATTTAAATATCTGCGCCACATACAACGATAATTTCCCAACTTCTTCGTATCTAGCATCAAACTTCAATTCGCACTGAATGGTTGAGGCCTTACCTTTGTAGAATTCCATTTTTAACTTAAGAAAAATAATATTATCTTTGCTTTCTGCAGAATAAACTTTATTCGTCGACTAGTTTCGTTTACACTGTAACATCATCAGGACTAGCCACTAGTCCTGATGATGTTACAGTGTAAACGAAACTAGTCGACGAATAAAGTTTATTCTGTAGAAAGCAAAGATAATATTATTTTTCCTAAGTTAAACTTCAATTCACTCAGTGGATAATCCAATAGTCACACTGATTATTATTTCTCCGCGTATCTGAGGCAACTTAAGTTCAAGAGATTCGATATTTCTTGCTGCTATTTATCTTATCGCGGTGCATCTCCATATAGTATAATAAGAAGAAACATAAGGCAGAAAATCAATGAAGGAGGAAGAACGTAAGTATCGGTTCTGCCAAAGGAAAGAGCTCCCAGACAAGGATGAAAAACTATATTATGTTTTTAAAAATTACCCTAAGTTAATATAGCCTATCTCATGGAAACATGAAACTGCCATTGAGATAATCTATTTGATTCACTCGAAAATATTTCAGCGAAGGGGAAATAATGAACATATCGCCTAGAAATGAGTGATTTGTCGAATAATTTAGAAAATTATAATTCGAAGAGGAGAGCAAAAAGAGTCAATTCCTCACTCGAGTGTGCATGCGAAGTACTTGTGCTTAAATACTCGTGCGTGCATGGGAAGCAAGCGTATGAATCAACTCCAGAATGGAACCGGAATCATAAAATTAAAACGGTTGTTGAACGTCATTGCGTGCGGACTCTGTTCCGCAGTTTCGTTGCTTGGACGCCATGAAATTTCAGGTACCTGGTTTTTCTTTCTTCTTTTGCTAGGTATTAAAATTAGCGCGGGTATCAAGCAAACTAATTCGACGGCATCTAATTTGACTGCGTATATCGCTACGCTAATATATGTGCTCGAAATTCCATCAGACGAGGAATCATCGAATTAAAAACTCAGCGACAGACCTAGACTCAGAATAGGAGCAACAGGCGTAGTATAAACCCACTCCAGAGCTTTCCGCCAGGGGAGGGCATCTTGGAATACTTCCGTGGCAGAATTAAAAAGATGACTAAAACGTGTACCGAAACCCGTTCTCATTCTCTCCTTTTGTCTTCACCCTCACAATCTCACCGATCCCATAGTTAAGAGTAACGCTTTTTATTCCGACAGCTGAGAATCGGCTATGAGAAAATGAACCATGTATGTAAAGTTACGATTATGGCAGCTCAAGCTGTTGCGACCTAAGCTGAACTCACCAGCAACTTTGATAGCAACTCGGGCGGGTTGAATCGATTGCTGAAAAATTATTTCAAAGCCATTGTGCTGTAAACAACGAGAAATAAATTCACCAAATGAAGATAATTAAAATCTATATGTTTTTGTGCGACGAAGTTATTAAGTTAATTGTTCCTCTTGCCTCAGAAAAATATTTATCAGAATTAATAAAGGCCAACGAGATTTAATTGTTACTGTGTACAATCAATCATTCTTTTACGATGCAGCACAGACTCACTCTGGAATTTTTGTTTCGTGAACAGGCGAGCTAAAATTTATTTAAATTTGCTTCACATTGATGAACAGTGAACGAAATGCAGTTTACGAACAGATATATTTTTGCAGGTTTTCGCTTGATTTTCCGAATTCTCAATCCAATTAGAAAATTGGCAGCAAAAATGTGAATATTGGGGCATATTTTACGAGTTAGTGCATATTTCATGTTCACGTTTGCATGTGTTCATAAATTTATTTTTTCGAGGTTTAAGTTTACATCAGTTTTTTTTTTTGCTTTTCACTAAGCAAGCACTATTCAATTAAAATGACCATGTTTACGGAGAGCAGGAATAATTTCCGTAAGAGAAAAACATTAAAAGTTATAAATAATAAGAAGAAATGAGGAGTAAAACTTCATCACTTTCTCTCTGAATTAAGTATGTCAGTCATGTCAGCTGCAAATGGTGGGACATAATGGAGCTGTTCACTGCGGCAAGAAATCTCAAGTTCAATCGCGAATTAGGAGGGTGACAAGAAGAAATCAATTTGGCAAGATTTTGTGCTACTCGTAAAACGAAAATGATAACCCATAAAATCTTGTACTTCCTCTGAGTTGCAGGATAGGGTGGCACAGCTGTGGCCCAGGATGTCAGAATGTCGATGCAGTTACGGAGCGATAAAATAATGAAAGATGGCTAGAAAGTCATAACCTTCGGCTGGCTTTCACTTTAAGGGAAAAGTACGTCGAAGTCTCGCAGCGTATAATGCGGAATTTTTAATTGTTCATTTTAAAATGGCAATATAAAAATATCGCATGATCCCATTTCTTGCATAAAATAATTTTGACAATAAAATAAATTTTTCCTTCGTTATTTGAAAACTAAAGCTCCTAGAACTCTATATTTCCATTTCCTTGCCCTAAGATTCTTGCAGAGCAAGATCCTTTCTCGACGTCCAACTTACATTTTCAACTAGTCCAGTCAAACCTTTCCAACAAACCATCGAGTTTAAAATAATGGGGAGGCCAGTATATACAGTAGTGTGAGAACAGTAGCTAGGGTATTATTTAGTTTTATAAAAGGTGATATATATTATGATAAGACCTTTGAATTGGCTCGAAAAATATTTCAAATGGTATTGATCAGAAGTCCTGACTGGTGAGAATGGTGTTGTATGAAATTCAAAGAAGGCAGGAAAATTTGATGTAGAGCACATTGAGTGATAATGGAATCTTGAGGACAGTAGAAAAGGGAGGACGTAGGGTAAACGAGGTAAAGAGGAAATTAATAGGGGTACTGGAGAGAAAGAAGGGAGGTAGGAAACAATTTTAGAATATGTATTTAGTATCGTGTTAGGTGAGATTTAGAAGATTAGCAGAACTAAGGCATTGCATCCATTTGAAAAATCACTTTGACCGGTATTTTGGTTTTAATAATATAATGTTTCAATGATTAACTCCGTGGGAGAGAGATGAATAGTTAGTCCGAAACAACTGCCGATTAGGCATTCCATGCGATAGGTCAGTGTTCATTTTTATTCTCCGGAACGAGAGATGAGGGAAGGGTCGAAAGCACTCGAGAACGGAGCGAGGAGGTAAAAAGGGACGATTGTACCTGAGAGCGAAGCGTGAGGGTAAGGATACAGGGGAATATTTTCTTTTTCTAGACTCCACTTCTCTTGAGCGGCGAGAGGTCTCCACGCTTGAGGGATTTTCAACCAAAGCCAAAAAGCTCCAGCGTTCATACTTGACCCGAAGTATACCTCTGTTATAGATACTACGAGCACATTCCTACCGACGCCGGGATCTTTTAGGCCGGTCATGCCTCGCACGAAAGATTCATTCCGCTTTCTTTGTCAGAGCCACGGATTCTGGCAAAGGCTGCGTCAGCCAGAACGCTGGTTCAAGTTTTATCTTTCATTTTTTCCCTTTATTATATCCACTTCGACGTTCCCAAAGTACGAACTTAGATGCCGAGGCTTCCGAAGTTTCAATGAAAATTTTAAGGGGATTTTTAGCCATTTATCATTTTTTAAAGAATTTATCCAAAACCTACCTTAATCGGTAGATTATCCTATAATAATAAATCCACTGTATCCATTGCTGTAAACTTTAACAGTTACTAATATTTTTTCATTTATCAGAGCGTAAGTCTCCGACCATGGACTACGATCTTGATGTAGCAAAGGGCTTCGGCGTTCCGTTGACCCCTACATCTGTATTGACGGGACAATGATAAAAAATGGATAAAATTGGAACGAGCCACGAAGGAAGCATCTCGTAATAACAATGAATAAGAACGCAGAGGTAGGCGAAAATGAGTATGAGAGTGCGATTTTAGAATTCAAAATCACCGGGGAGATGTAACAACAACCTAGTTCAAATATCATCTCAAGCGAGGTAATGCGTAGAATTGACCATAAAAACAGGTAGATATCATACAGGCCTGTATTTTACCATATTTCGCCATAGATGCAGAAAAAGACCCATCAACTCACACATTTTTCCGGGGGCAGAAGTCGATCCGGATCACAATTAAGGGGAGAAGAGTGAGAATCGGGATGGGTAGCAATTGCCCGGGGATTGAGGTAGGATTGCTCGTTATCGCAGGTACTTTTTCAACATTTATGCTGAGGAAATATTTACGGTAGAAAGGGAAGGCCTAGAGCTGGGACTAAAAGTGGGAGGCGAGATATGATGAATAGAGTTTTACTTGAAAATGATCAAGCAATAATGAGTCAGACAGCCAAGGGATAGCAGTTATTTAGTGCTTTACACAAACAATGAGAGAGCCACGGAGTGAAGGTTAACCACAAGAGAAGAAAAGTCACGAGGTTCCCGAGAAGTTAAAAAACTAGATGGAATATTATAGTAGAAAGGAAATAGCAAGAACAGGCGGAGCAGATCCTGCATTTGGAAAGTTTATCGGAGAATGGGCACGGTGGTGGGAAAATTAGGATGATATTTCCGTTCGCTTCGACTAGACGAATAGAATGGATGGCAAGGAAACTGAGAAACGATCTGAAAAAAAAAGATTACTAAAGACCTGGAGACTTGAACATGGAGCGTATTGCTTTATGGGCATAGGCCGTATGGCTGGTCTTCGGAGTAAGAGGATTAACGTAGATTTGCAAGGTTTTGAGATGTGGGTGTGGTGGAGACTGGAGGAAGTATAGTAAGTTGATCAGAGAGGAAAACAAACGCTGAGGTTTTAAATAATGAGGAAGAAAAGGAATTTACTGAGGGATAGCCGAAATACAGAGGAAGCCAATGGAGGAAATATTGAAAGCTAAAGGGACGTTGAAGGTCATATTATAAGGGAGAATATTAGATAAGAGTAGTAGAGAATGGAAGCGAATAGGATTTTTAGACAGCATGAAGGTACGAAAAGAAGTAACGAAAAAGTAATCAAAGCATGGTAAAGGCAGAGGAAATTTTTGCGATACACACATAAGTAACTAGCAATCAAAAATCTTTCTTTGTGTACATAGATTACATAACATAAATGATTGAAGAGGATGCGCAGTCACATCCTACCGGCAGTAAAAATATTAACGTTGTTTATTTATTCTCAAGCCAAGTAAAAACTGGCGATAATCGTCGTTCAGCTGATTACTTTTCATCGCGTTCATTCTACGCAGAGCGTGGAGCAAAATTGCCAAAAATGCACACGGTGATTCGCAAAAGACGAGGCTCACACATCCGGCTTCCATATTTTTATCTAAAAGTGAATCACATAAACCTGTGATATCTCGAAGTTTTAAACTTTCGCAGAGTTCCGCGATGACAAATATCCCGGGTTCATCCTACTTATGAGCACAATATATATCTTCCGTCCAATTTAAGAACTGAGTGTCGTCGAGACTTCCTCTCTTGGGTCCACAACTCTTCATCTAGGAAGAAGTTCCCGGAAGCGTCATCGTAGTTTTAAAACCTCCGTGACACAAGATTACGGCGCTGCACTTTTCACGTCATACCTACATCGGGCATTTCGCAGGGTGCGACGCCAACTAGTCAGAGATGTTTACGCCGAATAATGTCACCCTTTCTACGTGTTTGGCATTCGTCTGTCTCAAGACGCCAAAACAAAAAAAAATATTCCAATCGGAAACGACGGCCCAAGGGGAGCCACATGACTATATAATGCCCCTTTCTCAGTAATTTTCTCCTCCCAAAAAATTCCAGGAAGCATAAAGGATGGTCGCACCATTTATGGAATTGGACAATTAGTAAACTAAGACTTAGGCGTGATTTATTTATGCTGGGCAACTACCGTGGACGTTTTTATGACAAGGCCCTACCCCATCCATCTCTTCATCATTCCACCTTGGTCATCTTATTCTCTCCAGGGATATCCGCCAAGAGGCTCAATTCATTCGAATTGCCGATGACTTTTTTTGCGAATACCTAAAGGGGAAAATTGCTCTTTCGTTTACAAGTGCGTAGGCGGCGTCGGCGAAGATGAACGCCCCTGCGGTGATTAATCTCTGCTTACACACAATAGAAGAGGTATTTTGACCCTTGGTCCCTGGGAAAATTTTCGTGCCTTCGCTGGCCATAATCATAGTGTGTTGCGGGAGAGTGGTACAAGAAGGAATATGAATCTGATAACCGAAGTGTTCAATGGCGGATTTCTGTTTTCATAACTAACGCAGATTTTTAAAGCGACCTAGACGAAAAAGCAGTACTTTACGGAGTAGCCTATTTTCATGGCACGTATTAAGAGCATGTGGTACTCTCACTTATATTTTTTCCGACTATGGAAAATTTTACCTGAGAATTCTTAACGGGAGTCTCTGAAATAGATATATCGGAGAACATTTTTCCGTTATCAATTTAGTACATCGAGTTACGCACAAGTATTTAAAGATTTAAGAGCCCAGATTTCATGCGGTACATGAAAACATCTACCGCGTGAAATATTTTAGATGTGTTCACAGCAGAATGCTTTACGATCCTCAAACCAAATATTAAACGCCCGTAATTTTCCACGGAGGGGTTAACGAAAATTCTTTAACAATACTAAACATGCAATTAGACTCAATTGACGTGTCACCAGGACGATGGGGTTCGCAAACGGGGACGTCCAATTTAATCCGGTCTTTCATGCCCCATCGATTTACAGGCTTAGTGCAACCCAGCAATTACCAAACTTTTCCTTCAAGTCCGGCCCCACAAGCTGGGTGAGATGGCTACATGCAACACGTCGCCGAAGTTCGAAATCCCTCTCCCATGGAGGAGCGGACGTCGAGTCTGGTTGGGGGGTAATGATTTTCGCGCTCCGAGCGATGCAGGAAAGAAATGGGGAAAAAGTGGGAGGGGGGGGTGGCCCTCGGCCGTTTAAATGCACGGGGCGTAGGCGGGGTGGCGCTTCTACTTCCCCAAAGCCCCGAACAGGGCGCGCCACCAATCGCCCTTCGACCTCCTCCCCCCTTCTCCAAAAACCCTCCCTCCCTTTCCATCAAATTGACACTCCTCCTTCCAGTCTATCTCTCTATCCCATCCTCTCTTCCATGCATCCGTGATGACGATGAACCATAACGGGAATTATGTTGTCAGCTTCATTGATGGAGGCTTGATTTAAGTCCGCGCGGGGCTGCGCTAGTGTGTGTGTGCGAGAGAGATTGTGTGTTTAAAAAAAAGAGGCTCTGGTCGAGGAGAAGAAGAAGTTGGGAGAACATGAACGGTGGAGGGAGGGAGGGGGGGAGAGAGAGGAAGGGCGGAGGAAGGAAAGGAGGCTGAGGGCGAAGGGATGAGGGTGCGGGGATTACAGAGCGGTGCACGATAGTCACTTTCCACTTGGCGGAGATCGTGAGGGGAATGGAGAGGAGTTCTTCGTCCCCAATCCTTTTTGGTCCTTTTCATTCCGAACTGTCCGACACTCTTGTAATCTCTTCACGAGGGGCAGGGGTGGGGGGACGTACCATCGTCTTCAAACGCCCATCAAGATTCCAGCAATGGGAGTGAAAACTCTGGCGAATGACTGAGTTAAGGAAATAACACTTATGGGGCGTGCTTTTCGGGAAAAAATAATATTCGGCCATTCATAAAAAAGAGTCACGTTCATAACTTCATGAATCGATGACCTAATTTCCGAAAGGTTATTTGCAGTCATTACTTCAGTCACGAGTTACGAATGTCTTCAATGATTGCTCTTTTTAATGGCAGGCAGAAACTGGGATTCATTAGCTGTCATAGTTGGACGTTAAAAAACTGTTTTCGGCCTTACCAAGGAACACGTGAAACATGCAATCCACCGAATGATCCGAACTGTAGTTTTATGAAGCATAGCAGGATTAATGAGAGTTTGGTCTGCTTACTTTATATATTTATCTGCTTTTCAATACGATTCCCAATGCACTCGCTGGAAAGAAAAGAAAAATACCAGCATATCTTTTAGGTTTTCGTGATCAAGGCCGTACGTCCGGGAATATTTCATAGTAGGATTCCCCAGAAAAATAAAGCATTTAAGAATCCCGCTTCATTTTGAATGACAACAAAATTTCAAGTCTCGCATGCAAAGAGATAACAATTTGGTTATTAATTTCCCAACGGGCACGTTTGGCAGCTAACATACGCAAGCATGAAATACATAGAACTTCCGACGAATGAATAATGCCGTCATTCCAGTAGATTACTTTCATAATAAAGTTCTGGGTAGTTACAATTCTTTGAATTTCTCAGGCTTATTTCAACACACTTTATTTAGAAACCATTTAGAAAGAACAGCAGTATTATTGTTCTTATATCACTATTGCGGTAGAGAGAAGACCAAAACCTTTCTTAAACTAGAGACATCGGCCTGAGTTATACATATGTCCATGAGCTCGGTTATTAAACGCCACCGGTATGCCGTTTAACGTCCATCTCAATGGAGGGAGTGTATACTGAGGGAGGTGCTCAGTGAATTATGTCATATACTCCCAAGGTTTTAAGACCTTATTCATTAAACGTAAATGCCTACGCCACGAAGGGATAGTAAATGTCGAGACCTATTTAAAAAATACAACTTCATACTTGATTTGATCCCTGGAGTGCACTGTTAAAGTAGGGAAGACATGTGAAATAAATGCACCTAAAAATGTTTGCCCTAGCCAGCTCATCGTATATGAACATCGTCCATCGTGAATATGACCATCAAAAAGCATGTTTTTGATGAATAGCTTGGTATATGGTGAGGTACACGCACAATTTTTCTATCTACTTCACCTACGTACATGTAAGTCTTCATTAAAAAATATTACGCAAGCCTCTTCAAATACGTACTCGGTTAGTTACAAAATTGTTACAGCAACCACCATAATTTCTACTATGTACTAAATATGCTTTTCTCTTTGTATTTTTTTAACCATTGATATAATTCTAAGCACTCTAGTTGGAGTTTGATGGAGAGTATACTTATCGTCGACATGACAAATACTTCATAGAAAGGTTCATGCTGTCGGAAAAAAATCAAAATGCGTCTCCCACGCCCAACGTGCTCGGAACGGCAACGCGGCACGCGTACTATTGCCATTTATTATTTTATTTTATATTATGACATGCAGTTTACGCGGAGAATGTTTGCACGTGCGGCACACGACCATTAGCCATTTTTCCCTATCGCTCGTGCGAATTTAAAAATAGGTAAACTCCATTTGGGATTTCGAAAACACACAGGCACGAGTGGAGGAAAGTAATTTCGCATTTTCCGAGACCATACACTCCTTTTTTTTTTGGATACTTCAAACAAATTATATGCGATGCGAGCTCAACGACAAAATTCGACATCTAGAAAAATTCGGAATATTCCCGGGAGTCCGGAACAGAATAACTGAATAAAGAGCGACGGACGGAATGCATGTGGACGATGAGCAAATTTATCACGGCGCCCTGAGGGTGCTCACTTAACTAGATTGGTTTAATCATAGGCTCCACCATCTCGTATGAATATGCACGAATGATAAGTACGCTTTCGAAAAATCTGTATTTAAAGCAAACACTAGGGTTGGGGAGGATGAGAGATAGATGAGCGGAGGAAGTGTGAAGGGGGGGAGGGGGTAGAGGGACGTGAATCGAATGAAAACGAACACGCACGATCACTGCCGAGCAATCGTCCGACCGTGTAAACTGCAGAAACAAAAAAAGTATTCCCCTTGAGTTCTAAAAAAATTAATATTATTATTAACGGGAATAACAAAATCACACGCCCGTTTCTCCCTCAGTTCGGGATTATTCCATCGCCCACGAGCCGTCGATTGCATTCAAAATTTAATTGCCAAACACCGGATGCGGGAAATGACGGGGAAAAGGGAGACTCGGGAGATTCGAGGGAGGTGCGGGAGGAGCGAAGGGAGTCTCGGATTACGATTGCCCTCACCTGTGGAAATCAAGGATAGGCAGCGGCGGAGCAGGCTAAAAGAGGCTCCTGCATTCATCATTCGCCTGTGTTATTAATTGGGCTCCGGATAGTGGCGTCCCAAAGTATTATTTTTCACCGAATTTCATTCTCATCGTGGGCATCCACATTTGGGGGGAGGGCGACGATTCCTTTGAAAAAGGAAATTGCTAATGCCTAATCATGAAAGGAGTGGAATGTAAAATAGGGAATTTAAATCCGCGTGAAATTGAAGCCCGTCCAGGAAGGGAGAAAACGTAGGTGGGGAGGTAGAGAGAGAGGGGGGGAAGGAGAGAGAGCGAGGAGGTCGAGCGAGCGTTTCCTGGCCCCGGAAGAGATCAGGGCGTCGGCGTGGAGTAGAACCGGCGATACGACAAAAGGGATACCGGATAGTGGAAGTAACTGAATGGTCCGCCTCGATCATCGGACGGGCGATCGGTGGCGGCCCGTCGCGCTGCCGCCGGGAACCGCGGGTGGAGAGGGCGATTCGATGGAAGTTGGAAAGGCATTGTGTCGAGGAAGCAGGATTTTCTCTTGGTAAAAAGAAAATACTTTCATTAATTGGTTTCCGAAATAAGAATCCAAGGGGATATACAGGTGGCATACAAAATGAATAACATCTTTCCCGATGAGATCGAGAGGCAATGGACAGCCAATTCGAGGGCTAAGCTGAACTCGTTGGCATAAAATACACATCCATTCCCATGGAGAGCGTCGAATCTCATTTTCCGGGCCTAAAAAAGTTCACCCTCCGCGAGGCGTAGCTGCTTTGCTCCTCGCACCGGGCCCTTAAAAGGATTTTTCGATAGAATACCAAATTACCTTTGGTACTTTGAATTTCTAATTCCTGTGGATTTTGTATTCGTTTAACCTCCTCTTATCGATTTCCAAAGGCTTACGTAACTAGCACGCAAAATATTCGACCGTAAAACTTACTCGATGACTCGATCTCTTGATAACATAAATCTGTTTATACGCCGCGAGCCACGAAAAATGAGTTTATACTTACTCGTCTCTTCCCGAAAACTTTCCAAGATGAAGACTGAGGATATCGAAAACCTTACCTGCAAGCAAAAGGAAGAATTTATGATTAATTTAATGAAACATTTTTGGTTGTGAAATTTTTCTGTACTTTTAAGTTTTACCGAAAGAGGTTTTAAAAATCAAAATAGCTCTAAGTATCACGAAAAGTGAAGAGTTAGGCGTGATGTTGTGGAATCGAGACATAATGAAAACATCGTTGCAATTTTCCACAGTTAAAACTTTATTGCCGACCATGGTTTCGATACACTGTATCATCATCAGGTGAGTTCCTCACCTGATGATGATACAGTGTATCGAAACCATGGTCGGCAATAAAGTTTTAACTGTGGAAAATTGCAACGAAGTTATTATTAGCTCTAAGTATCGTACTACGAAAAAGACATGAGGGAAAAAATTAATATTAATACCATGACGGGTCAATCAATAACTGGGAAAAGTCTCTTGTGAAGCATCACATTTATCAGAAAAAGAATAACAGTGAGATCAATTTAGTTTATTCGACCAAACATATTAGAAGCGTTTTTGCCCCTGCATTTGAAGCCATTACATTCTGACATTTCTCATATTAAGAATTCGATACTCTGGATATAAAATTATTTACCCTTTCAAGAAACATTACCAAAAACACAAATTTTAATTTTTAAAAAATATACCCGAACATTACATTCCCTGGACTTGAATATTGTGGAGCAATACATGTATTATAAATGTTGGATGATTGTTTCATTTTTATGATATTCTTAAAATGACCAACAAAAACAAGCAGCATCTTTAGTAAGGATATAATTGGTCTTGAATCGTCAAATTTCAGGTATAGCAGTCGCAACTTATAGGAACGTTCTTTGTTAGTAAACCTTAATAATTTAATCAATATATTTCTATGCAAACAATTGTGTCGTTTACGGTATACATTTTTTTTACATACAACCATTTTCTCGTTTTTTATTCAAACTGCTGCCAATTATTAACGCTTATCTTGCCTTCGGAACTGTTTTCATTACTTACACTCGTATAGTTGATACAAGGTTCTCTGTTGGGAAAAACATTTTTTGTTAAAAAAAGTATGTAAAACGTGGCTTAAAGATAAATTCTGTCACGCTACGGAGAAAAGCATTAGTTTAGAGTGGAACGATCCATCAAACGTCTACCATAAACCGATAGACTACTGCTAAATTAACAGTCCCCTTACTCAATTTTATAAATTTTTTAAAACTACTGATTTCCTACAAATCGCACATTATTGTAATGCTTATGTAATGTTATTTACTCTTTTTGCCAAAAAACTAACATTTTTCCCTACCAACATATAAATATAGGTAAAGGAAATAAAAAAAGAATTAGCGTGCTTATCCTTGATAAAATCCTTTGAAAATAAATCCAAATGATTATTAAAAACTTTTCACTGAGAGATTGGTACCAGCCAAATCATTAAATTCACACTGAATGCAGACATTTTATTGAAGGGGACTGGTAATTTTTCCGAATACTATATTTCCAAGTTCCAAACACAATTGAATTATTTGCTTTTTAACGCTTTTTGATCTAGAATTGGCTCGGGAATCTTGCCTCTACAGGCTTAACCTGCGGAAATAGGGTTCCTTGAGTTTCTTCTATCTTGGATCGTCGACGGGTCCTTTCACAACAAAGTGATAAATAAAATCTGTCACTTGGTGATTACTGTGCCGGCGACCCAAGTTCAATAGGAAACTGGAAAAATGGTACGGTTTTTTCGCCTCTCCCTCTCTTATGGCGGCATTTTGCGGTGAAGGAGGGCCAAGGAAGACTCCGTACAAGCATAAAATCCTAGTACGTTACTCGACTAATAGGCCCTTGTCCTAGGAGCTCTTGTTCACTGGTACTGTTTAGAAAGGAATTGGAAGGGGCAGCGAAGGGACTCGAACTTTGGGAGGGGGGAGAATGAAATTTCCGGCATGGACTGGAACCTGACCCGACTATAATCTTTAAGGCCGAAGGCCACCGCCGCTAATTACCATCCTGGGGTGGGAAGGAATGAGATACGAGGAACCTGTAGCGGAGGCAAGACTGGTGGACTGGGCGCGACGCTAAAGCATTGCGGATGTCGCTCGGCAACCCTGTTCCTAGCGACAATATTTTACGGCAAGAGTAAACAAATGCGCATTTCAAATGTGATTCTTTTCCACCTTTAGCCATTTTTTTGTGAACGATGTTCCGCGGCATGGGCTAATGTTTGAATCCTTCCCCATTTATTTTGATCACCATAAGCACATTTCACAATAACTAGGGGACCGGGTTAAATCAGAGGTAGTGGGTCTGCCTGTGGAGCCGAAGGCCGCTGGTTCGAATCGTGCCCGGCGAAAATTTTTCAGCTAAGAAATATTTGTTAAAGGTATTCCGGAACGAGGCAACGAGAAGAATGGACTCCTAGCTACCCTGGACCCATGGTGAAAGGCAGCAGTTTCACCATTAGGCACGGGTAGCGCAGACCGAGTGGGTCGGCCCGGTATCAACTACCACAGCTGTGGGCGAAAGTGAAGTTCACGGCATCGGCCGCAGTACTGCGATGTGGCAGGCAACGGGAAACCACAAATTTATTCTCCATAGAATATGCAGCCTTGAATTCAAATATAATAGAAAGGAGGGCTGCAGTAAACCTATCCTAGGATTGAAATACTGATAATGATACTCCACAAATTAATTGAGAATCGATTAATTTCCAATGAGAAATTAAAATGATAAAATATGTTTTAAAAGCCATCAGCGAACGGCTGGGTCGAATCCTACTTTTAAAACGCACTAAATCACTAATCGCTCGAATGTCAAAATTTTTCTTTGAAAACAATTTAATATTTCATCCCTTTGGAAAGTGTTTAATATTCCATATTCTTTTGATGAGTGCATATAGGTTTTCCACAATTAAATGAAAAACTTCTGAATTTGATAATGCAATGCATATAAATTGAAGGTTGTGCTGCTTTACTACTGCATACACTAAAAGCCTGCCATCTGTATTATTAACAGGAAAATATGCTAAAGTGAGTAGTTTAAAAAGTTATTGCAAAAATTTTAAATGAACCTTTTCTCAGATAGATGCCCGGAACGCTTGTTTCCTCTGCTGACCACCAGAAACTCCCGTTAGTTTTACTTTCATCCTCTTTTTCGCGCCCTGTGTTCTACAAACGAGTTTTTACAGCGTAATGGCGACATTTTACAAATACATGCATGTGAGCGCGAAATAACATTTTCGCTTATTTATGCACATTTTAAATGTTTCTCTTTTCCAATAAATCGGCGCGTTTTTGCTCATAACTCCACTAATAATTGACGTAGAGTCGTCTATTATAGCTCGTATTAAAGGTGCGCAAATTGAAACAGTTATGAAGGATATTATTTATTTTTAGAATTACGATCAAAATGAACATTTTATTATATTTCTAAATAACGTTCCCCAAATACTCCTCTGTGGAACTGGCTGGAATCCAGATATTTAAAACTTGTATATTTGTTGATGCACAATTATTTCTGAAAATATTCCCTGGAAAATCAATTGTAAGGAGTAAAAACATGCAACAATATAGGTTGCACACCAAGCTCCCACCGTGTGTTCCACCCTAGCGCACAGATGTTGGAATATACCACGGATTAGGGATGTGGACAACTATTGTTTGCCGTAGGTACACTGTGAAAAGAGTTATTAAGTATTACATGATATTATTAAAGCAAGTTATTTTATACTGCAAGTAAAATCATACATCATAGTCAAAGCAAGGCATATTTTGAGATTGATTATTTCTGAGAGGACCGAAAAATCTAAAAAAAAATTAACCTTCGTTTCTTGTGTGCCTTGTTTCCTTGGCGAACCTTCGTGATCAAATATTTAGCTAATATATGCATATAGATAGGCATATGTGGTAATTTATTCACATATTCAAATGTATTTATTCGTTTACTATCTCTCACAAGAGTCAAGCTCGTCGCAGACTTGAGTCAACTTTGACGAGGATTATAAAGTCATCAATTCAGTGATTTCTCTTAGTTATCACCTCGTAATTTAAATGGAATTAGCATCAAAATAAATAATTTAAGATTATATAACAAGAACAGATCGATTCCCAGGAGGAAATAGATTCCCAGTTTTAAACAGGAACATTATTTGGTATGCAGAATGAGTCATTTTTCATGAAACTATTAGGGTATTTATATTCCTCCAAAACAATTTATGTGCTCAATGACAGTTTTATACCTTATCTACACAACTCCCCTTATGTTATAGAAAATTATTTTAGACATAATAATATAACATAAAAATAACTCTCTTTCGCCACAAGGCTTAGGAAGTCATGGGCTACAGGAATTATTCCTGAAACCTTTGGTTTATGGAAGAATTCAAGTGTATAAGTACTAGTACGCTCTCCGATCTCCGCAATTTTTCCGACGACCCAGAGGACACCAGAACATGGGAACAAAAATATTTAAACTTTTTCAGCAACTTCGCCAAGTAACAACAGCAACATTTGAGAATGTAAGATATCGTCAAAACAATCATTTGAAATATTCGTATTTTGATAAAACTATACATACTATTCACACATTTACTCTCAATTTCCTGGAAGCAAAACTTTGCATTGCGCGAGCAATTTTTCCATTGAAACATCACGCTCGCGCATACATGCCGGTAATGCTTTGGAATTGTTCAGTGCATAAGGCCGCGACAGACCCTGATTCCATACCGACGATCGTATGAGAAATCAACATGCTGCTAATCCTCGGAGGCATGACATGCCATGGTGAATAAAACGGCATTCGCATTAAGCAAAGACGGTGTAGGCTGATAGACAAAACAGGGAAGGAAGGAAGCGATCGAGGCTCGCCTACTGAGCCCTTGACCCTCGCATTACTCCGCTTGAGGTCTCAGACGGCTTACACGAGGGCTACGTGCAGTCTCTTTGCATGGGCGTTCCGGCGGAGAATGTTTGGGTTGCGTCGTCGGAAGGTCGGACCGGGAAGTACACAGCATGGCCATTAGGAGCCAAGGAAGATCGGAATGGCGTCGTCGATTGGGGCTGATTGCACAGAAAACAACGCGGAGGGACTGCTCTCGGATGCTGACGTGTAGCAGGGGATTTGGAGAGGGGTCGAAGGGAGAACAGCGCGGTTGTGGGAGGGACACGAAGAGGTGTTTGGAGTCGCCGTAGAAGTGGACGTGGGGCAGTATCTGATATGTACCATGCGGTGCCACTGGGTAATTAGTCTACAGTGGTACGCTCCTGATTTATCCCGTGTGACTGCTGAACAGATTACGGAGGGACTGAGACGGACGCCGGGTTTTCAAAAGTCCGCAGGGCCTTAATTGGGTGACACGAATGTAGGCAGGCAGATGAGAGATGGGAAGAATAAAAGCAGGTACGGTGTTGCTTGTTTCTATAAAGTAATCGGGACTGCTTGAGGGTGGTCTTGGAAGGAGAATTAAGCGATACAAAACTAAAAGACGATTAACCTCGATTCAACCAAAAAAAACAAAATGTCAATTCTAAGTACCTCGAGGGGTACATTTTTTGACTTAGCCTAGTGCATCCTCATACTGAATAAAAACTGCCAGCAGGTATGTTCATAGCAAAATTAGAGTTTTCCACGCAAAGTCATCAACAAACGGCCGTTTCATTGATGAATTCCACTAGCATAGAATAAAAGTTTAGAGATTTGCCATGACAATTCCAATGCAAATATTCCATTCCCTGGTTTCATATACCACTAATTACATTAGTGATATGTGACATATGTGTACATATGTGAGATATGGGCTCAAATCTCGTTTTCCGCTTTTAACGCTAAATATTCGTCCGAATCTGGGAATAAACTAAGTTTTTAGGTGTTTTGCATCGTGAAATTTCTCCAAGAAATGTCGGAGAAATGGGTTTGTCTTTACATCTAGCGTTAGGTATTATTTCACGAGGAAAGGTTTAAAAAAACATTTGAAGTTTCAAATATAAGCTCCACAATAATGGGCTTGTTACAGTGTAAACCATAAAAGGATTTGGCGGAGTAGTTGTTTTCCTAGCTTCATGCATAGTAAGGAAATGGTGTCCTGAACCCTAATTTACATGCAACACTTGTAATTGTCCAGAATGAATTATATTCTTAGATATTTCCTTTAGAATGATAAATGACATGAGCATAATTTGGATTATCCATAGTCAGCTTCAAAGTGTTTTTAAATGTTTAGTATATTTTGTGTTATAGTTATTAATTAACTAGGTAACGTATTGTGTTGCTGTATGTTAGTCCTAAGATATTATATGCATTGATTTTATTGCTATCCATGCATAATTTGTGTAATTTATCTGAAAGTCTAATATTGAAAATGTGTGACGAGGGGTTGGGCGGTAGAAGAGACCCCATACTCTCTATCTCGTCCTAAAATAAAGACATCTATCTATAAAAACCTTCAATACCTGAAACCGTACGCATTCATTAATTTTGAAGATCATTCAATTAGGAGCATCAGTAAGAAAAACTATTATAAGTGTGTAGCTAGGATGAAAACGTAATCGTGGAACACGAAATCATACAATTAAAAGCAATTTTCGCGGTCTAAACTAAAATCACGCTTGACTCACGAGTGCATAAAAACAATCTAATACCGCGAATAATGAAACGGAGCACTTTGGGATAAAGAGAAGATGTGGCGAACCGTGAACAGATTAAGTCGAAGAAGGCGGCAAGAGGAAGAACATCAGGATAGCCCTCATAACCCGGGAATAGGGACGACATGGAGGACGGGATGCAAAGCAATGTGAAGAGAGAGACGGATGGGTGGGAGTGGTGAGAGGAATGGGATCGTGTAGGAAGCGGAGAGGCGTGCAAATAGTCACATGGCATAGCAGACCTTTATACGTCCCTATATTTCGGCCGAAGCCTATATGCACAGGAGAGAGAGGTCTCGCCTAAGAGCAGGAGTGAGTTTGTATACATGCGTGGGTACACGTCAGGAGGAGAGAGGGCTCCGTCGGCAAAAGCCTACCCACATCCTCTCCCTCTCATCCTCTCATTCTCCATCTCATTCGTTTAACCTCCTCCTCCCTCTCTCCTCCTTCTCTCCTCCCATCTTTTGTTAAGCCCCATCTCAGAAACCCCGACAGTCTCTCGTTTAACATCGCATCCCTTTGGCAAAGTGAATTAATTAGCACGTTTGGTGACTGGAGGCAATGAATTGCGTAAATTTCTCCGCGGATATCATGGATGCGTGCGGGAGAGACGAACTGACTGGAAAACGAGGATGCAATCGGAACCATTCTCGAATTTCTACAGAAACAATTTCCATGCCCATAAGAATAATGTGAGTGTATATAATCATACGTATGTCGGTCGTCGACCGGGAGCCCGGAACGTCCGCTGCAATTATATACGAAGACTTCGGCCACCCGTACATCTTGCGTAAGGTGGTGCTTAAGTGCGGCTTGCGGATCCAGCCTATATTTGACGCCCTTGAAAATCGCTGGGCTCCCAACCAGTTTCTTCGGCATTAAATTTACATGTCAATTGTCCGGTTGAGCCTGTTTGTTATACCTTTCAAACGGTATCTACTCTATATGCTAACTCTTGAGAATACCTTAACATTCCAATTATACCCACGCATGGAGGTAGCCTTCTGTTATCATAATTTAAAAGTCATTATTTACATTATTAAACCATTATTTCAATAGTTTTCATAATAAATAAAACGATATTCAAAGCCTTCTGAATTAATACAGACACATTATGATGGGTTTGAAGATAAAGGGCTTCGAATGTTTTGATTGATTCCAGCAATAAATAATCGTATTTTTTAATGAGGAATTGACCAGATCATATATTTCCTTAACTAAATCAACGAAGTCACTTGAAAATCTTGTCCTCTTAAAATGTGTAGACGCAGTTTATAATGAATAAAATTAAAATTTCGTCCTTTTTATAATTTAACATTGGGTGAAAACTAAAATCAGTGAACTCATTAGTTCAGAACATTAAGACCGAGTAGAATAGGTAAAACTTGTATTTCTTTTCCTGGCTGCCCGTGGTTAAACTAATGAGAACCGAAATTCTCATAATATAAAATATTAACCTTACTCGAGGTATTCGGCGAATTGAAAACTGAGTGACTAAAGAAAAATTATTTTTATCATTGCACTGTTATTTTAGAGATAAAGGAAGAGTACTTGCAAAATCACGAGGAAAGAACCTGCACACAATAATAGAGTCGTAAGGAAGACAATCTATTTCGTAGGAGAGAAATTATATTTTGATGGATTCATGCTTTACAAACAAGCCATGAATAATGGAAGATAAATTATGGAACGTTCATTTACTGTTCTTTTTCAAGGTTACTAGAAAATAATTGTAATTCTATTCCTTGATTTTGGATCAACGAAATCAGATAGATAAGATTGCATTAATTGCAATTTGTAAAATTACAATATAAAATGGCAAGCATAATTCGAAGAGAGTCATGTAATTAATGAAAATAGGAAGACATCGCAACACCATTAATGAGAAACTTCGATACGGCACGACCTTTAGCAGAACAGATTAACAAAGCATGAACGCAATACCACGAATCTAAAATTGCAGTACTTCATGCATTCTAGGTGTCTGAGATTGTGTATAATGACTTTGTTATTTTTTTAACATTTTTAAATGAAATTAAAAATTTTCTGGTATATGCATACAAAAATAATTTGAAAGCACACTACACTTTTTTCCAGTCATTTACTCTAAATCTAGCAGTATATATTCTTGTTGAGTTGACTAGATCATAAATTTCCTTAGCTAAATCAACGAAGTCACTTGAATTGATGACATCTTAAAATGTGTAGATACAATTTATAATGGAGACACTGCCTCAGGTGGTGGAAGTCTTTCATAGAAAATGAATGAAGACTAACTTTGCAATTTCCACTGAACTTTTTATTTTTCCGACCATGGTTTCGTTGCGATGCAGCTTTATCAGGTGAAACTGAGTACTAAGACAGGGATCGTTAAGAAGCCTACAGTTAAGAAAATTAAGTCGAATATTTGCATTCTCTACCCTAAGGTAATAGCAACTACTGAATAATTAATTTTATTATAGGAAACAACAAAAATAAATTATTTGTTACCTTAAACCATATTGTGTACAAATTGTGATGAATGAATTATTGTTACTAACACTGATGTCATTACGACTCCTCTGTTACTAATTTATTCAACCATTCTGATCGAGAATTCAAGTGAAATATAATATTCATTTTAGGAATATTATATATATCATTTACATTATTTTTGAGAGAAAAATTAACTGTAAAGAAAGAATTCTAAAAATTTAATTACTAAGTAAATCACAGGTCAAATTAAATAAAATGAGGCTTTGTAAAACCGTTGCGGAGTTCATGAATATTATTTTAGTACCAATAAATGTAAATAATATTTAAAAGGACCTATAAAAATTGAAATAAACTAGTTCCGCCTAATAGATATTTTTCATCAAATCCACAAAGTATCATTCAATCTTCAAAATTAGATTTTACAAAGTTAAGCATAGAACCCTTTGTAGATAAAAATTGCCGAATTAAAGAAATGTACACAATATCCTAATGCTTGCTATAAGTAAATGAAATTTTACAGTAAAATTATTGCTATAGAGGCCGCAAAGAATTTCTTTAGAATGATACAACAGTTAATGAATATTTTAATTTATGTAAGCCAGCACCGTTCGTCCAAAACGTTGATCAATGGGATATTAATGTTATTTTCGCTCAGCTAAGCTTTTACTTTCAAATTACTTGGCTATCCATAAGTCTCCTTTTTTGATGCAATGCAAGCACAATTCTACTATATGAAATTAAAATATTCCATCACGAAATTAAAAGAAAAAAAATGTCCGCCAAAACGTAAAAAAGTCATCAAATGATGAAATACGCAAGGCATTTGGTCACATCAAAGAGCTGATATTGTGTCCAGGAGGTTTGAAAATGCTTACGATAAAAAAAACCTCTCTGATAAGTAAATCGAGACTCGAAGGGGTGACAATGACGCATTGGCACAAGAAAAACCCATTTGGAGCAAAACCAATCGTCAAAACTTTTAGCCTTCCTTTTCTTCTACTTTAAAGATTTCGGATTCGCGACGAAAAGACGTTGAGGGATAAGGGAAGGGGCCGGGGTAGATGGAGGAGACCTGAGGGATGAGGGATCACCTAAGACCTCATCTTAATCCATTTTCCCGGTGTTGCAGGAACGGCGGTAGTGGTGGTGGCGGCGCTAATGAAAGGAGGATTCGGGAACCAATAGCATAATCCAAAGCGACACTCATCCGGGCGGGAGAGAGGAGGGGAAACGGGAGTGCGAGGGGAGGGAAAGGGGGAGATAAGGCAGCGTGGCGAAGCAGAAACGAGGCGGATGGAGTGAAGAAGGAAGCAGAAGTGGATAAACGGAAGGGGAGCAAGGAAGGGAGGAGGAGATTAAAGAGCAACGGCAGTAAATTTTCAATATCTCTAGCCGAGCGGGATGGCAGAGAGGACACGGTGCCAAGAGAGAGAGAGAGAGAGAGGACCGTCGGTTTTACGGGTGAGGGTGGAGGAGGCAAACGAAAGCGGGAGGGCGTGGAGGAGGGTTATTAGAGGGGGGAGGAGGAAGCTGGTGCGGGAGGGCCGGGGGATCTTCGAGCTGGGAGCGAGATCAAAAGGTAGGACTGGAAGAGGGCGGAATCAGGGAAGCAAAGAGGGGGATGAGATCCGGGGAGAAATGGGACGAGCAGAGATCCACATCGCCATGGGGGTGAGGGAAAGGCGGAGGGGTCGAAAGCCTGAATGCGGAGAGAGGCAAAAGAGATGCGCAGTTGGTGAGAACGGGGAAAAATGAATTACGCGGTTCAATGAACCCACTGAGCAAGAACCTCACGAATTATTGCATTAAGAAGAACAATCTACCGGGGACAATCACAGAGGAGAGATATAAAACTAGGGAGAAACGGTGCAGAGTTTCCCGGTTTCACCGAGAGGAAGGCTGACGCATAAAATGTAAATTTATTAATCCACTTCTCCGCGATGAACTAATATACACACGCACTAGAAAAAAATGGCGAGGGCTAAAAGAAAATATATAAAATCAGGATACAACCATTGAAACACTATATATATGGCACAACAGAGCATAAAAAGGAGTCTGACCTTAAGAAGGCCTCAGATAAGGCCGAAAATCTAAACTTTCTGAAGTTTGAGTGTTCTACTCTGTGTTTTCTGTTAGTGTTCTATTGTGCCGTCCAATTGTTATATTGTTCTCTTGTAATGATGTGTGAGTATGTATATATATATACAAAAGACCCTGTGTATATATATATAGATAAATACATATATATACAATTTTTTATATACATATATACGAGGGTCATCCGGAAAGTAGTACCCGTTCGTGAAATAACGACACAAAAGTAAATATTAACAAACATAAAAAATTTTATTTGAAAGAGGATACTTTAAACTACTTCTCAACATAATCTTCAAGCAAATTAAGGCATTTGTCATAACGTGTGACAAGTTTCTGTATTCCTGCTGCATAGTCCTTCGCCGCCAGCTCATTGAGATACGCGAGGGACCCATCTTGCACAAATTTTTGCATAATGCAGATGGTGTTTAACAATTTCATGAACAATTGTTCGAGAAACATTGGGAAAATGCTCACAGATGTCATCAATTGTGACGCGCCGATCGTTCCTCACGAATTCGTCAACTGAGCTCACCAGTTGGTCTGTAATGACAGACGGTCTCTCCGAACGCTCATCGTCGTGTGTGTTCCCCCTCCCCATGTTGAAGTTGCGACACCACCGCCGAACAGACGACTCGTCCATTACATTGTCTCCATACACCTCCTTTAATTGGCGATGAATATCACATGGGCGAACGTTTCTTGCATTGAGGAATTTAATCACTGCCCTCACTTCACAACTGGCGGCGTTCTCAATTTTTTTAAACATTGTAAACAATCACAGAAACAACACAGGCAATGCTAGCGTCACGCAACTTGGCTCAGAGAAGGCAGACAAGCCACTGAAGCTATCTGACCTCGTCCAGCGGCTACTCGCGTCGTCAGCACTTCATGCGGCACGAACGGGTACTACTTTCCGGATGACCCTCGTATATATATATACACACAGGGTCCGCACATATAAATCGGGACTAGTTCGCTGTAGCCTCGACGGAGCGGTGGATGGGGGTCCGACCGGTCGGCTCGGGTAGTAGTAGTAGTATTTAGGGTAGGCGACCGACAGCTGAAGTCATTTGTGCCATAGGGGATGGACAGGAATGGATGAAGGGTGGAGAGAAACCTGGCGTCGGCATTAGCCTACTCTCTACCAAAGGCGCCAAGGGGTCCGCACCTTAACGTCCCATCCGACTGACGGCGTACTCACTCAAAGTGGCCTCCAAAAAGCATCTCAAGTAGGGATCGAGATACCTCTGAAAAATATTCAGCACCGCCGGGATTTGAACCCGAACCCTCTGGGGGGAAAGCCAGTACAATAGCCACCGAACCAATCCCAATCCCCGGCAGAAAACAGAGTTGCAGAGGGTTTTGATGGGCGATGGGATGCTGAAGACAGTTATAGAAGGGAGAACGTTAGGCAAGTGATGAAGGGATAAAAATAGGACAGGGTTAATGGACGGAATGAAGGAAGAAAGAATTAAGCGGAACTTAATAGGTGCTTATTGTAGTGCTGGATGTCAGGTTGCTTTGTTAGGAGAGGAAAGAAAATGTACCGTTGTACCATTGTATAGGCTGTGTCCATCAGAAATAAATCTTAACCTGTAGAATAACAATAAATAATATACACACACATTAAAATGGAATTTTTCAATCAACTTCTGCGGTGTTATCAACGACGAGCTGCGTCTCTTTTTCTCATATGCCGTCCAAACGAAGATTCTCACGCAATACACGTACCTAGTAATATTTCTTCCCGGTGAAACCAGAGTGCACCCTGGTTCAATTTTATCTAGTTAATCAAACATGCGAAGGTTGGCTCAGTCCTCCAGCAAACACGCGCCTGATATGAAATGACTTCAGCTCATAACAAAGGCGAGAGTTTTACCTTGATTTCGGTAAGAGCACGAAAAAGACTAGGAATCCTTTTGATAAAATCTGACATGCGAGGAAATTTATGACGCTGCAATAGCACAATAGGACGGAAATTTGAGCTTCCATTGCTCGAATAAAAAAATTCATGGCGCCTTTACTTCAAATATTTGATATACTCAAAATCAGAATCCAGGATGAAAATTTAATAGTTTTTAATTTGTACAATGTCTATATTTTATAATTCGCAGCTCTAACTTGAGCTATTTAATTTTTTTAATTGAAAATCAGTCTGGACCATAATTTAGAACGTTTTTGGGGTCGTCTGCAGATTCAGTCCAGTCTTTCTCTTATAAATTATCTGCTATAATCTACGTACATATTTATTATTAAAATGATGATATAAGGTAATGTGTGTTCCGTTTGCCTTATTTTCCTACGCAGAAACTTTAAATAAATTGAAAGAATTAACTTCTTTCTCGTCAAAAGAAGGCAATAGAAGATATAAATATTCTTGGAATGTATGCTCAAAGTTGATATTACACCATCGCATTATTAAAAATATGATATATTACAGGGTGCGGCCACATAACTTCCTTTTTGAATGCGTTTTACGTTTGAAAAAAAGGAAATTATGTTGCTGCACCCTGTATTTCATAGTAAATGCACCTAGCATGGTAAATACCCCAAAACATTTTTTAGTAGATGATATAGGGTTTTTTTTGGAACCTTAAGACACATTTCGTCGAAAGGTTGTACGAAATGTATATTAATACAGACACTGTCACAGTGATTTTGATTATTTCCCCAAGTAGATTTCTTTGTGGTCTTCATATAAATTTATATTGGATCAAGAGACTTATATTGATACGTAAATTCCCTAACTACACCCGATCTGGACTTTTTCCTTCACAATTTATTCTAAAAATCGTAGACAGAGCTCTTTAAGCAGTTTTAGTGGTATCTTTAAAGACCATTTTGTCACCTAGAATAGTTATTTTCAATCACATCAAGCGTTGACTGAGTTATTAAAACACGAAAGTAATTCAAAATGTTATGCTTTAAGCAAGTAGTCCTTTGATACCTATTTAAATTCAACGCTTATAATGATAAGATAAACGTATTTATGGCATTGAAGAGCCTACAGACACGAATGATACCATCATCGAAATCCAGTTCACCATAAGAGAAAAAAACTGCGGGGTTAGAAATTAAATGGATCCATTACTGCCAACCTACACCTAAGATGTAAACGTTCATTTTCCGGGATGATTATTATACTTTGAAATCCCTTTAATCATACTTAGACCTTGTGAGAAGAGGTGAAACACAAATGCACCAAATGTGCACGATTTGAACATAAAGATACTAGTATGCAAGATTCAAATTCACAAGAATCAAATCAACCTCTGAGCGGAGACAGAGATAAATTCTAAGCTTACGCAGATGGTAATCAACAATAGGACAAAATATAATCAATATTAAAACAGGAAAACTATGAACATACAATTCTGGTGCCATTTATGAATCTCTGAAACTATCCCGAAAACAGGTTAGCTGCAATGACTCGCACAACAAGGGGTGCACGAAAAACCTACTGCTCGAGAAAGTCTACAGTTCGATAAACTATAGATAAATACAGAAGAATCGAAGGTCAAGAGGACCTTAAACAGGGGCTATTAGATGAGGAGGAACTTGAAAAAGCAATGATGCCGAGAGGAGAAGTGAGGTAGCGGTCCATATTGAGGAGGTTAGCCGGCTGGGTGGCCAAAGTGAAAGACAGAGACGGCGAGGGAGAGGGAAAGGATTATTCCGCCAAAGCACGCGCATTTAGCCCGCCCACCTCCCTCGATCCGCAGGTATGGAAATTACAGGCGATCCCGTCGGCGTAGCAGGAACCCGTCGGCCCCTCGAGGAGGAAGCGGGGCATGGGGATTTCTGGGCTGTAGAGCGAACGGCAAGAGACATGGGCAGGGAAGACAAGGGAAAGCGAGAGGGGAGGAGAGAGGGAAAGGTAAGCAAGAGGTGAACACGAAGTGGAAGGTTTGGAGATTGATGGTTGACTAAACAGGAATTAGAGTAAAGATTAAGATTTGAGATTTCGTGCGGAACAGGATGCAAGATTTCCGTAAATCACACGTGCTCATTAATCGGTGGACGTGGAAGATCATGTCTATCGGTTTAACTTATCCGAAGAAAAGAATTCGCAAATTTAGGGAACCTGTGTTGCCGCGATGCGTGATTTGACCCTCGAAAATCGTGCTTCCCTAATGGGTGGTTTCAAGATCCTTGAAGTTACGACGTATCGTATTGTGATCGATGAATTTCGATATTAAGGATGGATTAAGAATTAAGATATACAGCCCTCACCGTTCTTGTTTGAATTATGTATGAATATGCACAGCAAAATTTACTATCACCAAGCATGTATTTGGACTTTGGAAAATCATTAACTTTATGGCTAATAAATTACCCATGGTTTCATATTTTGATTTCAATCCTTCAGAAAGGAGTGCGATGGTATTTAACTAAAATTAATCACAAATATTATTCCAAAGAATAAGCAAGGGAAATCGGCATTAACGGCATTTGAATCAAACTTTGAATTATTATTTATCATTCAGCGTACATTTTTACGCCCATTCTGGACTGGAAGGATATGTGTTATTTAAAAATGATAATTTCTAAATACTACCAAAAAGCAGCATTCCTAAAACTATACCCTCGCAGGGTCATCAAAAGTGCTATCCTGAATGTAACACTTGTACCTCTTTATTTGAAATAAATTGTAATGTAAATATTTAACTGTCAAAATATCAATAATTAAATTATAAGTTGGCTGATTAATCAGTAAAGTCATTGAATCAATGTTTCATGAGTTTTTATCAAAGAATTTATTAAATTTCCGAGGTAGAAAACATATCCAACAAACAGCTCTTGAGGTACAGGGGTTTAACTGGACTTAGACTAGTAATTTGGTCTACCCATCCAGAAAACCACCGGAATCCAAAAATATGAGTAAAATGAAAATGAATATCTATACCCTCTTACGAGTATATAATAGCCCTAATCCTCCCTTCAAGTCAAGTTAATTACTTTGAAAAATCATTCAGAGGAAAAGCGCCACAAAAACCCATTTGTTCCTTGACGTGGAATGATAAGTTGGCATATTCTTGAGAACGAGTTTGTTTGTGTTGAATCAAATGAAAACAATGTGTCATAAATAAAAAATAAATAACGAAATATATTGCTTTCACGTGGAAGAAATTCTGGACTCACCTAGGATGTTGGTCACAAAACCCATAGATTTCTCCTCTGCAGAATTAATCTTCTACAGGAAATCCTATTTTCTTTTGACATCTTCAAGTAACTCATAAAAATCTGCCTACACACGTGTCATCATCCTTCATAAATATATTTCTTTTTCACTAAAACCAACTCAGCGGCGAAAACAAAAGTGGTGTATTTTAAGTTTTTGATATTAAAGTTCTGTCTTCCTTTACACGCTTTTGCACGCGACGTTTAACGGTGAATTCACCGAGGACCACATCGACCGCGCTTCGGTAGTCTGCTGTTCACATTACCCCAAGAAAAATATAAAACTTGTACATTAATCTGATGCAATATGACAAAAATACAAATAATGCCTTCATATATACATATACAGCCACAATGACAACTACATGCTTTGTCACATGATAGGTTATTCGAGCTATGTCTTAATTGTGATCACATAAATACGCAAATTCAAAAAGTAAATAAAAAACACTAAGTTAACGTGGTGCAATAAACACTTCGGGCTTTGCAAATACTGACTAGATGAGAATCAACATATCACATCAAAATTGGGGTGAATACTATAGGTCTTATTGTACAACCCCGAAATGTTGTTGGAGCAGATATTAAATTCGTTTGGAAAATTGAATTCTTAAGCTTGGAGCCAAGGAAGAATTTACATACGAAAGATTAAGCATCCAACAGGATAGTGAAAACAGTCATAATTATGTTAAGTACCATCTGTGGTAGCACATTCATTGCTTGGGCTTCGTGCTCCAAAATATTTGTTTATACCATCCATTTAAAAACGACACACTATATACGACAGTTATAAGGACAAAGAAAAACAAAACGTGCACATGCACTTAATTTAGCGCTGGTGAGGCACTTTACTTCTAATTTTCCGTAGCCGTTGTGTACAAAAAATCTGATCTTAGGACAACAAAGCATCTTCACTCATGTTACTTCGAGTTGATGGGACTTCAGGACAACCTGCCACATTTTGTTAAGAACCAGCAAATGCCGACGCCAGATTTCTCGCCACGATTCCCCATTCCTTGAAAACCCTACCCCTACCAAACTGCCCTCCAATCCCTAATGATGTAAATTACTCCAACTTACGGCCACTTCTCCTAATAAATCTAAAATTTTCAATAAGAGAATAATTGGGCTTTGAACTAAATGATAGTGAAATCTTGAGGAAAAGAACGTTCGCCTTTAGGTCCTCTTAATAAGGTGTCGTCTTTCATTTGAGATGAGGCCATCGGTAATCACACAGCCTGAGTGTGTGTATGTGTGTGTGTGTATATATATATATATATATATATATATATATATATATATATATATATATATATACACACACACATATATGTATATATATTCTTTTTTCAGGTTAAATTACCACATCACGGCGTAGGGAGTATGGCTGGTGTAACGGTCATAAGCCAATGTAAAAAGTAATGAAAATTCCCAAAGCCATCCTTTTCCACAAAGGCACCGCGAAAACCTGGCAAAAAATTTCCTGCAAGGTTAACTTCGAAACACCACTCAAAACTTTCTCAAGTTTCACCCGCGGGACCCGCATTGTAAACCTCTTAGCGAGACGGGGAGCGCAAGAAAGAAGGAAAAAAATCAAAAGCATCCAGCACCACCACCACCCTTCGAAACATAGAATGAGCCCGCACTTAATCTCCGTGAAACTCTCTCCCACCCCATCCATATAACTCCAGCAGCCCCTTAGACCGAAAAAATCTACGAGGTTGATTAACGGGGCACTTTCGGGTCCCGGAGCGAAACAAATGAAACATCATATGCCTATCTAATGCAGAGGAATGAGAACGAGGGAGGAGGGTGGGCAGGCGTGGAGAGAGGGAGGACCCGGACGGCTCGCCGCCTCCTCCCCCTCGCCGCGGCAGACGGAGGCAACCGGAGAAGTAAACGCATGAAGTGCATGTGTATACGCTATGTATTCGCCTGAGACGAACGCCATGTACGAGGCGGGGGGCGGAGTGGAAGTGGTGGGGCGGAGAAGGTGGAGAGAGGACGTCGGCACAGGACCGGTCTTGAAAACGCCAAATAATAGCGCCACTTTAATAAAAGTTCTCCCTTTGAGCATGCAAATGTGGCAGATTGAGAGTTGCGGAGAGATGAAGGGGGACGAGAGTCGATGATGCGAGAGAGATAAACTCTATCTCTCTCCTTCTCTCTCTGGTAGGAGAAAAAAAAGAACGTCTCGAGTTTTTGGGTCTTAAGGGGTGCAGTAAAATTGCCGTGTACAGCGTCAATGCGACAGCTCCACGAGGTGGGAGAAGAATGGCACGGTGGTGTAGATAGGTGCACGTACGGTGGCTATCGGTTGGGATGGAATGCAGGAGAGAAATGATAAGAGGGATGGGAGAAAGAGGAAACATGAGCTACAGGGGTGAAACGTTGGTGTAAGTGACGGGCAAAAGAAGGATGTACATAATGAAAGGGCGTCAAGTATTTAATCTATCGTGCCATTCCGTTCGTAAGTACCGTTCACGAGGGATACACTCAAATGAAGATGTTTTTTGTCCGCCCAAAGTATTCCATGATTTAAAAATAAATATTCTTGAACTGAGTCCCAGAATTATATTCATGTTAACGTGAATGCCAGTGATTGATAGTAGATGTAGTTGTAAAACCTTTTAGGGATGTATAAAAGACATGCTATTGGAGGCAGTTAAAATGAAAATGTTTTAATATAGATAATAATAATCGCAAGACATAAGAATATTGTACACTTGTACATCATGGAAAGAATATAATTTTGTAGTATTTTAATGGATCATTTATGACTCAATGTGCATCTGGGATCTAGTATCCTATGACATATTCCGTTCAAAAACAAATTAAACTCGTCAAGTATAATGAAAGACAGTATAAAATAACGCAATAGTCATGTCGGACAGGGGGTAAGAGATGAGAAAGTGCACACACGGTAAAATGGAAAGAATGTGGCGCTAAAATGAACCATAGAGTCCAGCAATTGAAAGTCAATCCAGTCTGATTAAAGTTTAATAACTGCTGTACATTATAATCTATATTTGATGAATATTTAAAGATAGGTTTATTTTAACTATTGGCAATCACATTTACGGGACATAAAAGTTTACGATTTACCTTAGCAACATGAACTATCATTAAATGGTTTGGCGAATGTTTCAACATAAAATTTTCACTTCACACTTAGCACGAGGATAACTTTCCTCATTTACCGTGAAAACTCAGTGATGGTTATAAACGGTGCAACCTATTTTATTTCATAGAATTGGCATGCATATTTCATTGCATATTTTTGATTGATATTTTCCTCCAGTGCTATTGCTTTTTATATACTGACATATTTTTTAGATTGTTATCATTGAGAACACATGCAATGCGGGCATACATTCATGAATCTGCAAGCATTAGGTTACAAGACACTTCTTAATAAACAAATAAAAACAAAATGTCCAAGGTTTTCCCATTGAAACAAACCTATATCTCAACCGTATTTACTTAAACCATTTATAACCTGAAAAGTTTCGGAACGATTAATTTAATACGCATTTCTTTCCCCTTTTTTAGCTACGATATTTACGAGGGTCATCCGGAAAGTAGTACCCGTTCGTGCCGCATGAAGTGCTGACGACGCGAGTAGCCGCTGGACGAGGTCAGATAGCTTCAGTGGCTTGTCTGCCTTCTCTGAGCCAAGTTGCGTGACGCTAGCATTGCCTGTGTTGTTTCTGTGATTGTTTACAATGTTTAAAAAAATTGAGAACGCCGCCAGTTGTGAAGTGAGGGCAGTGATTAAATTCCTCAATGCAAGAAACGTTCGCCCATGTGATATTCATCGCCAATTAAAGGAGGTGTATGGAGACAATGTAATGGACGAGTCGTCTGTTCGGCGGTGGTGTCGCAACTTCAACATGGGGAGGGGGAACACACACGACGATGAGCGTTCGGAGAGACCGTCTGTCATTACAGACCAACTGGTGAGCTCAGTTGACGAATTCGTGAGGAACGATCGGCGCGTCACAATTGATGACATCTGTGAGCATTTTCCCAATGTTTCTCGAACAATTGTTCATGAAATTGTTAAACACCATCTGCATTATGCAAAAATTTGTGCAAGATGGGTCCCTCGCGTATCTCAATGAGCTGGCGGCGAAGGACTATGCAGCAGCAATACAGAAACTTGTCACACGTTATGACAAATGCCTTAATTTGCTTGGAGATTATGTTGAGAAGTAGTTTAAAGTATCCTCTTTCAAATAAAATTTTTTATGTTTGTTAATATTTACTTTTGTGTCTTTATTTCACGAACGGGTACTACTTTCCGGATGACCCTCGTATATTCGGTGTATGAATTCTAAGGGAGAAATTACCCTCAAATCAACCTCTATATTCCTTGCACCTCATATTAACCAAACGCTTCGTAAAGGTTTTAGCTGCCGTAGAAATAGGACTCAAAACATTCCAATAAACATGATTGAAGAGGCGCTATAAGAGCAACGTAGAGATGTGCTACAGGCGGGAAATGATATATCTGACAGAGTCAAGGAGACATTCGAATCTCCCAAATCTTGTAATTAAATTGGCACTCTGCACAACCATTAGTGGATGCATGTGGTTGAAAATACCACAACGAAGTTAACTCAAAAGTTACTCTCAAAGTTAGGAACCTTCGTACCCACATTGACTAAAACGAGTCGACAATTTTAAAGGAGCTTGCGACGTTCTTAACGAACCTCATCTGGGCAAGGAGAAATATACGACGGGAATACGTCGTAGACGAGAGGTGGATACAAACTTTTATGGCCGGGTGCCTCTCTCCTTCGACTTCACTCCATCCCTCTCTCGATCTCTCTCTCTCTCTCTGTCCCTCTCCCTCCATCCCTTTCTCCCACTCCACGCCTCTCTCTCCCACTCCCTCCCACCCACCCCCCACTGTTTCGAGCAAAGTCGGACCGCTTAAAAGGGTCGCCATTTTGCATCCCTCGCTTCGAGACCAACACCCCGGAGAAAGAATACTTTTTCCTCTGCTCCTCGAGGCATTCATGAGGCCGTGAAATTATGGAACGTATATCGCGGCCCCCGGAGGTGGCAATCGGCGATAACGGGGCGCTGCGGGATGATTGGAGGGTGTTTGCCGAAGCAGCGAGGGATGGGAGACGCGCATACGAGGGAGGAGTTGAGGATTTGCGGGGAGGTGATCGAGCTGTGAGTGCACAATCAGCCGATGTAGAGAGGGGTGGGCGGTGCGGAGAGGGGGAGAGAATGGAGGAAAATGTTGGCTCCACACCGAGGGAAAGAAGTGGGTTGGAGGCCACAGGGGGGTTGTGGAAGCACAGGTCGTATTGCGACCGCCTTGCAAATGCAGTCGCAAGACTGGGCAAGGAAAGGTGCGCGCATGCCTTTGCAGCTCTCCCGCCACGGGTCAGTTCGTTTGATTTCATATCTACAATCCACAAAATCGTCTTGGGTTAGGAAATCGAGAACTGCGAAAGCATTGAGAATGTTAATATTCGAAGAAAGTTTGTATATAGGTGTTAGACAGGTCAGAGTTCAAGGTAATCATAATCACTTTTGATCCTGTCATTAATAATCATTGGAGGAAAAGGTTATTTTTTATGAACAACTGATCTGATCTGAACAACTGATCATAGCACTATCCCACTTGATATCAAGTGAAAAAGTGCTACGATCAGTAATCCATTATGCTCTACTTCCACCACATCACGCCTGAAGCTACTCAATTTGTTATACTTTATACTAGGGTCATTGATATTTAATTATATTATTTGAGAAAGATGATTGAAACACGAAATGAGAACGATTAAACGAACAAGAATTAGGGCCCGAATGGAAAAGATCAAGACGAACACATGTAACTGCGCGTTAAAAACAAATATTAATGTGTAAAGAACAAGTTACCAACATCAAACAGATGGACCAGGGTTGTTTTACTATACCATTTCCTCATTTATTTTTCATTTTCAAAACAATAACTGAAAAAATAAGCAGGCTATCATCAGCTGGGTTAGTGAGTCCGGCCACGAAAATGAATCTAAATTTACATACAGGCGAAGTAGAAAGTTTTCCAGCTTCTGAAAAAGTCATTTTTTGATTTATTGGCAACATGAACAACATATTTCCTCCTATGAACTCCTTCGCAGGCTAATGAGAGGCAGCACTTTCACCATAAAACAAGGAATAATGGTTCCGACCAAGAAGATCGGTTCAATGTCAGCTACGGTACATAATATATGACAAATTTGGCTTTCTTTCCGGGAAACACCCCCTCAGGTTTAAGACCATGGGGTACCACGAATGACTGCTGTACCACGAATGGGTACAGCAGTCATAATCGCATACGTAGTCAATAGAAGGTATATAATGGGATTAAGTAGGTTTGGAGAATGCAAAGAATGATCATTACTATTGATTATGAAGTATCGAAAAAAGGCTTCGAAAGCAATAATTGGAGGAATATGCTGAAGAAAAAAATGACAGATAAAGTGGAAAAAGAGCGGGTTTAGGGAAGAATAACTGGAAGGACAGAGGATGTCGGCTTCAACCGCCTGACAATGAGTTCGGTGGAAACGTTACTGAATGGAAGGTATCAATATGTTAGACGAAATACACATCATAGTGGTAAGAGAGAATTAGAATTAGATATTCAATCAGAGAATTAGAGGGAGATATTAAAAAAAAGACTTCGGATTTAAACACTAACGGTCATTATGACTAATATAAAATAAAATAATCCACGGAGCAGAAATGCACACGAACCCTATAATCCTATCTAAATGTCATGTGCACACGTTTTATTTTAATTGCATGTAAATTAATTAACTGATTCTATAGAATATAAATATTCATTTGAATTTTAGCATACCAAACAATCGCCCAAAACTGGATGGAACTCCATGACAAATGAATGTTTGCTCTGTTTCTTGCACGTATTCGATACTCGAGGGTAAATTTAACGGAAAAATGGAGTGAGCTTTCCCGAAACTTTACAGCTTATACCAACGGGTAAAAATGAATTTCTAATTCAAATTACAAAGCAACAATTTTCACATAGCCTCGCTCTCTCTTCGCATTTACTGAAAAATGGTAACAATAGAATAATTTAAAGACGCATAAAAAGTAACAATTAGACTCAACCCCAAGTACTAATCGAATACATTAGTGATATTGAAACATTTCAGCTTTGAAAGAGTTCATTAAGGTATTCTGGGTCCAACGTAATGGAATTCACCGAATGTTTGTGAGGGAAATGTTATAGCAAGAGAAATTACGAAGTATAATTACCTACTGCTCGAGGAGCCATTCTAGGTTCTCCCTTAAATGCTTCGTAATGACTATTATGACAAAAAGAACATCGCTGCATTAGCGACACAAGCTGCTCTTAGGAAAGACTGGGATTGGACTGTAGTACTCACACCATTTTCCTCCACGAAATTCAGTCCTTAATGGCCAGTAAACCTCATTAGCCCAATGCATGAGAATAGCAGATTTTCCATTCCAATCAAGCAGAATGAGTGGCGTGAAACATCGGCTAAAAGTTACAAATGAATTAAAAAACTTTATCATTCAATTAACCAGGCAAACCACTTGAAAAACACATATATGGAAAATAAAATTTACCAGAATGAAAGAATAAATTAAGTATCAGTATTTATCAGGTGAAGAGACGCAGATGAGTTCTTTTAATGAGCATAGTTTCCATAGCCTGAAAGTTCATTCTTGAACCATAATTAAAATTTTCTTCAATATGTATTCAAAGGGTGATGATCATATATTACTAGATATCTGCTGCCAAGGAAACTTGAAGCAAGGACGGCCGGATCGAAACTTTAGTTTTTGAGGATTATAGTTTAATGCCGTAGTTGTGTATGGTCCGGAAACTTGGTCTTTGAGGCAAGAGGATGAGCGTTGATTGGAGACTTTTGAGATGCGAGTGTGGAGAGGAACGGAGAAAATAAAATGGACAGAAAAGAGAATAAACGATGACATTAAGCATGGTACTGGAAGAGAGGTGGGTATGGGGAAAAATTCAATCCAAAATCACGCCCTTGTGTAAATACGTATGCCGTCAAATTTATTTGTATGCATACGTGATTGCCGCAGGATAACTACAAACAAAAGTTATAACATTATATTAATTCAAATGATGACTCAAAAAATAAAAATTTTTACTTGGGAGTCTTGAAACTAGACTAAATTTTTCGAATGCATATGAACCTCACGACTTTAGTTGGCAGTCTTGATATTATTAATGTATTGCGTCACTAAGTCTGATCACTCTACTCTCACTAAAGAAAAGCTTCAATATTTATTCACTTGGTGTAGCGAACTGATAAGTATATTTTCTCTCCAAAAACTTTAAAGGGTATTTTTTTACTATATCCTAAACCGGGGTAACCTCGGGCTAATCACTGTGAACCACATACTCGATTAAGAGCAGAATCCCCGCTGAGCGACTGGGTTTTCTGGATGCAAGTCAACTTCAGGTCGATATACTAGCAAATTTCCATTGAAAAAGAACGCGATTTTTATCGTGACTTTCTAAACCTCTAGCTTTAAACTTTTCAGTATTCAAACAAAAAATATAACGCATTGGGCCGAATGTATCGCATGATCGCAGTCCCGAAATGAACACACGATACAGAGACTATTAGAAGCTAGCACTACAGCCTTTTTAATGGTGCCCCTTTGGAGCGAATATAATTTCTACAAAAACATCATTGTCAATTCGTTCGGTTCAGGCAATCATTTCCCCCGCGTGCCCTCGTGGACGCCTATCTCTTCGACCGACATGAAGCAGCGATACCTTTACCCGGAGGCGGTCACCCGCTCATGGCTCCCCTCTGACGAGAAGTGAGAGAGAGGGTAGGAATGAGCCGAGTCCCCCTTCGTCTCGAGGTCGAGGGAGAGTGTGGAATCATTTCAAAATTGCAGCGGGAACAAATTCAAGAGGCGGTGGGCGCATTAGTGAGAGCTCGCCGACAACACGACGGCCTGGCATTAACCCGATTGTATTTTCACCCGACCTACATCAACTACCAGAGAAACCTGGCCATTATCCCACGTCACCGTTCATCACGCGGAATTTGCAAAAAAATGGTTGATTCTCTTCCGTTCCCTCATTTTTTTCAACATTCAACCCCCCCCCCAACCCCCCCCGATCTCTCTCACCTAACCCAGGTTTCACCTCGCTCGAAATAAAATCAGAAGCCAGACATGCTACCCCCCCCCTTACTGTTTCCCTTCCCTTACTCCTGGGCTGGCGCACAAGCTTTTATTTGTGCAGCCGACGAGTCGAATGGCCAGCTGTTTAATTCGGCGCCCAAATCATCCTCCCCATTCCCCACCCAAAGCTTTGGAGAGATCCCCATGATATACAGGCTGACGACTAATACCGAAAATTAGTGACGAAGGGGGTACTATGGGGCGGCGGCACGGAACATGTGAAGAGAGCGGAAGATAATATTTTCACCACGATACCCTTCACTTCTCCCTCAGCCGACGGCGAGTGACGTTTTTATTCTTTCACCTCCCGCGTAAATTCACACCTTTTCAATCGCGCCGCAGATTCACGGAGAAAACTCTAGTCAACGGAAGTTCAGGGTCACGCAAGGGCAAGGATCACGCACATCGCGTGACCCTTGCCCTTTGCCCTACCTTGTCCGTGATTCGCCCTTCATTCGACCTGACGAGAAGGGAGTAACGGAAATGGGAGTTTGAAGTCATACTCGCAAGACAAGAGAGATAGAGAGAGGGGAAGGAGCGTGTGTGCGAGAAGCTAGGAGGGGGAGAACCTCCGGTGATTCTTCATCCTTCACCAAAACGGCCATAAGCCAGCGGTGGGAAACAATATCCCGTCGAGCCGAGTGATTTATGGTCCGGAAAATATAAGTAAATAAACGGAATTCGCTCGTAGGGGGAATCGAGATACACACCGCTAACCACGATAACCACATCTATACCCTCTCTCCCCCCTCCCACCTGCATCACACGCTCTCCCCGCAATGCGAATTGGTGATAAGAGAAGGGATAGGACGAATTTTCACGGACGTACGTCGTCCGCAGCTTCGATGAATTAAAACGAAGCTCTTTCGAATGGTACCCCGCGGTGAGTGACTCACCATGCTCACGATGCCATCCCATAAACGCGTGGGCGAGTGCATCGGATGGCGGGGGGAACATCTGCATGTACAAAGCACTCCTCAAACTGGCGCGAGGGCGTGGGGCGGGGGATGTTAGGGCATCAGATATTCATTCAAAAATACGATGCACATTAATTACATTCGGTGATGTACATAAGACGCACGTTCGCATACACACAAACATGCACATATGCATCACGCAGTAACGCAAGTGTTAGATCCCATCATTAAATTTTGTTATTCCATCGAAATAATCGGATGCCTGGGTTCAATTTTGTGATGATTGTTTATCGTCCGAGGGAAGAACCCGTCAGCGACGGAGTCCACCTCTTTCATTTGATCACCGTGGTCACATGGTATCAATATAATATATCTGGGACTATAACTCAAAAACGCACTGGGATATTCTGCAACGTTCTAAAAGTCTTAATCATGGCTGCTTTCCTCGTAAATCAAGGAGCTTGCGACTTAGCCCGTAAGTGTAGTAAGCGGATCGGAGTGATTTGGGAGAATCGGACGGAAAGAGACGTTTCTGAGTGGGATGTGTAGCAAAAAAATGGAAACGCAGATAGACGGGTTCCTCCGTTTTTATTTCGTCTTCGAAAAAATGAACAAAACACTATGAAACCCAATCGCTCTGAGTTGGTCCGAATCCACGCGCGAAAAAAGGGCCCGTGGAGAGGGAAAAAAGTCCTTCGACCAGAGTCCGGCGAGGATAGATGTCCGGGTATAGATAAGTAAGTGGTGAGAGAGGGTGGAGTGGGCGATGGAATGGGGAGGTGAGGGGAGGGGGGCGCTGCGCAAGCGCCGGAGAACCGAACACTAAATATCTGCAATGCACCCTGCGATCATAAATCATTTGGAAGAGATACACTACGAGGGAGGGGTTGGAGAATGAGGAGGGGGGAGGGGGGGGAACGGACAGGAGGAGCTCTCCGCAGCGGCATAACAACACGTTCACACGCCGCGAGCGCGAAAGAAAGTGACTAGGAACGGTTTAAGGGGGCGAGAGATGGAACGGAGGGAGAAATGGAAGAAAGAGAGGGTGCCACGTTCAGTGGCCGCGGGAGGGAGGAGAGGAACGTGCCAGGGGACACGGGGGAAAGAGAAAATGATCGTGCAGCTGCCTCCAGGGGGCCGCGGAGTGGTGCGTCGGACATTGGTTCACAACCTGCGTTACGCATAAATCATATCGTTTCATGTGGCCCGCGAAGGTTACACTGGCTTGAAAAAATAATGAAATATTAACGTTTAGAGGTAAAAGCACGGTAATTTTAAGATGACAACCATCAGATTTAATCTCTAGACAGGTTTTTAAAGATTTACTGCAGAATCGGGTTCAGAAAGCAGCTCCGCGAAACGCAAACTCGTTGCGCACTAAAATATATCCTGCCCATGTCCTCGAACATTCTACGTTTTCTAGCGATAAAAAAATGCTATTTTTTTCCTTCCTCATACATTTCAAACAAGGCCCTCACTTCAATCAAATTCTCAAACTTCAACTACCGCTCAATGGGAACTCTCCTATCTCTACCTACCAATTGCTCTGGCTTCATCATATACGTATATCCCACAAGCCTCCATCGATTCTTCTCCTAATACATTTACTTCTCAGTGCATTCTGTTAAAAACTACTTCCGAAAAGTGTGAATCATTCTTAAATTAAAGCGCATTTTTCTTATTTATAGGCATTAATTAATTGGTATTACTCCTACTCTTAATGTAAAACGCACCCACTTTTTTGAGGGGAGAAATATGAAAAATATAATTTTTTACACGGAAATAAATTGCTTTCTATTATTAAATTAAACTTTTTAAGGCAAGTCCTTGCGAGTTTGCCTCATATAAATCTCAGTGAGGCGAAAAAAGTGATACGAAAATCAAAGCATGGTCATAGTATTTATCCGTTACCCAAGAACTTGATTTTCGTGGTTGCGATTGGACTAAAGTTTTTTATAAATAAAACTAACTTTATTTATTAGCAGCTCCTCTAATGCTTTCCAAAGTGATAATACTAACATTTGTAGTGGTTGAAATAAAAAGATAGCGTCCCATTTTTACCATTTCAATGATTTGAAGTGATAATTTCTGCATCAACATTGCTTTGCCAGAATCGAAGCACTGATTTATTCTCAAGCCCAAAAACATTTAAAAAATCAATTTAAAACAGTGTTCAAGACGAAATCTGATATACGAATGACGAACGATTCGTCATGTACTTAGATTACTTCAACACAATAATTTAAATTATGTTGTCCCCGTCCTTGTAAAATACTTTTTGTGTTCTGCAGCTCCATTTTCTTGTGTAATATCTATTTCACAGGTTTTAGGGATTTATTAAATACTCGTATTTCAAGAATTATTCGTATTAATATGACTCTGTATAATAGTCTAATGGAGTCATATTTATCGTGTCATATGTTCCAACACGTCTTATACACGTTGTCATTGTATTTGAAAATTTAAGAGCAGCTGTCATCAGCAAACTTTTCCACTTCCTCTTTTGTTGTGCCATTAACTCTCCCACTTCGTTTGACCAGTCCTGCAGTTTACGGGTGGGGGGTCAACGGGTATTTTTTACCGACCCTAAACTTATCTGCGAGGCAGCCTATTGAATGACTAAGACGGTGCACCGCTGATTTACTGGACTAAGCCTTGCTTTGGAGGAGGGAATATTAGGTGAACGGGAGCCGAGTGCGAGTCCGTTAGGAAGGAGGAGGCCATTCATTGACCAGTGGCCGAGTGAGAGAGCTTCGGCATTCGACGGCAGAAATGGGCAAGCAGCGGCAGTGGCTATTGTGCGACGCTCTCGAAACCTTAGGCCGTTTGCACCATTAGGGATGGGTTGGTGATTAAGGCTTACGTCTAATTAGAGAGATTAAGGGAGGAGTGAGAAACCCGGCGTTCGCATTGTCCCACCGGTACCAATGATCAGGGTAGGTCAATATTCCAATAAGAGAACGAGTACACTGGAATGCAGTCACCGCGGCTGCCCTCCCCTGTCTGCCGCTGAAAAATTCTAGGGATACCCAAAACGATATAAGACACACGTCCGAAAGCCACTTATTACATCTATCCAATCATGTCATACCATAATCTTTAATGTATTCTGATATTTTCGCTTTTGCATTGGCTCGTCATTGATGTAGACCGAGAATTTTACGCGGTATGGTTCATAAAGCCACTAATTAAGCAAAGTTAAAGTAACGGGAAGAGCATCGAAATGTAGCTTTTCCTCAGTCTTATGATAGAATTTTATGATGTCTGAATGCATTAAATGGCATGGGGCTCACCTCTCAGAGCATTATGACATGGTCTTGACAAGCTACATGGCGAAAAGAATACTCGTGCGTATATTCCTTTCGGGTGTGAAATCATTACTAAAGGGTATCTCATGATACGTAATAAGATTCCAAACGAAAATCACGAATAATTATGTACTTTATGAGAATTGATGAAGTAGAAGGGTTGTTTTTTTATGCATTTTATTCAAGACATTCTTAAGACATAAAACACAAATTAAAATATGTGCCATCCATACTATCTCCATTTTCTAATTGAAATTCATCGTGGCAGTGTTTTAATTCATATTTCTGTAATTTTATAAAAGGCATCGTACGGGGCCGCATATGTAAACGAATGAGAACTTCTTCGTGGAAAAAGTTTCTTCCGTCCAAATTGAAATTCTCTTGCCCTGTACATTCGAAGCACCGATGACCTAGTTTGCTTTACGTCGAATCCCTCTGATACCATCTTCCTTCTCCTCATCGATTGAAAGTAATTAGTTTCCAAAAACAGCTTCCAATTGGAAATAGAAGGAAAATTCAACGAAAAGGGTTTTCAGTTAGAAGATATAAAACAAAAGGCTTCCCGTACACCATCTGCTTCTAAAACCAATTTTACGCCTGGCTCATAAAGCTGGCAGCCGGAACTAATCACAACATAAAGAGTCGCTACGATTTAGCTGACAGGCAAAGCTAGCGGGTAATTAGGCGGTTGACAGGGTAGGTAAACAGGAGTGCCTACTTGATTACGACGGACTGAACTCATCAAATTTGTCGTCAATACTATAAATTCACTTCGGAAATGCGCGCACATCCCATACGATCATGGAAAAGAAGCTTGAGACCCATCACCCATCTGGGTGAAGGAAATATGACGATGAACGTAGGTGGCGTACGTTTGGGCGGACACCAGAGCATGCGACCGAGGAGCAGAGAACCGGATGGAGGGGCTGGGGAGGGAAGGGAACTGCGATGAGTGGCCGGCCCATTGGCCTTACACGCGGTCGAGTCGGATCGGTCGGTGTTGGTGCCTTCGCCCGCGGAGCAAAGCCGCCTATCGGCCGCCCCTCGTCAGGCCCGATTCCCATGGAGATGAGGAGAGATTTAGAGCGGAGTGTCTCCACTGGAGCGAACTCCAGCGCGCTGGGCAAACATTTCAGCCACCTACAGAGTCCCCGCCTCGTGCCTATCAATTTAATTTCATCAGAGAGGTACACGCCGATATTGGATTCGCGCTCATCCGTTTGGCCCGGGTCGGCGGGGCGAGAGCGGAAAGGGGCGGGGGGGGGGGAGCGAGGGCTCTCGCTGCCACTCTTAGAGCCTCGGCCCGGAGATCCACGCGCCATACGTTTCCGCCAGGAGACCCACAAAGGGTCATAGGGGATCGGGGTCGGCACGGTCGCGTGGTTGGAGCGGGTTTGAGTCAATGGTGGATGATAATTGGGAATATTCCCTCTCGGTGCAGCGCGCCGACGCATAACCGCACCAATGATTCGTTTGAAGATGCGATTGGACTTCTCATTACGAAGATTGAACGCATTTGTAACGGGATATTAAAGCGACGGGGGACGTTGGATTCAATAGTGAATACTTTGAATGGAAATAACCAATGACGGAAAGAATAAAGATGAAATATTAACCCAAGGGCAAAGCCCATGAAAAATCATGATCCAGAGGAAATCGTTATGATTGAAGTGAAAAAGAGATATATCACAACTTAAATAAATTCATCCAAAATTGGAATTTTCTTCAACGGTAACTTTTTCATAAAGGATCGCCAACTTTTCGGCCAAATGCAATTAAAGAAATATTATTATGCAGATGTTCATAATTGAGCAGTTAATATTTTTGTTGCTCGCGAGTTATCAAAAACGTTTTTCTAGGACGTTCATGAAACTACCAACCAAATATCCTTTCATAGAAATGGGTTAAGCAGTTGCCGCTTGTATCTTCAATCATGACCGTCGTATGGCAAGGTGGAAACATTGAGTTAAATTAAGGTGTAAATAGAGTTTCATTTTCTTTTGTTGTGTGATATTACTTACTCATCATAAAAACTGATTATCGTTCGCGTATTAATTACCATAAAACAATGAGTATTAATTCACGCAATATGTGCAGTTTATTGGTTTAAAAAATTCACTTCCCTCTGACTACCAAACAAAACTTGTTGCATACTTTATTGTGCATACTTTTGAATTAAGACAAAGAATTGGGAGGGCAATCCTAACTAAATTCTTTATCACAAACTCAATAATAATTCATTGATTTAGGAGAATATTTGAAAAAAACCACAGTTACAGAGTCACACGACTTGAGTTTAAATACACAAGTTTCATCATCAAGTTTCAGCGCAATGCATTGACATCTTCAAATGAGTTTCAGTACTATTGCATTGAAACCCAGGCTGCGTGGCCTTGTAGGTATGGTATGTAAAATTTTCCCACAAACAAATAAATTAAAATAGATTACAACAACATACGAAGGCACGAGGTTTTCATTTAAACTCAATAACACCTGCTGGTGGTCATTATTTGTACACACTATTACCACTTATATTTCTTCTCCGAAGTAATATTCTGCAAAAAATATTAGCTATGCGTCTCCACACGTTATCAAATGTTTACTGTTGATTGAAGCTCTAATTTAAAAGTATTGTACTTATTTTTCATGATAAATTCATTCGAGCGTTATGATGGGATTATTCAAAATAGCCTCCAAGATACAAATTAAAAATTCCAACCGGTAATAGAACAGAGCTATTCAGCCATCAGCCTCAGCAAAACACAGTAACTTGACTATCTTTATTTACTTCGCATCTAATATTCTGCGGCATCCTTTTCCTTCTGAAAAAAATCCATGGAACCGATTCATCTGAAAATCTAAGTTTCATCATCGATTCCAGTGCAAGAAAATATTGCCAACGTGAATCTTTCTCTTAGGATGACCCCTTTGCGCTTATTCCTCCATTCCCCAGATTCTATTCCCTTCTCTCCTAATTATTTCCACGCTGTCGAGGATTCCAATTCTGCACATCTTCCCCAAAAACCTTCCAGATACCCTCGCGTACACTCTCTCACCCTTCATACGGTTCCTCCTGGTTCTCCCTCCCTACCCTCGCACCAACGTTGCAGGTGTGGTAAGAAGGAAAGGAAAGCAAAATGACAAGCTGACGAAGGCACTTGACCCAGGGGACGTCTAAGGAGACGCCACTTCCCGTAATCCTATCCCAGGTTCTCCCTCTAACTCCCGCACTAACCTATTCACTGCCGTCACCCCTTTCGCATCGTTCCGAACAGAAGAAGAAAGCGCGGAGTTAAGCAGGACGCGAGTAACTTCTTCATGATGATTCCATCTCCACTATCCCCCATACCCCGGCCCTCCCCCCTTAGGAGAAGACTGAAAAGGGTCATAGGGGCAAAAAGCACCTCGCTTATGGAGATGTGGATGACCCCACTCATCCTCTCCCTTTTGCCGTTTTTTATTCTATCATTTTTCATATCCTTATTTCGTGTTCTTGGCTCCGCACCGTTCACTTTTATGATAGCCCAAGTTAGAGTTATCCACTATTGACCGTAGGGCCCGGGTTCGATTTCGGAGCAAGCCTCTCCGAGCACCTGCGGCTCCACCCAAGCTGCGTGATTTTTCTGGTACCAGATCTTCCTGGGAAACCATAACCGGCGCAGGGAAAGGATCTGGCCCCCCTACCCTGATGCGTGAAGTTTACCCTTAGTACTGGGTGAACTCTACCATCGCCCAATAAACTGACCTTCGGGTTGATTACAGTGTTTACGGTTTATATTTATATATATATATATATATATATATATATATATATATATATATATATATATATATATTTGGACGGCACAATGGAACACAAATAGAATAGTAACGCTTAGGACATTCACATTGTAGGTTCTTTGAGCTTTCGGGCTTTTCAGAGGCCTTCTTCAAGTAAGAACTTGTCAAGAACTCTTCAAGTAGGTCTTAGTTGAAGAAGGCCTCTGAGAAGGCCGAAAGCTCAAAGAAAAAAAGGAATACAATGTGAGCGTCCTTTTAAGTGTTACTATTTTATTTGTGCTCTATTTATGCCGTCCAAATATTATACTGCTCGTATGAGTGTTTCCATATCATCGATATACATTATATATATATGTGTATATATATAAATAAATAAATAAATATATATATACATACACACACTCACTCACTCACAAAATCTGTTACTATTTATTTTACAAACAGCTTCATATTAACACATCTACACGCTGACGACATAAGGCCATCCTGAATACTACTTCCCCCTATGATTTTCCTTAGAATCCTTTTTCTCGTTCTTAAGGTCCGACTTCTTCCCCCATTATGGCCCATCATCCAGGGTAGCGGTGGGAGCTTCTTTCATACCAGCTTGTCCTTCCTCTCATCTGCGCCGTAAAACCGTCCTTAAAAGACGTACACCCTTGAAACAATGGGGCGGAACAGGCCCGCTCGAGTGAGGTTGTGAGAAGGACTAGCCTGAAATTGATAGGCCATTCAATAAGGAATGACGCAGTTGCATCCACAGTTCAAATCTCCGAGCCGCCATCGATCCGCTAATTTTATAGGTTTCTAGTTACTGAAAACACAAATGACCTGGACTAAAACTTGACTTGTTCGCAAGAAAATATCTTCACCGGAAAACACATATATTCGCTCACTTCCCCGACGAACTTTATCCATTTAGTGGATCTCAACTCAGTCATGTTCCACAAGCTCGCAGGGAAAGTTAGGCTATACCGTAATTACTCAGTCATGTATTTTAACATTTACAGTGGCTTATTTTCGGTCAGCCACTCTATCGAACTACCCAAAGGAAAAGCTCAAAACTATATTTCAATGCATTTTATTTTGAATTATATCCGACCTACCAAACATTTTTCCTTAAAGCAGTATGAAGCTATATTTTCCTTATTCCTTATTTTAGTCAAAGAATGGCTGTGATTAAACTTAAGATTTATTTCGTTCCAGAATAGAACCTAAAATGGAAATAACTTTAAGGTTTTTCCATTTTTTTACACAAAAGAGATTAAATTCAAAAATGAATCTGGGGGATTAAAAATAACAGCTGCGAAAAGATAGTAAGCCGCAGGGTTATTAACGTAATAATGGATCTAATAACATTTTATTCCAAACAAAGAGGAAATAATGAAAAGCTGCCGTTGCATTAATAGGCATAATAGATGCCTATGAGACTTTAAGAGAAAAATATAACAGAAATGGGTAATTAGAAGAATCTCTTTTCCCGCTGAACTAAAAAAAAACAAAGGTCAGTAGAATATAACTGCCCTAATTCACTTAAAAATGCTAGGCCCTGTGTATTTTTGTTAACATTTTTAGATTGATGCTCATTAATGACCTAATGAACCCACTCATGAATGACATAATGTTTCAACAGATCCTATTCATCAGAAATTATTCTATGATTATGTTGCTAAAATGGGGAGTGGAATAAGAGGAAAATGGTTAGAGTTGTCGTAGGGGAACTTTAATTCAATAGGCTGCTCTACCACGTACATACTTGTGTGTGTGTATGTATGTATGTATATATTTATATTATATATATATATATATATATATATATATATATATATATATATATAAACACAAAAACACAGTAATCACCCCGAAGGTTGGTTTGGTCGGTGATGAGTTCACCCAGTACTAAATCCGACAGCGTGTGAAATTCACACATTAGGACAGGGGGGCCAGTTCCTTAGCTCGAAAAATCACATATCTTGGATGTAGCTGAGGATTCTTAGAAAATATATAAATATATATATATACATATATACACACATATAAATAACCATAAACACAGTAATCAACCCGAAGGTCGGTTTAGTAGGTGATGGTAGAGTTCACCCAGTACTAAGCCCTATACGGCGTGTGAAATTCACACATCAGGGTAGGGGGGCCAGTTCCTTTCCCTGAGCCGGTTATGGTTTCCCAGGAAGACCTGGTACCCGAAAAATCACTTTAGGTGGAGCTGCAGGTGCCCAGAGTGCCTTGCCCGGGAATCGAACCCGGGACCCTCCGATCAGCAGTCCAACGCTCAACTTACTGGACTACCGCGACCCACAAATACACATATATACATACATATATACAAATATATAAGTATATATATATATACAAATATACACATATGTATATATATATATATACACACACTAGCACATTTCTATTCAAAAGGATTTCCCTTTCTGTCTCCGAAAGGACTTTACTACCAGCGTAAAGGCCGATGCTAATTTCGTGAAATGTATTTCTGAATCAGTTATATGAATCTTATCATTACTTCAGGCAAATTATCAGTGACTTCTAGACGAAGGGATGGATATGCAAATCATTAAGGAAGCATGCATTGCCCGAGCCTAAAGCGGAATTGCTGGAGGCTGGAGGACTTATCCTCACATCGGAAACCCTGCCTTCTCCACTATTAAACACCATGCAGAAGTAAACTCAATCACTGATACATCATTCAATCGGTCATCTTGGATGGGCACTTGGACCGACAGATAAAATGATTAATAATGACTTAATTATACCTAATATTAGGTGCGAGCAGGTATGAACAAAGAGATGCCTCTAGAGTCCGTCTTCTCTCACCTAGATAACGTAGCAAGGCAGTGGCAACAAAACTTAGGGTGACACGTCAAGGTCCTAAGGCTAACCTTTCCTACAATATCTGTTATTCAGTAGCAATCAATCATCTTGAAGAATCTGGTACTAACTCATTAAATATAGCCTTATTTTCTCTCAATATTTTGCTAGGAGTCATTATACCATCATCAATTTTTCAACTGCTTTTATAGCAATACAATGTTACCTCATTAACAAAATCGCTGCCCCTTTACTACTGCATAAATTGGCAAGACTCGAAGGCTTGCACAATAGTCGCGCAGATATGTAAATGTTCCCTTCGGTACTACTCATTTGTTTCCTCCACGCATCATTTTTTCGTCATAAGCATTAACTAAGGGCAGTGAGTTAACAGCGAGAATCCATAATAGCTACGTCAATTAACCTAGTACCGAAGCGATAAATGCCTAGCTATAGCACATACTATACTTTGTTCGTTCTAGGACTCACAAAATACTCCGCTTTTCTAGGCAAGACATACTCGCATGTTTATAACTGTTTCGAATCATTTCATGAAATTATTTTCTTCCTTCTGACAGATAGTGGCAGAGCGGTGAGAAAGCTTCATTATAATGAATCAAGCAAGCGAGTTACTTTCAGGATAAAGCCGGCGTGAAGAGGAGCACGTCAATTAAATGACTTTTGTGATCCACCATCAAAAGATTTTCCTTTCATCCCCCGCCATCTTCCCTGCCCGACTGGCGGCCACTTTCCTCCTCGGCGGAGAGAGAGACAGAGAGAAAATCGCTCCGCGCCATCAAATCACAAAGTGAAGAGGAGTAGAGATCTTTCCCTCTCCCCCACGAACCTACGCCGGCCCACTCCGCTCAATTCATCGAGGCGGAAGGTCAGGTGGGCTAATTTTCCATCTGCCTCTTCCTCGTATTTGTGGGCGTTTGTGTGTAGGTGCCGTGTTTGGAAGAGAAGGAGAGATCGGAGGTGGATAAGACGAGGGGAAGTGCAGACGGCAATAAAACGCCTCCTCCCCCACCCCCTCGCGTCGTTGGGAGCTAGAGCGAGCCAGCACCCAGTCTTAATGGTCACTTCTGCATGCAAGCAAGAATCGAATTAATGGTTTATCCCCAGCCTGCATCATATTCACCACCACCCACTCCATCGTCCGCACACCGAGCAACCGTCGGCTGGCGAGTGAGAAAGGCCCGATGGTGGGTGGGGGGGGGGAGCCCCCGAGGCCTGCTGAGAGCCGAGAGATCTTGGAGAGTTAAATTTCGGGTTGCTCGAGAGGAGGCGGGAGCAGTTTTCATTTCCACCACTCCTCCGCCCGTAATAACAACATGGGATGACTGCCGAGGGGAGTGGTGGGGGGAGTAGGGAAGGGAAGCGAGGCGTGGGGGGGGGGGGGGGCGGGGGTCGGAGTTCCACGTGGACGAATGCCCAATGCCCGTGTTTGCGTTTGCAAGCGCGATCGTTGCAGACGGATACGTAGGAAGGGAGGTCTGAAATGTTAAGTACACGCTGCGTGGAGGAGGATTCCTCCTTCCGCCGACCAAACCACCCTCGCTCTCCGATGGTATGCTTTCCTTGCCTCAATGCGCCGAGAGCATTGGCGCAACAAAAAATATTCAATCCTCGGGGAAAATAAGCGGAGGGGAAGTGGATCGGCACCTCGCAGTGCGATGCACTCGCACTCACCTCGATGCGAGTTCAGCTTATTTTCTGATCAAAGTACCAAGGGCCACATTCGATGCGGAGACTTAAAGAGTCGTTGCCTCTATTCCATTTTAACTGGATGTTTCCAGATTTTCATCGAACATTACGTATGTTATTCAGCGATAACCACGCTTGCGGAAGATTAAAAGGAAGATTTCCATTATTTAGGATACATAAATGTAAAAAGCAAGAGCAGAGAGATGGCTTTGATAGTAAGTCTAACTATCAAGTGTACATTCTGGACGTTACACCGTAAAATTTTACATTGCCATTATCTAATGACTTCCTCTAACCTAAACTCGTCTGACCTTCATCTATCCTTCCTCAGTTACGTGTTCCTCTATCCGTGCACCACATTTAAAACTTAGTCCTTACTCTTTCTCCCCAACCAAAAATTATTTCCTCCATTTCAACAAATGTAAGCCACTATTCTATGCTTCATTTTTATCCATAAAGTACGATACTCCAAATTTCAATCTTTACCAATCATCCTTACATGCTTAGTGGGCCTGCTATCGGTTCACTCCTCTTTACCAATACTTCTTTCGCCACCGCAAATTTTCTCCTAATTTTCCCATAAACTTGCTTATTTCCCTCCTAAAAACGAATGAGTAAATTGCTACATCTACGAGTACTACGCATAGTTTTTACTTCCCCATTTAATATTTAACCCAAGAGAATTGGTAAAAGAGTTTTAATGGGTACTTGGGCAAGAAAATACTGCTTATTCTATAAATCGTAAGCTTCATAAAGAGAAATATTATCTAGTCTTAAATATTGAAAATATTCACGTCAGAATATGAATGCCGTAGCAAAGAAAATAGAATTGCAAACAATGGAAATGTTGCGAACAGGAGATTTGCGGCCGTTGCTCTTCCGTGTCCCCAAGGGATGCATATTTAAAATTTCCTCTCCATTAAGATTCCCGAATGCATGCACCCATGTCTAAAGCGCAATTTGGCCCGTGACCTAAGATTTAAATCGATAAGTTTGTGTAGTTAAACATAAAGAGTCAAAGACGAAATACGCGAACAATAGATGAATGGGAAAAGCGTCTATTTTAGCAAAATCTGGGGCAACTGAAAAATTACGGAACGATTTACTTAATATGTGGAGAGGTGTGGTAGTATAGTGAATTTGTCAAAGTGAAAACACCATAAGTGTTTAAAGTTGGCTTTAACCTCGTGGACTGTGGCGCCTTGCGCACGACTACGAATGCCTGTGACATTGTATGTACGGTGTTTCGTCACAACATCTTGTTCCTTTAAAAGCCCCAAAAATTTCAGAGTGTAACAGGACGCCTCGGTAGCTTAAGTGGCTAAAGCACTCGAACGGATATTGAGGGATCTGGGTTCGAATCCCAGTCAAGGCGAATGATTTTTACACTCTGAAATTGTTGCATTGAAATGCACATTAGCGGATGACTCCGTTAAGAGTTACTGTTGCGGCATCTCCCGCAGTTTCTTTGGAATTTGTAGTATAGTGAGTTGAGATCTGAGCTTTTGATCAGGGAGTCGAGTGACATCTCCGGGCACCCTCAGATACACCTTATCTGTGTATTTGTGTCAAGTGCCAAGTATTCTTGGGAAACCACAGGCGGCACAGGGATAAGTACTAGCCCTCACCAACCTGAAGTGTGAATTTCACACGCCTTCG